>NC_041215.1:22373058-22398058 GCF_002837175.3 Physeter macrocephalus | reverse complement strand
GATGGCATTCTGGATGAGGTGCACCTGCTCCCGGAAGATAGCTCGCAGCTCGTTGGGAAAATACCCTGATGGCGGGAAGGCAAGAGGGGGGAGGTCACGCACAGTTGGCGGGCGGACCTGAGGTGTCCTGGGGCGGGTGGGCTCTGCCTCAGTTCCCCATGCGCGGCGGTCGCCCCCTTACCAGGGAAATACATCTTCCCCTGGTACAGTTGATCCATCCTCTGGTACACGACGTTCGCCACTTGGTTCAGCTTCTCCCGGGCTGGGGACGGCAGGAGGAGGCGTGTGAGCGGGCCTGGGTCTGGCTGGGCCGGGGGTGCCCCCGGGCGGGGCCCCGCACTCACTGATCTCCGCGGGGATGGCCAGGTGCAGCTCCTTCATTGTGTCCTGGCTCCAGTCAGCGAGCAGCGAGCCCGACACGGGGATGTCGCCCACCCACCAGGACTTGAGGTTCACGTGATGGCGGTAGAAGGAGAATTTCTCCGAGAAGTTGCCGTGGCAGTGCAAGCAGCCGCGGGCCAGCGCCGCTGTCAAGGCCAGGCACAGCAGCAGGGCCATGGCCCACCCCCGCCCGCCGCCGGCCAACAGACGGCGCCTCCCGCGCCGCGCCCCTCCGCCGCGCACCAACCGACGGTGTCTGCTGGCACGCCCCCGGCCGGGCACCAACCAACGACGCCCTCTCGGGCCCGGGCCGCGCCCCCCCCTCCACCCCGCCCCCGACGTAGGCCCCGCCCCCGCAACGGACAACTGAGGGCGCCGGTTCCTTTTTCAGGCCCCGCCCACGAGCCGCCACTCCCGGTGAGGCTCCACCTCACTGTTGGCCCCGCCCACGACCTCGCTCCACGCATGCGCCATCGGCCGGCGCAAGCTCCTCCTTCCAGGCTGGCCTCTGTTCGAGGCCCCGCCCCGCGCTACGAGCAAGCAACGACCGCAGGCCTCCCCGGAAGCCGGGGAGGCCTGGGCCCGGAACGGAAGTATATCCGGCCGGGGGGCGGGGTGGTCGTGCGCGGAGTTTCTCCCGCCTGGCGGCGAGGCTACGCTGGCCAGCGGCCCGGGGACGTGGTTCAGCGGCGAGCTTGACCCGACTCTTCTGGCGGCAGGCGGCAGGTGGGTAACTCAGAGAGACGACCGCGGGCGCTGGGGAGACCGAGCTCCTCAGGAGAGGAGACCGCGGTCGGCGGGGAGACCGGGCCCCTCAGAGGCGGTGAACGGTAGCGCAGGGGAGGGGAGCCGGTGGTGGCCCTTGGTGGAATTAGGGGTTGCATGTGTCACTTTGGGGTCACCCCCTGGCCGTGTCAGTAACCAGGACCTCACCTCCTGGTGTGGATGGAAGTCCACAGAATTTTACAGCTCCCAGCACACCGGGACCCCGCCCTCTGAAAGCAGGCTTCTTGGTCCCCAGAACCCCTGAGCAGTGGGAGGTGTTTGCGTGTCAGCACTGCCCACCGACTGACTCCACCGCTCCGTCTGTGCACTGGCTGTAGGGCTTGCGTTTGCTTTAAAGGCCCATGTATTTTACAAAATGTCACTGAGGAAGGAAGGGGGTGTGTGATCGGGGTGATTGTCTTTGTGACGGAGAGTCACAAAGCAGAAAATAACTTGCCAGTGGTGCGCCCACCCAGAGAGCCACTCACTGCTCATTTTGGGGTAAGAGTCTTCCAATCTTTATTCATATGTACCTTCTGCTCCTTGCATCTTTTTTTTTTTTTTTTTTACCTTTTATAGAGGCTCAACTGACATGCAATGAACTGCACACGTTCACAGCATACACTTGGATAAATTTTGGTACGTGGTGCGCGAGCACTTTGCATATTTCACCGCCACTGCCTGTCAGCACTTTCGTGATTTTGGGCTTGCTTCTGTTACACGTGGCCCCCGCCGGCGGCTTCTTTGTTCTTCCCTCCGCGCAACATAAAGTTCAGGGTTTTTTTGGGTTTTTTTGGTTTTTTTTTTGTGGTACGCGGGCCTCTCACTGTTGTGGCCTCTCCCGTTGCGGGGCACAGGCTCCGGACGCGCAGGCTCAGCGGCCATGTCTCACGGGCCCAGCCGCTCCGCGGCATGTGGGATCCTCCCGGACCGGGGCACGAACCCGTGTCCCCTGCATCGGCAGGCGGACTCTCAACCACTGCGCCACCAGAGAAGCCCCTCAGGGGCTTTTATTAGCCCATTTTACAGACTCGGCGCGGAGTGATCTCAAGAATCCTGGCCCTGGCCAGTGTCAGGACAGGGCGCTGCAGCCTCCCAAAGCCCTGAGCACCCGTCCACCCACCTCCCCCCACCCCAAGTTCATGGTAGCCTGTCAGTGTCTGTTGTACTGATTATGGAGTGGAGCAAGTGGAAGTCCTGGCTGCCCCGCCCCTGCCTGCACGCTGAGGCGCCCTGTTTCTCCCCTCCCTTCCGGAGGCGCCCTTTGTTTGTTCACCTCAAACCTCAACCTTCTCTGATCCAGAGCCTCTCCCCTCCCCGGGGTCCGAATCCAGCGCCCACCTCAGACAGCACCCATCCCATTGCTCCTGTCCTCTGACAGGTGGCTTTTCCCCTTTTAAACCGCCCCGGAGCTGGGCTGTCCAGGGCAGCAGCCACTGGCTCCGCATGGCTAGTGAGCACCCGAAAAGTGGCTGGTCCAAAATGAGATGTGCCATTCGTGTAAGATATGCACCAGTTTCCGGAGACTCTGTGTGTTAAGGCGGGGGTGGGGCGGGGAGTGTGTGCAAATTATTTCCTTAATATTTTCTATGTTTGTTAGGTGTTGAAGTGATGTTTTGGTGCTCTTGGGTTAAATAGTATATATTATCAATGTTGAAGTCACTGTTTTCAGTTTTTACTTTTCATTGTGGCTACCAAAAGGTTAAAAATTACATACGTGGTGTACATTATATTTCAGTGTGTTCCATGGCATTTATTATTATTATTATTATTTTTTTAATTTTTGTCTGCGTTGGGTCTTCGTTGCTGCGTGCGGGCTTTCTCTAGTTGTGGCGAGCGGGGGCTACTCTGTTGTGGTGCGCGGGCTTCTCATTGCGGTGGCTTCTCTTGTTGTGGAGCACGGGCTCTAGGCGCGCAGGCTTCGGTAGTTGTGGCACGCGGGCTTCCGTAGTTGTGGCCCGCGGGCTCTAGAGCGCAGGCTCAGTAGTTGTGGTGCACAGGCTTAGTTGCTCCGCAGCACGTGGGATCTTCCCGGACCAGGGCTCGAACCCGTGTGCCCCTCATTGGCAGGTGGATTCTTAACCACTGCGCCACCAGGGAAGTCCCCTGGGTTCACTCTTGGTGTTGTATGCTCTCTGGGTTTAGACAATGTGTACTGACATGTACCCATCATCTTATCACACGGAGTAGTTTCGCTTCCCTAAAAACCCCCGTGGCCCCCGTTCATGTGTCCCTTAGCCCCCACCCCCACTGCCTTCCACAACCACTGGTCCTTTTCTGCTCTGCCCTTTCCACAGCGTCACAGAGTTGGAATCGCAGTGTCGCCTTCTCAGACGGGCTTCGTTCACTTGGTGGTGGGTGTTTACGGTTCCTCGTGTCTCTTCGTGGCTTGATAGTTTGCTTTTTATTTGGACCTCCCTAAAGGAGAAGAGTAACTCTGTCATCTTGAAAATCTGGACCGTGGCGTTCGCACGCCAGGTGCCCCAAATAGCTGTGACAAGCTGAGCTCTAAGATCACCTCTGTCTCTCAGCAAAAGCATAAGTGGTTATTTTAGTCCCTGAGGGGGGTTCTTGGAAGTGCTGTTTCAGTTCCAGGACTCTAGATGATTCTTATTCCTAAGAAGGTTAAGCTAGTCTGTTTCATGTGTGATGACACTCCCAAGCCAGCCAGAGTTCGTGGAAAAGTCAGCCATTTACCATCATTCCGGGAGCTGCTCTCTCATGTCCAGGGCTTCTCGAAATGGAAGTTGAACAAAAATTCCCCAGGCAGCCGGCTTGGAACTGGGTTTTTACTCTGGGAACTTTTGGACATGCCCCAGCTGGTAAGCCCTGCTCTTGACTTCCTGGAATTGCGAGGTTCAGATTGCTGAAGCAAAAGAGGCGAATGCGACTTCAGAAACCAAGTTCTGGGAAGGAGGTGGTCATTCCTGCGGCTCCTGAGTCCCAAATAAGACATCCGGGGCAGGGTCACTCTCTGGGGGGGCCGTGCCGGGCGCCGTGGGGCGGGAGCAGCCTCCCTGACCTCCACCCACTCGGTGCCAGGAGCATCCCCAGTCATGACAACCACAGACGTCCCCCGTGGCCCCTGGGGGAAGGGTCGCCTCATTCGAGACCCACGGCTGCGGCTGAGCGTGGGCAGGAGCTCTTGCCGGCGCCTGGAGAGAGTGCGGTCCTTGGTGGACGCCCTCCCCACAGACTGGGTCTGCGCACAGGCAGGTCCAGATCCCGAGGACCCTGATGTTGAGAGGAAGTTTGGGCAGCCAGCGAAGGGGAGCTCGCGGTGGACAGGAGATCGGGCCGCGGTTTCTTGTCCGTTACCCTTTCTGACACGCAGGACTCGGGTCAGTTAAACACGCGGTGAAGGCTCTTGCAGCCTCGGACTGGGTCCTCAGAAGGAAGAGGTGTGGCTCCTACGCAGACATACCGCCCACCACCTCCCCCAGCGTTTCTCTCCTTTCTATCCCGCCCCCCCCACCCCCGCCCCCCGTGACATCGTTCTGTTGAACAGAAAATCACGTTTGCCCCCATGGGGAACTGAGACTGAGGAAGGAGGTTCGGAGGAGAATCGTGGCGCTGGGCTGTGTGCACCCGGCAGCCCCTCTCCCTCTGGGTGGAGTGAAGGCCGTGGACGTGGGGACAGCCAGGTTTAGATCCCAGGCCAGCTCTTCTCTGCTGTGGGCTCAGGGCTCTCAGAGGCCCCAGGGAGGGTCCTTCCTGCCTCTCCCGGCTTCTGGTGCGGCCGGCCATCCTGGTCATTCCTTGGCTTGTAGGGCTTGTAGACGCATCACCCGATCTCTGCTTCCATCACATGGCTGTCTCCCGGTGTCTGTGTCCAGATCTCCCTCTTTTTATAAGGACAGCAATCATTGGCCTAGGGCCCACCGTCCTCCAGTGTGACCTCATCTTAAGTGAATTACATATGCAGTGACCCCACTTCCAAACAGGGTCCCTTCACAGGTTTGGGGGGTTAAGACTTCAACATGTCTTTTGGGGCAGGGGAATGTGATTTAGCCCATAAAGGGGGATAGAAGTGACTGCTGATGGGCACGGGGTTTCTTTGTGGGCTGATGAGAATGTTCTGGAATTAGATAGTGGTGATGGTTGCATACTCCATGATTTTTCTAAAAGCCATTGAATTGTATACTTTTAAAGGGTGGAGTTTATAGCTGTGTGAATTGTATCTCAATTGGCTTTTGTAAAATAAAAAAGAAAAAAAAAGTATTATCAGGAGGGCTGGAATATACAGAACCCGCTAAAGCACCTGGCTTTCGTGTGTGTCCTGCAGGATGGCGGGCAGCCTCCCCACCCAGGCTGCAGTCGCAGTATTTAAATATAAACATTTAGTTGATGGAAGACAGCTCTGGAGCGCAGCCATCTTTAACAGGACAGATCCTGGGCTGTGAGCATCTTCCAGCCAGACGCTCAGCCTTCCAGGCCAGGGACCAGGGCTTACACGCCAACCGAAAACGTGCGGGACCTCCGAGCTTGGGGCCTGTCCCCATGGCGGCGGTGGCCGGGCAGGATGTGGAAGCACCGGAAGGAAGTGGCCGCCGGGCCAAGGTGCGGCAGTTGCTTACAGGAACTGTTTCATTTTGTTCTTAGAAGAAAACAGGGGTGCGTGTGTGTCAGGGAGGGTAGCTTTGTCATCTTAGGTGTTGTCACTCTCAGAGTTTGAGTGCCACACGCATCTCGTCTGCAGGAAGAACCAGGGGAGTCCTTAGCGCTGAATTCCGAGAAGCCTGTCCTGGCTCCCCCCGGTCCCGCCGTCCTTGGAGGTGTTCTGGGAAGAACCAAGACAAAGCAGCCCCAGAGACGGTACCTGGGACGGCGGGGCGGTGTTGGGCTGCAACTCCCGGGCGCCCTGACCTGCGGCAACGCTTCTCGAGGAAAAGGCACTTTCCGGTGGCCGGCCACCCCGCGGCCGCGGGAGCATGTGTTTCTGATAGAAAGCTCTTTGCTTTTGATGGGACCTTTGCCCATCCAGGAAGTTTTTCAGAAAATCATTGCTTCCACTTAGGAAAAAAACCCTCCCACTTTCTGAGGAGACAGAAGGGCAGGCAGGAATCTTACAAGCCCCTTCCGCTGCCCTGCCCTGTCTTCCAGAACTGTCCTGGCATGGGTCAGCCCATGGCATGACATGACAGGCTGTGGATAGAGCCGCAGGGTCGCCCCCGCCCCCTCCCCGAGGCCCTCCTCTCCACCCCGCAGCCGCACCTGTCTGACAGGTCACGCGTCGCCAGGTGACATCATGGGGAGTTAGACTCCCAAACCCGTCCGCAGAGAGGCCCCAGAATCAATAGAAGGCAGCAGCGGGACACTAGCGGGCTGCGTTTTTCTTGACGCTGTGGTTTCTGTGAGGGTTAGAAGGCCGGCTGCAGGGTGGATAAGGAACCTGGGCGGATGGGTGCACAGAAGCAGCTGCCAGGGCTTGGTGGCCGGTCTGGCCCAGCTCTCCGCCCCCCGCCCCACCCCGGCTGGACGACGGGGAGCACCCCGCCTCGTCTTCTCGTGACCAGAGTGGGGCTGCGCTCAGCCCGGGCCGAAGGGTGTTTGGAGGCTGAAATCAGTCCGTGCCGCTGGCAGGTGGTGCGCATGGGGCAGGACGGCTTGAGTCGCTAGTGGGTCCGCACAAGGTCACTGTCCCTTGACCTGCAGCCGAGTGGCCTGAGAGTGGCTGGTTTGCAGACTAATCACCTGGGCAGGTTCACGGCCCCCTGGGAAGTTTGCAGTCACAGGTGGGGCCACAGGGTCCCCACGCGACGCGTCCAGCGCCCATGCTCTCGCGTAGAGGGGTCCCGGCTGCCCGGCGCAGGGGACATGGTCAGTCTCTGCAACACAGGGTCGGGGCAGGTGGCCTCTTTTAATCTTTGCCTCCTGCGGGGTCTGAGGTCCTCCATGTCGGGAGAGAAGCGGGCAGGTGGGGCATTTGTGGCTGCACCCTGTACTCAGCTGCATTCCCTTCTCGGAGGCACCACCTTCCCGCAGCATCCCTGCCCGCACCCCGAAAACCAGGGAGAGTCGGAGCCGGAAGCACCCAGCCGGCCTGCAGGCATTGCGGAGGCGCCTGGTGCAGGAGCGGCCCCGGGCCAGTGGGCACCTGGCCCTGGGTTTGGGACGAGACGGGCAGAAGCTCGAATAGCCGAGGGGTGGGGCTGTGGAGGTGGATGGCGGGCAGAAGCAGCCACGGCTTCACCCCCACGGTCCAGGGTGCGGGGTCGACTCCTCACGCTGCCAGCTGCGTGGCTTAGCGCCGATTTACGCATCGTTAACTAGTGGTACTGAGTCACCGTCTTCTAACCCCATGGTTCTCACCTAGGGTGGTGCTGCCCCCAGGGGACACTGGGCCATGTCTGGGGACATCTGTGGTCTTCAGGACTGGGGGGAGCTCCTGGCATGGAGGGAATGCGGGCAGGGATGCTGCTCCACCCCCCACAGCGCCCGGGATGGCCCTGATGTCAGCAGTGCTAGGTCTGGGCCTCAGTCTTCCCATCTGTAAAGTGGGGGTTCTGTTTTGTTCTGAGGGTTACTGTGAATGCCTCACTGGGTGTTAACCAAGGTGGCAGGAAGTGATGATGGCTTTGGGGAAGGACGCGAAGGCACTTGTGGTCTGTGGACGAGGCACGGGGCCTTCTTGCTCCAGAGCACAGGTGGCCTCCGGCTGCGTTGCCGGGGGGTCCTTACGCAGTGAGTGTTCACTCTGTGACACGTCAGTGACTGCACCTTTTATCCCATGTAGTTTTCCGTGCTTGTGTTGTTACCTTTCACGGTAAACAGATTTTACAGGTAGTGCTGACCTCAGTTTGAGCTGAGAGGGAAACTGCTTTAGTTCTTTATGGTGCCTGGGGTAGCAGCTCGGCCTGCACTTGCTCTGCTTGTCCCCCGCGCCCCGCTTTAAAAATGGCAACTTTACGGACTGTCATTCACATACCGGACTTTCCGCCTGTTTCCCGTGTACATTCCAGCGTTTTCAGTACATTCACAACGTTTGCAGCCACCATCTCTGTCTAGTTCCAGAACATTCCATCACCTCAGAAGAAGCCCCATCGTCAACAGCAGTCACTCCCCATCCCCCTCCCCAGCCCCTGACAACCAGGAACCACTCTCTGTGTCTGCGGATCTGCCTGTTCTGGACGTTTCCCATCAGTGGAATCACACGCCGTGTGTCCTTCTGTGTCTGGCTTCTCTCCCTGAGCGTCGTGTTCTCAGGGTCCATCCACGTTGTAGCGAGGGTCAGGGCTTCACCCCTTTTCACGACTGAGTGATGTTCCCGGGTGTGGATCAGTGCACCCGTTGCTGGGCATTTGGGTGTCTCTGCCTTTTGGCTGTTGTGAATCATGCTGCTGGGCACATGCACAGGTTTTTGTGTGGACATGTGTTGTCACTTCTCTTGGCTGGGCACCCAGGAGAGAATCGCTGGGTGAGATTTAACCGTGTTTTGGTAACTGCCAGGCTGTTTTCAGCAGCGGTGGCCCCAATTTACGTTCCCACCAGCAGTGCGGGAGGGTTCCGACTGGTCCACGTCCCCACCAGCCCTGTTGATCGTCCTTTTTGATTACGGCCGTCCTCGTGGGGGGAGGTGGGTCCCTCCGCTCTTCACTGGAGCTCCTCCCGTCCATCTGGCTCCGTCCCCGGATGCTCAGCTCCTGTGTTTTGCACAGTTCATGCTGCCTCCAGTTGACCCTCCCACACCCGTAGTGTCCAGCAGGGCCCAGAAGTGTGAGCGGGCTTTACCTGCCAGCGGGGAGAACAGAAGATCCCAGGCCCACATGTAACCAAACCCAGTTACATCAACTGCAAGTTATTTTGCCCAGCGCTCATTAGCATTATCTGCGTAGCCTCTGTCTGAGTTTCCTAAGACTGCTGTAATAAGTCACCACAGACTTTGTAGCCCAAAACCACACAGATTTATTATCTCACGGTTCTGGAGTTCAGGAGTGTGACTCGGGCGTCACGGGGCTAAATCCAGGCGTGGGCAGGGCTGGTCCTTCTGGAGGCTCCAGGGCAGCATCGGTTCCCGCCTTTTCCAGCTTCTAGAGGCGCCGCATCCCTGGCTCGCGGCCCCTCCTGCATCCTCACAGCCAGCAGCGCAGCCTCTCCCGTCTCTCTGTGCCTCTGACCCTCCTGCCTCCCTCTTATAAGGACCCTGTAACGACACTGGACCCGCAGGGAATCCAGGGTCATCCCCATCTCAGGGGCCTCAACTTACCTCTGTCTGCAGAGTTCCCTCTGCCGTTTGAGGTGACACGTCCTTGGGGCTCAGGACCAGGACGGGGGTGTCTCTGGGGCCCTTATCCTGCCGACCACGCCCTCTCCCCTAACCAGGGCAGGGAGGCCTCCTCCATGCTTTCCCATTGGATTCTTTTTGAGCCCTCTGTGAGCAGGCCCTGTGGACACGCTGAGGACACAGGAGGAGGTAGGGTCAGGGTCACCCCCGCCCTGAGGGGAGAGACGCTGCGGTCTCCTCCGCCCCCTTCCATCGGGCCCCACCCTCCCCACCCCTGGGCTCCAGAAGGATCTGCTCTCAAGGCTCAGCTCCAGTGCCAGCTCCCTTTAGGCCAGAGCAACGTTTTTCTTTGTAAATTCTCACCGCTTAGAGTCTGCCTGCTCCTGGCTCTGCTGCCCTGGGGGCAGGACCACCCTGGCTAGAGCGCCGGTTTGAGCCCTAGACGTGAGCCCTAGACGTCATCCGTCCGGCCTCCGGAATTAACCCAGAGGCTCACATTCTAGAGGCAGCTGCTGAAGGCCAGACCAGGAGCCCTGGGCCTGCGGGGGTCTCCAGACCTCCGAGCTGTCGAAGGGCTGAGCCTGCAGGAGACGCTGGCCTACAGGATGTGGTGGGTCGTGCCTCAGCTCTTACTAACCATCTGCTGAGGTCCTCCCCACCCCGGTCGCTCCGCCTGGACCCGCGGACACGGGTCCTCCAAAGCCGGGGTGACCAGACCTGCCGGCCTTGGGCCTGCCCACCTGGGACGGCTTCTGTGTCACTGAGGCCGTCCTGGTGGCGTTGACGTCCTCTCTGCAGGGCCACCCTGGGCCTGGGGGGTGACAGGGTCCCTGCTCAAGGACACATGAGGCCCGGCTCAGATGTGGGACGTCCAGAACTTTCTGATAATGAAGGAGGGCTGTTCGAAGCCCCTCAGTGTGTGGCAGTTTGCCACACAGTGTGCTAGTCTGGAGGGCGGGCCACCAGACAAGGCTGCTGGTCCCAGGGCCCAGAAACCAACTGCCGAGGGATTTATTAAAACGTTTCAGATAAGTGGTCATTCATCATACAGGGGTGCACGGGTGCGTGCGGTGCAGCCCGGCCTGGGCGGTGCAGAGGCTCTGCTTCCGCTTCCCCTCTAGGCCGACTTCCCCTTCTGCGGCTGCTCCTGGGTGGGCGCCCGGGACACCCCCGTGCCGGCCAGGTCCACACTCCCGGGGAAGCGCACCTCCCGGGCCGGAGATGGAGAGCCAGGGGCGGCGGGCCGGCGCTGTCGTCGTAGCAGCAATGGGACGGGGATGGCGCCCGTGACCAGTCCCGAGCGCGAGCCCGACCTGGGCTCCTTGTGCTCGACTTCATCCTTTCCTGCCCTCCGACGTGGGGTTTGTAACAGAGGAGACGGCGCAGGGCAAAGGCTCGGGAGGAGCCGGAGGGGGGCCGGGCATCACGGCAGCGCCATGGCAGCTGCAGCCCCTGTATCGGGGCCTCGTCCCCCAAAACGGGCAGCGTCAGTCACGAAACCAGACAACTCATAGAGGCATCTTTACTTAGTGCACTGGGGTGGATAGTGTCCCCCCAAATTCATATCCACCCCTTGGAAATGGAGTCTGTGCGGATGTCACAATGGAGAGATGAGATCGTGATGGGTCACGGCGGCCCCTAATCCAGTGACGAGATTGGGACACGAGACACAGGGAAGATCAGAGAGGCAGCAGGAATGTACCCCCTCCCAGTCCCGGAGGCCAGAAGCCCCAGAGGGGTGTGGGCAGGGCTGGTTCGCCCTGGGGCTCTGAGGGGGCATCTGTCCCAGGCCTCTCTCCCGACTCTAATGGTGCTGGCAGTCCTTGGTGTCCCCTAGCCTGTAGACACATCACCCCATCTCTGCGTCCGTTATCACATGGTCTTTCCCTGGGTGTCTGTCTTCTCTTATAGGGACACTCATCATTGGATTTAGGGCCCACGGGGATAATCCGGGAAGAGGGCATCCCAAGATCCTTGACCCAATCACATCTGCGAAGACTGCAAAGTCTCTTTCTCCAAATAAGATCCATTCGCCAGTCCCAGGGCTGTGGACGTCTCTTCGTGGAGATGAAGAGACCACCTCGCCTGCGGGGGCCGCCCTCAGCCAGAGTGTGGGAGCTAGCAGCTCTCTCCGCTTTACCGAAAGCCCCCGGGCGCGGAGAGGATGATGCAGGGCCCGGCTCAGTGTCTTCTGCTCTGAGGCGGGGGGATGTGCCTGGGGCAGTGCCGTGCGCCCTTTTGGTGAAACTCAAAACCAGAAGTCCTGGGAGTGTCCCCAGTCTGCCGCCGGTGCTTCCAGAGCAGGGTTCTGAGAAGGGTGACAGTGCTTCCTCTTTGTGTGTTCCAGGTCTGGGGGAGAGCCGGGGGCCCGGTGGCCTTCCCGTCGTGAGCGTCCCGCCCGGCCCTCCCTGTGGAGGCCTCGCGGGGGGCATCCTGAGCGCGCACCGGAGATGTCCAACCCCTTCCTGAAGCAGGTCTTCAACAAGGACAAGACCTTCCGGCCCAAGCGCAAGTTCGAGCCGGGCACCCAGCGCTTCGAGCTGCACAAGAAGGCGCAGGCGTCGCTGAATGCGGGGCTAGACCTGAAGCTGGCCGTGCAGCTGCCCGCCGGCGAGGAGCTCAACGACTGGGTGGCCGTGCACGTGGTCGACTTCTTCAACCGCGTCAACCTCATCTACGGCACCATCAGTGACGGCTGCACCGAGCGCTCCTGCCCCGTCATGTCAGGCGGCCCCAAGTATGAGTACCGCTGGCAGGACGAGCACAGGTTCCGGCGGCCCACGGCACTGTCGGCCCCCCGCTACATGGACCTGCTCATGGACTGGATCGAGGTGCAGATCAACAGCGAGGACGTCTTCCCCACCAACGTCGGTGAGTCTCTGCGCTTCCGTGTTCTTTTCTTTTTTTTTTTTTAATTCTCTTTTTCTTTATTTATTTTTGGCTGCGTTGGGTCTTCGTTGCTGCACGCAGGCTCCCTCTAGTTGCGGCGAGCCGGGGCTGCTCTTCGTTGTGGTGCGCGGGTTTCTCATTGCGGTGGCTTCTCTTGTGGAGCACGGGCCCTAGGCATGTGGGCTCAGCAGTTGTGGCGCACGGGCTCTAGAGCACAGGCTCAGCAGTTGTGGCGCACGGGCTTAGTTGCTCCGCGGCATGTGGGATCTTCCCAGACCAGGGCTCGAACCTGTGTCCCCTGCATTGGCAGGCGGATTCTTAACCACTGCGCCACCAGGGAAGTCCTCATCTTCTTTTCATAACAGCTTTATCAGGATGGAATCCACACCCCGGAAAACCCACCCACTTAAAGTGCACAGTTTGGTGTCATTTTAGGACAGTTACAGCTTCATGCAGCTATCAGCTCTGTCTAAACCCATCACCCTGGGACTTCCCTGGTGGTCCAGTGGTTAAGAATCTGCCTTGCAATGCATGGGGTGCGGGTTCGGTCCCTGGTCGGGGAACTAAAGTCCCACATGCTGCATAGTGTGGCCAAAAATTTTAAAAATAATAATAATAAAATAAATAAATAAACCCGTCACCCTAAAAGAAGCCCGTCCCCATCAGCAGTCACTCCCCACCCCCTCCCCAGCCCCTGACGACCAGGAATACACTCTGTCTCTGGATGTGCCTGTTCTGGACGTTTCCCATCAGTGGAATCACACCCTGTGCGTCCTTCTGCGTCTGGCTTCTCTCGCTGAGCGTCGCGTTCTCAGGGTCCGTCCACGTGGTAGCGAGTGTCAGGGCTTCACCCCTTTGCGTGGCTGAGTGATGCTCCCGTGTGTGGAGGGGCTACATTTTGCTTCAAGTTAAGGATCTTGAGATGGAGAGATTATTCTGGATTATCTGGGTGAGCCCTAAATGTCATCACAAGGGTCCTAACAAGAGGGAGACGGAGCGAGACTAGACACCCAGGAGAGCAGAAGGCAGTGAAGCGACGGGAGGAGGAAGGGATTGTGAGCCCAGAAAAGGCAGGAACGGGTTCTCCCTGGAGCCCCCGGAGGACCCATCCCTGCCCACGCCCGCACTTCGGCCCCGGGGCACCGTGTCGGCTGTGGGAGAACCCGTATGAGTTGTTCTGAGCCACTGAGCAGGTGGTAACTTGTCCTGGCAGCCCCGGGCGATGGTAGATGTCGTTCTCACGTTCACCGGGGCGACACGGCTTCCTGGCAAACCACCAGCCAGTGCGCAGGCCTCGGGCCCAGCTCTTGGCCGCTGACGTGCTCTCTGCCTCGTTAAGTTTCTCGCCCGCCGTCGGTACGCCGAACCAGGCTGACCCTGGTGGGGTTTTCAGGGACTCATGTGGGAAAAGGCCGTCCCGGAATCATCACTCTCCCAAGATAGAGATTCCTGGGCAGCCCCCCACCAGTTTGCAGGGTCCACGTCTGCACGTGCTCCCCGCCTTGCTGGGACCCCCGAAGCCTCCCCGGCTCCTGAGCGGTGCACAGCCTAGCCCTCAGACCCTGAGGGCCTCTAGTCAGCGCCTCGCCCACGGAAGCAAACCCTAGTGATCCTACCAAAGAGGAAAGCACGAGAAGGGCGAGAGACGCGACCTTGGCAGACGCCACTCAGCTGCCCGGCAGGGGTCAGAGCCCTCTGCCACACGGCCACAGTGGGTTCTGTGGCTGCTGGCGCCTTCCTCTGGCCACCTGGCCAGGGCCACACCTTCCAGCCCTGTCCACGGACCCCGGGGCCGGCTTCACCCCTCGCCTTGGTTCGACCGCCCAGCCAGGCACGCGGACTGGAACGCTTCTCTTTGCTCACCTGTGGTGCTCCTCAGAGCCTGCCGCGCTCCTCAAGGTGAGATTTGTGGCCGGGCGAAGGAAGGGCGGGTCCGGAGTTCGTCCTACCTCCGGTGCTGGTTCCACTCAACCTGAGCATCCACTCGGGCCCCAGAGCCACCTGCCCACGCTCTTGAGCTTAGACCCAGGTTCTTTCCCGTAAAAGAAAAGTTCTTTCACAGACTTTTCCCGTAAAAGGTCAGTCAGTAAATCTTCGCGGCTTTTCCCTCTAGATGGTCTGTCTCAGCTACGCGGATCTGCTGTGTAGTCTGAAAGCTGTCGTGGACGATATATAAACAGACAAGGGTGCATAAGGAGTGAGCCTGCGTTCCAATAAAACTTTATTTACAGAAGTGGGCGGTGGGCCGGATTTGTGACCCCTGTGTGAGGGCATCGTGGCAGGTGTGGGCAGTGCAGTCCCAGAATCTTCTGTTTCTAGGCCCTTCTCCTACGGGGCTGCCGCTCCCCCTCCACCCAGGATGGCCCAGGGTGACCTCGGTGACTCCTGGCATCCCTCTCCCAGGAGAGGGGGCAGGGCAGGGCCTTAGCCTCGTTGGGCCCGGGACCCCGGGTGGCTGGTGCCAGCCACACGCTGTGCTCGCCTTCCTCTGCCTGCCATGGGCTCTGCGCTCCCTCTGAGTTCCTGACACTGTTAGGGGGACTTCCCTTATGGGGATCCCCATGCCCTGGAGACCACCGTCCCACCAAGTGGCTTTCCCAGGTCTTCAAGACGGCGTGTGCTCCTGAGATGCCCCGTGAACGTGGTCGTCTCTCGAGAGTGGAGCATTCCTTTTGTTTAGCCTTTTTTCTCCGGTCGGGTGGAGGGAGAAAACCCAGAGGCCTCATTGATGCTGAATGAGCCTTCCGCAGAGGTAGATCCCTGGAGCCGCCGGGCCCTGTCCACCTGTAACAGACGTTCACAGGCGCTTCCGGCCGATGGAATACCAGTCCCATCAGCTGTCACGCCCACCGGGACACGCAGGAGGGAGCGGGACGGGAGCTGGGAAGGCGCACGTTCGTGGGAGCGTCTTTCCCGTTCGCCTCGCGCCCACAGGCCTGGGACCTTTCCCCGGTGTGAGGCGCCGCGTGGGCTCGTCTTCCACCTCCCACTTGGGCTGGGCTGTTCCCCGTCTCACCGCAGACGCCATCCCGTGACGCCGCCCTGCGCACGGATCTCCGGCACTTGCCTGCACGTCTTTGGGGCCTTTGCTCACCGACCACAGGGCTGTGAAGCACAGCACCGTCCAGCAGCTGACCGCTCCATCTTCCGGAAGCGCGTGCCTTGTGCGCCGTGGCTTTCCTCACGCTGGGTGGCACCTTTGTGCTCCTCCCCCTGGGCTGCCAGCTCGGGAGCCCCTCTCTGGAAGGACTGGGGCCGGTCCACCCTGGTAGTGCCGGTCAGGTGGAGCGAATGCGTGGCATCTGCCCTGTGGGACGAAGAGGACACGAGGTGGGAGCGGGCGAGCACGTGGGGGGCGCAGACTAACGCCCGAGGAGGGCTGGGTCCGCCAGTCCCTCGGTACCTGTGTGTCACCGCGGTTTAGAAAACAGAGGGGCCTCCTGGTGGCAGAGTGGCCGAGACGCCACGCTCCCAGTGCAGGGGGCCCGGGTTCGATCCCTGGCCAGGGAACTAAGATCCCACCTGCCACAGCTAAGCCCACGCGCTGCGACTACTGAGCCCAAGCGCTCTACAGCCAGCGCGCCACAGCAAAGACCCAGCGCGGCCAAAATGAATAATAAATACACTTTAAAAAATAGAAATAGGGCTTCCCTGGTGGTGCAGTGGTTGAGAGTCCGCCTGCCCATGCAGGGGACGCGGGTTCGTGCCCCGGTCCGGGAAGATCCCACGTGCCGCGGAGCGGCTGGGCCCGTGAGCCACGGCCGCTGCGCCTGCGCGTCCGGAGCCTGTGCTCCGCAACGGGAGAGGCCACAACAGTGAGAGGCCCGCGTACCGGAAAAAAAAAAAAAAAAAAAAAAAAAGAAATTAAATTCAGTAATTGGACAATAAAGTGCAATATAGTGTATGCATGCAATTAAGTTAGGATATGTACATTCAACTTTAAGTGATGTCATGAAACATACGCTGGAGAGAGAGAAGTGTATTAAGTGAAAAATGTCAAAGGCCAAAACATAGGTTTTTATGGGTTCTCCAGTTCTATTCCAAAAAATAAACGTAACTGGAGACAGACACACACAGAAGCCTGTGAGCCACCGGAAGCGGGATGGCGTGTCCACAGCTGGCCAGACCGGGGTTGCGGGGGTCTGGGACGCTGGGCCGCAGTCCTGGCGCTCTATCTGCCGGAGTCCCGCCCTGCCCCCAGCCACTGTTAGGGAGCCGAGAAGTGGTCTTCCCAGGCCCGGGGTCCCACAGAGAGGGGTTCGCGCCTGCAGCTGGGGCCGCGTCCTAGCTGAGCTGCCCCTGCTGCCTCTGCAGGCACGCCGTTCCCCAAGAACTTCCTGCAGGTGGTGAAGAAGATCCTGTCGCGGCTCTTCCGCGTGTTCGTGCACGTCTACATCCACCACTTCGACCGCATCGCGCAGCTGGGCTCGGAGGCGCACGTCAACACCTGCTATAAGCACTTCTACTACTTTGTCACGGAGTTTGGCCTCATCGACACCAAGGAGCTGGAGCCGCTGGTGAGCGGGTCAGGGCGTCGTGGGGAGGCGAGTGCCCCCTGTCCTGGGGCTGCACGCCCATCGGGGCGCGGGCGGGCGGGTCACCCCTTCGCGCAGCCCAGAGGGGCTCCTGCCTGCAGCTGCCCCCGCTTCCCTGTGGGAGAAACAGATGGGCCTCTGGGTGCCTGTCCCCACCTACACCTCCTCCAAAGAGGAAAGCACGAGAAGGGCGAGAGACGCGACCTTGGCAGACGCCACTCAGCTGCCCGGCAGGGGTCAGAGCCCTCTGCCACACGGCCACAGTGGGTTCTGTGGCTGCTGGCGCCTTCCTCTGGCCACCTGGCCAGGGCCACACCTTCCAGCCCTGTCCACGGACCCCGGGGCCGGCTTCACCCCTCGCCTTGGTTCGACCGCCCAGCCAGGCACGCGGACTGGAACGCTTCTCTTTGCTCACCTGTGGTGCTCCTCAGAGCCTGCCGCGCTCCTCAAGGTGAGATTTGTGGCCGGGCGAAGGAAGGGCGGGTCCGGAGTTCGTCCTACCTCCGGTGCTGGTTCCACTCAACCTGAGCATCCACTCGGGCCCCAGAGCCACCTGCCCACGCTCTTGAGCTTAGACCCAGGTTCTTTCCCGTAAAAGAAAAGTTCTTTCACAGACTTTTCCCGTAAAAGGTCAGTCAGTAAATCTTCGCGGCTTTTCCCTCTAGATGGTCTGTCTCAGCTACGCGGATCTGCTGTGTAGTCTGAAAGCTGTCGTGGACGATATATAAACAGACAAGGGTGCATAAGGAGTGAGCCTGCGTTCCAATAAAACTTTATTTACAGAAGTGGGCGGTGGGCCGGATTTGTGACCCCTGTGTGAGGGCATCGTGGCAGGTGTGGGCAGTGCAGTCCCAGAATCTTCTGTTTCTAGGCCCTTCTCCTACGGGGCTGCCGCTCCCCCTCCACCCAGGATGGCCCAGGGTGACCTCGGTGACTCCTGGCATCCCTCTCCCAGGAGAGGGGGCAGGGCAGGGCCTTAGCCTCGTTGGGCCCGGGACCCCGGGTGGCTGGTGCCAGCCACACGCTGTGCTCGCCTTCCTCTGCCTGCCATGGGCTCTGCGCTCCCTCTGAGTTCCTGACACTGTTAGGGGGACTTCCCTTATGGGGATCCCCATGCCCTGGAGACCACCGTCCCACCAAGTGGCTTTCCCAGGTCTTCAAGACGGCGTGTGCTCCTGAGATGCCCCGTGAACGTGGTCGTCTCTCGAGAGTGGAGCATTCCTTTTGTTTAGCCTTTTTTCTCCGGTCGGGTGGAGGGAGAAAACCCAGAGGCCTCATTGATGCTGAATGAGCCTTCCGCAGAGGTAGATCCCTGGAGCCGCCGGGCCCTGTCCACCTGTAACAGACGTTCACAGGCGCTTCCGGCCGATGGAATACCAGTCCCATCAGCTGTCACGCCCACCGGGACACGCAGGAGGGAGCGGGACGGGAGCTGGGAAGGCGCACGTTCGTGGGAGCGTCTTTCCCGTTCGCCTCGCGCCCACAGGCCTGGGACCTTTCCCCGGTGTGAGGCGCCGCGTGGGCTCGTCTTCCACCTCCCACTTGGGCTGGGCTGTTCCCCGTCTCACCGCAGACGCCATCCCGTGACGCCGCCCTGCGCACGGATCTCCGGCACTTGCCTGCACGTCTTTGGGGCCTTTGCTCACCGACCACAGGGCTGTGAAGCACAGCACCGTCCAGCAGCTGACCGCTCCATCTTCCGGAAGCGCGTGCCTTGTGCGCCGTGGCTTTCCTCACGCTGGGTGGCACCTTTGTGCTCCTCCCCCTGGGCTGCCAGCTCGGGAGCCCCTCTCTGGAAGGACTGGGGCCGGTCCACCCTGGTAGTGCCGGTCAGGTGGAGCGAATGCGTGGCATCTGCCCTGTGGGACGAAGAGGACACGAGGTGGGAGCGGGCGAGCACGTGGGGGGCGCAGACTAACGCCCGAGGAGGGCTGGGTCCGCCAGTCCCTCGGTACCTGTGTGTCACCGCGGTTTAGAAAACAGAGGGGCCTCCTGGTGGCAGAGTGGCCGAGACGCCACGCTCCCAGTGCAGGGGGCCCGGGTTCGATCCCTGGCCAGGGAACTAAGATCCCACCTGCCACAGCTAAGCCCACGCGCTGCGACTACTGAGCCCAAGCGCTCTACAGCCAGCGCGCCACAGCAAAGACCCAGCGCGGCCAAAATGAATAATAAATACACTTTAAAAAATAGAAATAGGGCTTCCCTGGTGGTGCAGTGGTTGAGAGTCCGCCTGCCCATGCAGGGGACGCGGGTTCGTGCCCCGGTCCGGGAAGATCCCACGTGCCGCGGAGCGGCTGGGCCCGTGAGCCACGGCCGCTGCGCCTGCGCGTCCGGAGCCTGTGCTCCGCAACGGGAGAGGCCACAACAGTGAGAGGCCCGCGTACCGGAAAAAAAAAAAAAAAAAAAAAAAAAGAAATTAAATTCAGTAATTGGACAATAAAGTGCAATATAGTGTATGCATGCAATTAAGTTAGGATATGTACATTCAACTTTAAGTGATGTCATGAAACATACGCTGGAGAGAGAGAAGTGTATTAAGTGAAAAATGTCAAAGGCCAAAACATAGGTTTTTATGGGTTCTCCAGTTCTATTCCAAAAAATAAACGTAACTGGAGACAGACACACACAGAAGCCTGTGAGCCACCGGAAGCGGGATGGCGTGTCCACAGCTGGCCAGACCGGGGTTGCGGGGGTCTGGGACGCTGGGCCGCAGTCCTGGCGCTCTATCTGCCGGAGTCCCGCCCTGCCCCCAGCCACTGTTAGGGAGCCGAGAAGTGGTCTTCCCAGGCCCGGGGTCCCACAGAGAGGGGTTCGCGCCTGCAGCTGGGGCCGCGTCCTAGCTGAGCTGCCCCTGCTGCCTCTGCAGGCACGCCGTTCCCCAAGAACTTCCTGCAGGTGGTGAAGAAGATCCTGTCGCGGCTCTTCCGCGTGTTCGTGCACGTCTACATCCACCACTTCGACCGCATCGCGCAGCTGGGCTCGGAGGCGCACGTCAACACCTGCTATAAGCACTTCTACTACTTTGTCACGGAGTTTGGCCTCATCGACACCAAGGAGCTGGAGCCGCTGGTGAGCGGGTCAGGGCGTCGTGGGGAGGCGAGTGCCCCCTGTCCTGGGGCTGCACGCCCATCGGGGCGCGGGCGGGCGGGTCACCCCTTCGCGCAGCCCAGAGGGGCTCCTGCCTGCAGCTGCCCCCGCTTCCCTGTGGGAGAAACAGATGGGCCTCTGGGTGCCTGTCCCCACCTACACCTCCTCCACCCCCCCCCACCCCCCCCCACCCCCCCACCCCCCGTCCCCTGCCTGCGGAGAACAAGGGTTTTTTTGGTTTTAATTGAGGTAAAATTTGCATAACTTAAAATTAGCTATCGTGAAGTCAACGATTCAGTGGTGTTTAGCACATTCATAGGGCTGGGCAACTGCCACCTCTATCCAGTTCCAGAACCTTCCTTCCATCACCCCAAAAGAAGCCGCATCCCCATCAGTCACCCCCATCCTCCTCCCCAGCCCCTGTAACCACTAACCCACTTTATTTATTTCTTTTTTTAAAAAAAATTATTATTTTTATTTATTTATTTTTGGCTGCGTCGGGTCTTCGTTGCTGCTTGCGGGCTTTCTCTAGTTGCAGCGAGCGGGGGCTACTCTTCGTTGAGGTGCGGTGGCTTCTCATTGCGGAGCACGGGCTCTAGGCTCGCGGGCTTCAGTAGTTGCAACATGTGGGCTCAGCAGTTGTGGCGCACGGGCTTAGCTGCTCCGCGGCATGTGAGATCTTCCTGGCCCAGGGCTCGAACCCCTGTCCCCTGCATTGGCAGGTGGGTTCTTAACCACTGCGCCACCAGGGAAGCCCCAGCCCCTATTCTTTTACAACTTTAAAAAATCTCTGAAAACACCTTCACAGAACTTTCTCGTTTTTGTATATTCCCTTGCAGGCTCTGCCTGTCAGTAAACATTTTTCCAGAGTTAAAGTTACAGTGCGCATGCTTAGTGAGGTTGGGGTTTTCCTCTGGGGTGGTGGAATGTTCTGGAACTAGAGGAGGGGTTGTGCACCCTTGTGGAGGTGAATGCCTCTTTACCACAGTTCCTTTTATGTGAATCTCACCAAATACTAAAAATCATCGTGTGCAGTTTTGTCATCAGCTCACTTTTGTTTAACTCAGTGCCCTAATCTCATGGTCATTTGTCCCACACTGATGCTTAGAGTTAGCTCTTTCTGGACACAGGGACTGTGGGACCCTTCACAGAAGGAGTCTGCGCCCCAGCCTGAGGCGCGCTGCCGTCTGCTCTATATTTCGTAAGATTTGCTTTAAGTGAGGCCTGAGGCCCCCCATGAGACTGCGTCCCCCGATTTCCTGTGTGATTTCCTGATGTCCTGCTTGTTCTTAACAGAAGGAAATGACTGCACGGATGTGCCACTGAGAGCCCTCGGCCCCGTTGTCACCGAGTCCGCGCCCGGGGGACAGTCCCACTTGAGGGCCACGTCTCCAGAACAGGGACCCGTATTTTCTAGCCCAGCAAATTCTGTGCTGTCTGGGCTGCGTCCTCTCTCGATCCCAAGGTGGCAGCACCCGTGGGTCTGAGCCTCCGTGAGCCCCAGTCTCCTCGGCCAGCACGGGGGAGATAGATAGAACTTGAACTCTGTGATTCCATGTGTTGTGAGCAACCGGGAAAACCCACTTCGTTTGCAAACCTCTTGCACCTGCCCGGAGGCTGGCCCCACTCGGGTCTGTCTCTTGCACCGGCCCGCCTGCTCGGCCGTGGGTGACCAGGCCCCCGTCAGCGAGGCTGAGACCCCGCAGCGCTTCCCGCTGCGGCCCAGGCCAGGTTCCGAGTGGTACGAGCGCTCGGCTTGCGTCCTCCCCGCGTCCTCCCCCACGGCCACTTCCGTCCCGCGGTACCTCTGGGACCCTTAGGCTCCTGTGCCAGCTTCCTGAGCCCACGCCCACATCCCAGGTGTCCTGGAGCCCCTTCATGTCGCATAAAAGATTGAATTCGTCTAGCTGCATTTACGACCACCGTGAGATGTTACCAGAAGAAAAAAGGTTTTTTTACCTACAAGGAGCGATCCCCCTCCTCTCTAGAAAAATGTCCCCTTTCCGTCGTGAATAGCAGTACGATTCTGCCAGGGAACGCCTCTCCCCCGCTTTGGGACCTTTGAGTTTCGCCGAATGTTTAGCCGGACTTGGCCTTGCTTCACACGCCTGCCAACCTCCTATCGAAACCCTTTGTCAGCGTGGCCCTCCGTGGCTCCGGGACCAAATCCCAGCACCGCCCCCCCCGCAGAAGCTTGGGGGCCCCGCCCGCTCGCGCCCCACCCGCGCACAGCATCCTCCGTGGCCTTCCGCTGTGGCGGTCCTACCCGCCTGGACCACACCAGCTCCGAGTACCTCTGGGCGTCTGGGACGCTCACGGGGAGACGGGGCCGCCACCCGACACCAACACCCAACAAGTGCAATTAACAACCTGGGCCTCGGTCCTTCCAGAAGTTGCCGGGGTCCCGCTCCCGTAGTCCTGGGAAGACTGCAGGGAACCGCCCGGTCGCGTGTAGCTCCTCTTAAATGCAGAACCACGACCAAATGCCGTAACCACTGTGCCACTCAGGTCACCAGCCAGGTTGGAAAGGTGGCGGGGCTGGAGGGGGGCTCCCCTGCCCACCCTGCCGTGCCCGTGGGCGTTCCCACAGGACCATCAGAATAAATCATGTGTCTCCTTAGCTGCACCTGCTGGTTGTCATTTCTGTCTTCCTGGTGGGAGGGTCTGGCACTGGGACACGTCCCCAAGTGGCAAAGAAACCTTAGATGTCACAACAGTTTGTGGCCCCCCAGAGTGTCCCATGTAGATAAACAGATGCACAGAATATCAGTGGGATTAGAATTCCACGGGGTGCAGGGCGGGGCTGATGAACCAGTGTCTGGAAAGCAGGTTGAGGAGGCGCCCACTCCCTCTCCCGTTTCTGCTTTGTCTCACGTTGCTTTCATGCTTTCGGCACTCAGCAAACATGATTGTAACTGTTGCCTCTTTGCTACGTAAAGAAGGTTCCAGAAAACTTTGAACCGAGTGGGAACAGACAGAGGGGTCTTTTCTGTCTCAGCCCCGTCCTAACTATCCTGTGACCTTGACACATGAGTTTACGCCAAAAATCTCTTGTATGTGAGGAATGGGAACGGGTTACTTACTCTCAGGGGTCGTGGGGCTGACAGGATGGTCTTTTTTTTTTTTTTTTTTTTTTGCTGTACGCGGGCCTCTCACTGTTGCGGCCTCTCCCGTCGCGGAGCACAGGCTCTGGACGCGCGCAGGCTCAGCGGCCATGGCTCACGGGCCCAGCCGCTCCGCGGCATGTGGGATCCTCCCGGACCGGGGCACGAACCCGTGTCCCCTGCATCGGCAGGCGGACTCAACCACTGCGCCACCAGGGAAGCCCCAGGATGGTCTTTTGCCAGGCGGGTTGGGGCCTGTGCTCCAGACCTTCCTGCCCCTAGAGGGCGTGCCGTCTCCATCGGACAGACAAGAGTGACTTGGGGGGACTTCCCATCACTTGTAAATACCTTCTAAAGAAGCCGCTGTTTCCTTACCCCTTGATTTTGCAAATGCACCACAGAGGTTTCCGGGACCATTTTAAAGTTTGGGGAGCTGTGATTTGGAACAACAGACCCCGAAGCCATCTACATCCCGGTCCCAGGACCTGTGGATATGTCACCTCACGGGGCAGAGGGGACTTCGCAGGTGGGATTAAGTTGAGGCCCCTGAGATAGGGGTGGGGGTGACCCTGGATTCCCCGGGGGGCCCAGCGTCATCCCAGGGTCCTTACAAGAGGGAGGCGGGAGGGTCAGAGGCAGAGAGAGACGGCAGATGCTGCGCTGCTGGCTGTGAGGATGGCGGAGGGGCCGCGAGCCAGGGATGCGGCGCCTCTAGAAGCTGGAAAAGGCGGGAACCGATGCTGCCCTGGAGCCTCCAGAAGGACCAGCCCTGCCCACGCCTGCATTTAGCCCCGTGAGACCCATTTTGGACTTGTGACCTCCAGTACTTTAAGGGAATAAATTCGTATTATTTAAGCCACTGAGTTTGTGGTGACTTGTTAGAGCCGCCACGGGAAACTCACACACCCTTTAGAAGGAAATATTTCGCACACAGAAGGCCTGGGACCCGCTGACGGGCTGCCTGGAATGCAAGAATTAGCCAGGCCAGCTTCTGAGCAACTCTTCCCTCCACGGGCCTGAGAATCACTCATCTTAACAGGACAGTTCACCCCAAAACTTATCCAACCAGGAGAGGTAGTGGGGGGCAGGAACTGGTGTCTGGAAGTCTGGTCAGCCAGGGCAGTGGCAGAAGAAACCAGTTGTGTTGCTTGTACAAGACCAGCTGGCCCGGTTCCTTCCCGGTCAGCATGGGAGAGGCTGCCACTTAGACATGACTGTGGATTCGTATCATCCCAATGAAGGTGACAAAGAAGGCAACCTCTGGTGTACCGGGAAGGGATGTTCTTCCAGGAAGTGGAGAACTGTTGAGTAGGGCCATCTTGGAAAACCAGGAGCCCCGTGCTACTGGAAACTTCCAAACTGGGGCAGGCATTGTCCTAGTGTCCCATGCTGTCCCGTATAGCAGCCACTAGCCACAGGTGGCTGTTTCACTTCTAATTCAAGATCAACTAAAAGGAAAATGGGGACTTCCCTGGTGGTCCAGTGGCTAAAACTCCTCACTACCAACGCAAGGGGCCCGGGTTCGATCCCTGGTCAGGGAACTAGATCCCACATGCCGCGAATAAGATCCAGCACAGCCAAATAAATAAAATATATATATTTTTTTAATCACCTGGAAATCTCTTTAAACAATAGATTCTGATTCTGTACGTCTGGGGCAGGGTTTACATTTCTAACAACCTCCTAAAATTTGCCAATTCTGCTGGTCCATGGGTTATATATATATATTTTTTTTGTGGTATGCGGGCCTCTCACTGTTGTGGCCTCTCCCGTTGTGGAGCACAGGCTCTGGACGCGCAGGCTCAGCGGCCATGGCTCACGGGCCCAGCCGCTCCGCGGCATGTGGGATCCTCCCGGACCGGGGCACGAACCCGCGTCCCCTGCATCGGCAGGCGGACTCTCAACCACTGCGCCACCAGGGAAGCCAATAAATATTTTTTTAATTAAAATAAAAAATAAAAGGAAAATGTCTCAGCTCCTCCGTCGCACTAAGCCCTTGTCGGTGGCTTCTCCAC
>NC_041215.1:22349052-22372558 GCF_002837175.3 Physeter macrocephalus | reverse complement strand
CGGATCTGGGGCCATGGATCCTGGACACTGGGGAGGGTGGGGCTGTAGGATGGGGACCTGCTCCACGGCCCAGCCTCCCAGAGGGACCGGCAGCCAGAGCTTCCAGAGAAACAATCTCACCAACAGCCCAGGGTGACCCACTCAGGACAGTGGGTGATAAACCGGCCTCGACCAGCTTCGGACAGACGTGCAGAGCCTGCTGCACCCACCGGGCGGGGCAGCCAAGGCAAGCGGCAGTGGGGGGAGGGCAGGGAGGATGACAGGCCCGGAGACAAGGCGGCAGGGACACGAGGGTGCCAGGTGCTCCCCCAAGGCCACTCGGCCAGGAGCTCGAGGGGACAGAGCCAGGGAGATGGGGACAGAAGGTGCAAAAGGACAGCACAGGTATGCAGCCTGCAAAAGCTATGGGAGGGTCTGGCAGCTCCTCAGACGGCTAAATAGTTACTGTGTTGCCCAGCAATTCCACAGCCAGGTGGAAGAGAAAGGAGAACACACATTCACACCGATACCTGTAGAAACTGCACAGCAGAATGACTAGCAATAACAGACGGGCACAGACAACCCAAGCGTCCACCCATGTGTCCGTGAATGGACACACATACCGTGTCCCTCCACACACGGGAACATCACAGCCACGAAGAGGGGTGAAGCCCCGACACTCGCTACCACTCGCTCAGGGTCCTGAGACACTTGCTCAGGGTCCGTGGACGGGCCCTGAGAACACAACGCTCAGTGAGAGCAGCCAGACACAGAAGGACGCACAGGGTGTGATTCCGTTGATGGGAAACGTCCAGGACGGGTAAATCCACAGACACAGAGAGTGGCTGCGTGTTGTCAGGGGCTGGGGAGGGGGTGGGGGTAACTGCTGATGGGGACGGGCTTCTTTTTGGGGTGACGGAATGTTCTGGAATTGGATAGAGGTGATGAACCTCTATCCTTGTAAATACACTGAAAACCACTGAATCGTGCGCTTAAGAAGCTGCCTTTCTGGCTGTGAAGGCACCTAGATAAAGCCCCTGCTGTGGAGACTACAGACGGTCGAGCTCCCAGATCAGAGAGGCGTGCACACCTCACCTGGAGTCTCATGTGAACCAATCGCAGAGGCCAAACGTTAATAACCCACAGGGATCCCCGAGGGGAAAGACCTGTCACGGAAACACTGTGGAAACCCGTGACACCTGCAGGTGGGTAAGAGCACTGCACCCACCATGTGTGGTCGAGGCGAGGACATCAGACGCGGGCAGGGAGTTGGCTGAGTGGTGGGCGGCGTGCTCTGCCCCGGGTCCGTGACCTCTAAGGAGCCCCACGTGAGAAGGTCACGAGAGGGCAGGAAGGACACGTCTGAGCATCTGAGGTGCTGGGGTCACTGCTGGTTTCCTGGTGCAAAGCAGCATCGCGGCCTTTTACGCATAAGACGTCTCAGAGGTTTTAAAAGTCCATCTCCTGCACGGACTCACAGGGAAGCGTCTGGGGTGAGTGGAGAGGGACAGACCTGCGGGCCCGGGACTGGCTGGGAGCCAGTGCCCCCGGAAGGCATCCCCAAGGCTCCACACGCTGACCCCAGAGTGGTCCACTCGCTCCCTGGAGGTGATGTGTGGGACTGCGGCCACCTGGGCAGGAGGGTGAGACCCCGGGAACAGGGAGACCCCCGCCAGCCAGGAGGAGCCCACCGGAGTGGGCAGACCCCAGGCGGGGGGACGCAGACGGGCAGAGCTGCAGCTCCTCGGCCCCAGCCCCAGCACTGAGCCCCGAGGCGGCCCCCGGGCCAGGCGCCATCTACTCCCCCACGTCTGCGGAGCCCGGGGGTCCCCATACGGGATCAGAGCCAGGACAGCTGCCCACACGGGCAGGAAGGGCCTCGAGGGCCTTGGGTACCAGGAATGGAGCCTAACCCTGACCCTAACCCCTGCCCCCATCCGCGCCCGTCCCCGTCTGCACACTAGGAAGTCAGGAGACCCCTTCAAGGGGAGCAAATGAGCCAGCCCTCAGGAGGTGCCCAGGCCCCACTGCACAACCAGGAGCACTGTCACCGTCATTGTCACCGTTGTTATTACTACCCCCCTCCCCCTCCCCATGACTTCCCAGACAAGGGCAACATCTCAGGGCAGCCCCTGCATGAGGCGAGGTCACCAGCTGGGGAGGCCCCCACAGGAGGTGGGAAGGTCGGCTCCGATGTTCCCTTTCTGTAGGCTGGGCCCCAAGGAAGGTGTGCGCCCTGCCTGTCCGCGCAGAAACCACAGCGATGGGGGACCAGGCAGAAGGCGGCTGGGTGCCGGCATGAGGCTGCATCTGGAACCAGACCTCGGGAGCTCCCTGTCCCAACACCGCCTGTGCAGACGTGGAGGCCACCCGGGCACCTACTCCCCCGCTGGATCTGGGGTCTCGGCCGTGCCTGGGGGTCGCCTAGTGAATCCCTGCGCCGGGGGTGGTCTTGGGGACCCCAGACCCGCATCTGGGGAGGCATCGGCCAAGAGGAGGCCCAGCATTCAGGGTCTGCTCACCACGCGGGGAGGGAGCGATGTCAGGAACCCGGAGAGATGCACCCTGGAAATGACCCTGGGTGACAGGCTCCGTGCTGGGGAGGGGTGAAGGCCCGGCAGCAAATGGACACCGAGAGGCCGTGCAACCTCAGCGGGGCCTCAAGAGCAAAAGGAGCGCGCACAGCTCACCACTGCCAAGGGCACGTGGCAGCCGTCCCCGCGGACACGGCAGAGGGACGGGGACAGACACCTTGAAGGCAATGGCAACAGGCACCCTCCACCCAGGAGCCAGAAGATCCACCAGAGGGCGTGACCCAGAAGACTCCCCGCCGCTCACACGGGCAAGGTCCCAACACGCCGAGAAATTCTACCAAGAGACGTGGGGACATGCCCGGCAGCACATGAGGCAGGAAGAGCAACCGTCCAGTGCCACCTCTGGGCACTGCCTGCCACAGACGGACCCGCTGCCCCAACAGCGCCACGTCCTGCTCCAGGGCCCCGAGGATGTGGCACCTTAGGTGGCAAAAGGGACCTTCCAGGTGGGATTAAGTTAAAGCCCCTGAGACAGAGATGACCCTGGATTCCCCGGGGGGCCTAGCATCATCCCAGGGTCCCTATAAGAGGGAAGCGGGAGGGTCAGAGGCAGAGAGAGACGGGAGATACTGCGCTGCTGGATACGACAGAGGTACGAGGACAGAGGACGAGGCCGCGAGCCAGGGATGCGGCGCCTCTAGAAGCTGGAAAAGGCGGGAACCGCTGCTGCCCTGGAGCCTCCAGAAGGACCGCCCTGCCCACTCACAGGTTAAGTGAGTTCTGACCTCCAGAACGAAACGTAAGTTTCTTTCATTTCAAGTCACTAAATCTGGAGTAATTTGTCACAGTAGCCACAGAAACCTCATATGATACCCCAAAAGCAAACAAATGGAAAACGGCTCACCACCTAGATGGTAGGCCTAGGCACAGGTGGCCGCTCAGGGCAGGCCCTCGAGCTGCTCTCCCACCCCCCAGACACCCATGGACCACGCTTCCCAGGTCCTCCTGGGGCCGGGTGACCACGCACGAGGCGGCAGAAGGCGGGCGGATCCACCGCACCCAGCCCCCTGAGCCGGCACCTCCCTGGTGGGTTGACAAGAGCAAGGAGCAAACGTCAGCCCTCTCCCGGCTGTCGGAGTTTTGGGGTCCTCGTCACAGAGCTCGGCCTGCACTAACGGTACGAGCAACTCGTGGCCCCAGAGCGAACCCTGCTCATCGCGGGCTCTCGGGGGCCCTGCTTACCACGCGCCCCATCCCGAGAAGCCGACAGCCTGGATGACGGTCAGGACGAACTGCGCTCCAAAGATGAAGAAAAACGCCATGAAATTGAAGGAGCTGTCAGATCTGGAGGAAAGGAAAACAGCCATTACTGAGACCGAGGGGGAAGAGGCAGAGGCTGCGGGAGCGGGACGGCCCCTCCCTGCAGTTCCCATCCGGAGGGGCCCCAGCGCTGCCCTTCCCAGAGGACGCCACCCAGACACGCTCCTCCCGGGAAGGGAATTTAAGAGCCTCCTGCGTCCTAAGGACATGCCCGCACCCGCGTGGCCCAAGGGAGGTTCATCGTGGATTTAAGGTGCTCTGCATGCTGGACCCATGCCTGCTGCCCCGGACAAGGGAGGCTGCACGGGGCTCACCCAGGCCACTTCCGGCTCATGAAAGGAGGGCAGGCGCCGGGGGACCCACAGCAGAGGAAGGGCGGGGGAGGCAGGGATGCTCGCGTAGCTCAGGGCTGCTCCCAGGCAGTCCCCGAAGCCCTCGGGGGTCCCCGTTCCTGCGCACGGTCGCACCAGCCAGCCTGGGGCCTCAAGCAACAGGCCTCTTTTGCTTCAGCACATGTGAGCGGGTATCTGGTTCTTGCCCCCAAGAGGGCACCAGGGGCCCTGTATGACTCCCACTGAGTCTTGGATTCAGGGACCTTCCAGGGGCACACATGGCACACACCTGAGTAGCAGGGGCCTGGCTGGGGGCGAACATTCACAGAGCAAGATTCACAGCACCCAAAAGGTGGCAACAACTCAAACGCCCATCAACGGATGATGGATAAACAACTGTGGGGGGACTTCCCTAGTGGCGCAGTGGTGAAGAATCCGCCTGCCAATGCAGGGGACACGGGTTTGAGCCCTGGTCCGGGAAGATCCCACATGTCGTGGAGCAACTAAGACCACGCGCCACAACTACTGAGCCTGCGCTCTAGAGCCTGTGAGCCACAACTGCTGAGCCCACGTGCCACAACTACTGAAGCCCGCGCACCTAGAGCCCGTGCTCCGCAACAAGAGAAGCCACCGCAATGAGAAGCCGGCGCACTGCAACGAAGAGTAGCCCCTGCTCTCTGCAACTAAGGAAAGCCTGCACACAGCAATGAAGACCCAACACAGCCAAAAAAAAACCCACGATATTATTTTTAAGAAAAACAAACAAAAAAAACTGTTGTCCCTCCACACACGGGAACATCGCTCAGCCATGGAAAGGGGTGAAGCCCTGACACTCGCTACCACGTGGATGGACCCTGAGAACACGACGCTCAGTGAGAGAAGCCAGACACAGAAGGACGCACAGGGTGTGATTCCACTGGTGGGAAACGTCCAGGACAGGCAGATCCACAGACACAGAGAGCAGGTTTATGGTTGTCAGGGGCTGGGGAGGGGGATGGGGGGATGCTAATGGGCACGAGGTGTCTCTTTGGGGTGACGGAATGTTCTGGAATTAGTGGTGATGGTTGTCCAACCTTGTGAAGATACTAGAAACACTGAACTGTTAAGCAGGTGAGCTGGATAATATGTAAAATATTATCTCAATAAAGTTATTAAAAGTGAACAAAACAGGCAGCAGCTGGTTTTGGCCCGTGGGCCGTTGTCTGCAGACCCGATATAAAGTGCCATCTAAACTGGACAAGAGGAAGGGGTGGAGCTCACGCCTGGGCCCAGCGGCAGATGCAGACCAGGATGCAGCCCACGCGGGGCTGGGCACGGAGGGGAGCGCACGCGGTGAGGTACCCTGTTGCCCTCAGTTTGGGGCTGTCAGCACCAGACACTCCCCGAGGGCCCCTGGAAGGTGCGGGCCGCCCGCCCCACTCACCGGAAGGCCTTGTATGCGGGCCGGAACCAGCACACGTAGCCGCAGGGGGAGAAGAGCAACAGCCAGACCAGGGCCAGGCCGAAGTTGGCTCCAGAGCCGCCGGCGATCCACCAGGCCAGGCAGGCGACGAGGTTGACGCCCAGGGTGGCGCAGTAGACTGGGGGGAGAGGGCAAGGGGGGAGAGAGGGGCTGAGCCGGGACACCCTCCACCCCTGGACGGTGGCTCCCATGAGTGCAGGGACCCCGAGGCCAGAGGAGGGTACAGGGGGACCAGCCCCCCCACCTGCTCCATCCACACCGGACGGGAGCTCATCAGAAAGGAGCTTTATTACCAAACCCTCAGGCTCTCATCGCCCGGGCGCAGGGCTGCCTCCTAGCCTGCCCCTGTCCCGGGCCTGGGTCTCTGGGTGGTGCAGGTGGCCCCCCATTTCTGCCCTGTCCACTCACACAGCCACAGGCGGTAGATCCTCTTCACCAAGACCTGGTGCTCGATAGGGATCTCATCAGAGAAGTTCTGGTAGAAGCAGGGCTTCAGGGGGATGAACTTGGGCAGCGGGGGGAAGTTGTTCTCCTTTCCTGCAGGGACAGAGGGGCCAGAACAAAACCCACACTGCAATCAGCTCGTAGCGGCCCCAAAGATGCGCCCATCTGGTCCCAGGACCTGAGGACATGTCACTCTACAGGGCAGAGGGCACTTTGCAGGTGGGACTAAGTTAAGGCCCCTGGGATGGGGAGGACCCTGGATTCCCCGAGGGGCCCAGCGTCATCACAAGGTCCTTATAAGAGGGAGGCGGGAGGGTCAGAGGCAGAGAGAGACGGCAGAGGCTGCGCTGCTGGCTGTGAGGATGGCGGAGGGGCCGCGAGCCAGGGATGCGGCGTCTCTAGAAGCTGAAAAAGGCGGGAACCGATGCTGCCCTGGAGCCTCCAGTGTTTGGTTGGTTGGTTGGTTTTATCTATAAAGGAGGCTCCTGCCTCAAGGGCGGTCAAGCAGACCACACAGAATGTGATGTCTAGTAGCCAGCAAGGATTAAATGCGCAGAAAAAAATGGGCTTTTTTATTCAGACAAAAGCATGGAGGAGTGAAAAAAGCAGAAGCAAGCTGTGATAGAGTGATGACCCCAAGGACGTCCCCGTTCTGGTCTTGGGGCCTGTGGACATGTCACCTCACGGGGCAGAGGGGACTTTGCGGGTGGGATTAAGTTAAGGCCCCTGAGACGGGGGTGACCCTGGATTCCCAGGGGCCCAGCGTCATCCCAGGGTCCTTACAAGAGGGAGGCGGGAGGGTCAGAGGCAGAGAGAGACGGGAGATGCTGCGCTGCTGGCTGTGAGGATGCGGGGGGGTGCCGCGAGCCAGGGATGCGGCGCCTCTAGAAGCTGGAAAAGGCGGGAACTGATGCTCCCCTGGAGCCTCGGGAAGGACCAGCCCTGCCCACGCCTGCATTTAGCCCCGTGAGACCCCAGTCAGACTCCTGACCTCAGGACTGTCAGAGAACAAATTTTATTTGAATCACTGAGTTTGTGGTGATTTCTCAGAAGTCACAGGAACACACACAGACTCGATGGCAGGGCCCACGTGCCATTCACACCTTTGACTCCAGGGAAGATTCCGGCACTCAGGACATATGAACTTCCCGGGGCGGCGGTAACAAACGACCACAGAGGGCGGGCCTTACCACAGCAGAGATTTCCCCATCTCCACTCTGGACACCAGATGACTGAGACCCAGGTGAGACAGGGCCACGCTCCCTCCACGCTCCAGGGAAGGGTCCTTCCTGCCCTTTCCAGCTTCTGGGGGCTCCACACATCCTGGGCTTGTGGACCCGTCCCTCCAGCGTCCGCCCCCATCTTCCCTGGCTTCTGTGTGTCTGTGCCCATATTTCCTCCTTCTTAGGACGTCTGCCATGAGACATCAGGGCCACCCTATTCCATTGGGACCTCAAATTAAGTCACATCTGCAATAGGGTCCTGTTCCTAAGGTCCAGACTTCATGGTTTTCAACACGAAACTTTTCCGACCTCGCGTGTCCCCCGGCGCAGGGGCCGTGCTCATCTCCATTTTATGGAGATGGCTCCATTTTAGCACACACACTGCTGTGGCAGGCACTGCACGGGCCTCAAGGGGGACGTGATCCTGCCCGCAGCACAGTGTCCAGTGCCTGAGCGCTTCCCAGAGGGGTGGAGTAGCTGGAACCCTCGCTGCGCGATGCGGCCAGGACTCACCTGACATTTCCGCTGTGAAGACAGGGCAGGGGCAGAAGGCTGCAGCCACCTGGAGGGGAGACAGTCACAGTCAGGGGGTCCCCATGGCTGCTGGGCGACCCCAACACCAGCTGCAGACCCAGAGGGCCACCGTGGGCCCCGTCCTAACCACCAAACCATCCACAGGGGTATCTGGGCTCTCGGCCCAAAGGCTGGCCCAGCCCTGAACGTGCAATCCCAGTCACCACCTCACCTCAGAGCCCCCCGGGCAGCCTGGCACTTATGCGAGGGGAGGCATCAGGCCAGAGGATCCCGGCAACCCACTCCCACTGCCCTCCTGCCTCATCCCCCCCACCCCCCAAACTTCCCCTTTATCCACGGATGGCTCTGGGCACCTCCTATGGCCACAAAGAATCTCTGAATCACCGATAAATGGGTCCATGCTCATTGCTGTGTGACCTCAGGCAAACCACACAACCTCTCTGGTCTGTGATTTTTGCCCTTGTGAGACTTGCAAGGCCAAGGACCCCACTGCAATCCAAGTAAAACGCCAGGGGACAGGCCCGGCACCCAGCGGCCCTGCCCAGAAGGAGCCCAGGAGCCTGCGTCACAGAGCCGCCCCTCACAGGAGACACCACCGAGGCGTGTAACTGAGCTGAATTCACCTGTTCCACGATGGCCCTGCGGGCAGATGGTGCCATCTTCAGGAAACGGGCCAGGCAATGTGGCCATGCCTGGCGCCCACCTGGCCCTCACGGTACAGCTGGGCCTGCACTGCCCCCTGTGCCTGGCACCAGAGTGGGTGGGGGAGCCCTGCCTGGAGGTGGCCAGGTGGGAAGGATCCAGTGACCGAGAGTTCCCTGGGTCCACCCCCCGGCCCCCTGCTCAGTGAGGGCCCCACCGGGACCCTCAGCCCAGCCTGGCCCTGCCCTCCTGCCTGCAGGCCCCACTGTCTGTCCACTGCTCCAGCTCTGGCCGAGCCCCCCTGCCCTGTCCCCATGGACTGGGAGCATCCCCAAGCTGGGGGATGGAGTCAGGGCTCAGGGCAGGGATGTCTCAGGGCCCTGTGGCACCGTGTGGTCAGTCAACGTGTGTCTGCTGGATGGACAAACAGGCTGCTCCGAGCCCCACGCACACGGGTCCTAGTGCTAACCCGCCTTGGAAGAGCCCAACGGCCCCTCTGGGGACCCCGTGGGCACCTGCGAAGGATGGGAAATTGATGTGGTCAGCTGAGTCCAGGCTGGCAGGCTTCTCCCCAGAGTCCAGCCACAGCCTTCCAGACTCCGGGGGCCCCGCCCTGCCCACGCGTGGCTCAGAAGCTCACCACCCGCCCCCCACCCCACCCAGTACAAGCCCAGGTGTCGGCGAAAGCAGCCACCCTGACCCAGGGACCCTCGCTCCTCTGTCAACAGACAATGACCTGGTTTCTTTGTTTCTCTTGGCCGCACCGCGTGATACGTGGGATCTTATCGAACCTGCGCCCCCTGCACTGGAAGCGCAGAGCCCTAACTACTGGACCGCCAGGGAAGTCCCAGACACCGACCTGGTTTTCAGTTGTTTATTTTCACACGTCAGAGCTGTTTCCTGACACCTGAGAAAAGGAGACACAATCCCGGTGGCCCCAGAGGCCCAGGTCTGAAGCTGCCCGGCTACTTGGCCTGGCTGGAGCCCCGCTATGCCCAAGCCCGGGGAAGAGCTCACCCAGACAGGCATGCACCCCACGCGCCGGCAGCAACAGCGCGAGTGTCCCCAAGCCGAGATGGGCCAGCAGCCCCTGGCAACATGAGGGAGGCCGAGAAAGGTCCGGGCCGGGCCTATGTGTCAGGGTCCAGCCGGCGGCACTGGGCCTCCAGCACACCACAGAAGGCCTGGAAGCGGTGGTTGAGGTCCGGCTGGGCGTGGAGGCGGAAGCGGGTGCCCAGTGCGCCGTCGGGCGAGGGCGCCCCGTAGAAGACGCGCCGCACGCGGGAGTGGACCAGGGCCATGGCGCACATGGCACAGGGCTCGCGGGTGACGTACAGGTCGTAGCCGGTGCACACGTAGGGCAGGCCATCGGTGTCCTCGTCCAGCTTGCGCACGGAGCCCGCGCGGACGCCCGGGGGGGCGGCGGCTGGGGCGAAGGAGCAGGCGGGGTGGGGTGCGAGGTCATAGGCGCCGCGGCCCTGGCCCCGGGCCACCAGGTCGATGCACACCATGGTGGCGTGCAGCAGTGGTCCCGCCGCGCTGCTGCAGTCGTGGCCGGTGGCCAGCACGCGGCCCGAGGCTGGCTCCACCACCACCGCCCCCACGGCCCGCAGGCCCCGCGAGGCCGCCTGCCGCGCGGCCCACACGGCCCGCTCCATGTGGCCCTGCATCGCCACCCGCTCCTGCGCCGAGAAGAGCTGCCCGGCCAGGGCTCGGGTCACCTGCCGGTCCTCGTGGAAGGTGGTGGGCCAGTGGGCACGCGCCTCCTCGAACTGGCCCCTGGTCAGGGGTGGCCGCGCGGGCACGGGCACCAGGAAAGGCTGCCCCAGGCCACGGGGGTCCACGGCCAGTGGTGGGAGGAGCTCGGCCAGTGATCGCATGCCCGCGGCCGGCCCCGCCAGGCACAGCAGCATCTCCAGCGCGTGTGGGCAGCCGGGGCGGGGGCTGGGTCGCACCCTCTTGAGGTGAGGCTGTGCGGGCAGCGGGTGGACGGCTGACACCTCCTTGAGGAGGCGTGAGGTCTGGCGCTTGTCCAGGACCGGCGCGGCATAGGCCAGCACCAGCTCCACAGCGCCAGACTGCTGCTCAGACAGGATCGGGAGGGCCTGCCACGCCGGCTCTCGCTCGGGGCTCCCGGCCTTCACGTCTCTGTGTGGCTCCACGCCGCCCGCGGTGGGGTCCATCCTCGGCGGGGCTCCGACTGCGGGGACAGACACCGGAGCAGGGCATCATCCTCAGCTGCGGGAGGCCTGCTGGGCAGGACGAGGGGTCGGTCCCAGGAGTGTGCCGAATCTGGAGGCTCGTCCAACCGAGCGAGACGCATCAGCGGTCGTGCTCTCACTCACGGCCTACTAACGCTTGCTTTGCACAGAGTTTAAACCGCCCTCATTACAGTGTCTTTTTTCTCCCTTTTGCTTTGAGATGTCTCATGTTGGGAGAATGCACACCGGACCTCAGAGACTTAATACAAAAGAAAGAACATCAACCGTCTCAGTCTTTTCTGTATTCCACAGATACTGAGGACCGCCTGCACTGCACCGTTTTATATAAGGGCCTTGAGCATCCTCGGATTTTGTTATCCTTGGGGGTCCTGGAACCAGTTCCCCATAGATAGTGGGGAACGACCGTGTTGACTACGTGCTGAAGTGGGAATACTCTGCCTGTCTCAGGTTAAAGAAACGTATTACTAACGTTAAGTTCACCTGTTTCTTCGTACTTTTCAAAAACACGGCTTCTAAATGCTTCATCTCACATACATGCCCCGCATTATATTCCTACTGGTCAGGGCTGCCTTGGATGACGTTAGAGATGCACTACAGATGACCTTCGCGCGACCCCAGAGGATCTCGGTGCCATGCCCGAAGCGCCCTGCACCCTGGCGGCGTCTCGGAGTGGGCCAGCCCCTTCCGCCTCTCCCCCAGGACAAGGTTTTTGCTCCTATGATGCGCCCCGGCTCACAGGCCCCCCCCCCCCCAGAGGACACGGTAGGTCCTCGCCCACCACTGCCTGTCCGAAGCTCACGATAAGAGCTCGGCAAATGCACCGGACCAGGGGTGCAGGTGGCAGCTCTGAAAAGCGGCCAGCGTAGACGGGCCCCTTGGGCGCCCATGACGCCCGTGCCAGGCGGGGCCCTCAGGAGGGTCCGGGGCACTGGCTCTGAATCTGCTCCCGGCACACACCGTGCCCAGGATGCCAGGGCCCGCACAGCCTGCCCCAGGCCACAAAAGCTCCCATTGTCTCCCGGGCAAGACAGAATTGTCTCCCGGGAAGGACAGATACAGTCCCGTTTGTGTCTCCAAGAATGCAAGCTCTGTCTGATCAAAATAAAACAAGCGACAAATACAGGGGGCTGCCATTGGGACACTGCTGGCCGGGATGCCGGCTCCCAGGGAGGATACCTAAAATCCACAGCCCACCATCTGCTCCTAGGTGTGTGTCCAGGAGAACTGAGACGCACATCCACACAGGCACCTGCACACGCATGTTTGCAGCAGCAGAATTCACAGCAGCAAAAGGTGGACACAACCCAAATGTCCACAGAAAGATGGACAGATAAACACAATGAGGTCCCCCCACACACGGGAGCAACACTCAGCCATGAAAAGGGGTGAAGCCCCGACACTCGCTACAACGTGGACGGACCCTGAGAACGCGACGCTCAGTGAGAGAAGCCAGATGCAGAAGGACACACAGGGTGTGATTCCATTGACGGGAAACGTCCGGGACGGGCAAATCCACAGACACAGAGAGTGGCTTCATGGTTGTCAGGGGCTGGTGGAGGGGATGGGGAATGACTGCTGATGGGGACAGAGTTCCTGTTGGGGGGATGGAATGTTCTGGAATTAGACAGACATGATGATCACACAACATAGTAAATACACTAAAAAACACTCAAACATACACTTTAAGTGGGTGAACCACACAGTGTGTGAATCATATCTCAGTAAAGCTGCTGCTCCTTGGGGATGGTGGGGGACATCTGGTGGTCACCAGGGCAGCCGGCCCCAAACGAGGTCCAGCACCTCGTGACCGCTGCTGGTGCTGGAACCACCGCACGTCCTCACACTGCCGTGAACAGGCTCCCCGACTCCTTCCCATGACCCGGGACAGAGACTGTGGGGCTGTTCCCTTTCTTAGAGGCCAAGGAACTTGCCTGGGGCCACGTGGCTGGGAGGACAGAGCCAGGACCTGACGCTGAGGCCAGGTGGCCAGCAGCTCCCCGACTCTGCCTTCTGAGCCCCGGACGATGGGGGTCCTGAGCCCCTTCTACAGATGAGAAACAGGGTCCGCAGAGGGTGACCCGCCCAGCGACTTGCTTCATCGTCCCCGGGGACCTAAGCACACGCGCTCGGAGGCTGACCTGTTGCTCTTTTCATCCTCGAAGCCCCGCAGCCACCCCCACCCTCCCCGCTGTGCTCTTTGCTGCTCCCGCCAAGCTCAGGCCCTTCCCTGGGTGCATCCACCTCCCTCTGCCTACAGCGAGGGCACCTCCTAAAGGTGCCTGTGCTCCAGTGGCGGGGGCAGCCCCTTTCACAACTGTTTACATTTACGGTTGTAGCCTCTGCGGAGGGCACCGGCTGACAGGCTCAGGTAGGGCTCAACTGCGTGGGGCAGGCCCTGGAGGGTCTGCGGAACAAGGGAGCCAGGACACCTAACAGCCAGTCCCCTCACTGGGTGCCATGGAACTCCTGGGCTGTGGGTCTGGAGAAGGCAACGGGGCTTATTCAGCAAGCTGAGTCAGGCTCTGAAGGTGACACCCAACCAGAGGAAGGGGCCTTATCTCACCCCAGGGTGTGTCCCGGCCCTGCCCGAAGCCCTCACCCAGGCCACATTTTCCTGGCTGAGACCTGGTGTTACCAGTCCTAACCCCACCCCCAGCTTCCCCCTCTGTGAAATGGGATCCACTGCCGCCATGCATGGCTGCCTGGGGCAGAAAGTGAGAAAATCCACAGGAGGCTCAGGGGCCCAGTGTCCTGTGACGGGAGGACTCCAGGAGGGCTCCTCGGAGGCGGAGGCGGTGACCCAGAGCTGGGCCTGGAGGGAGGGTGGGGAGCCCTGAGCAGAAAGAACAGCCAGGGCTGGAGTCTCGGACGCTCACACAGTCCGGGTGGGCGCTGGTTTGAAAGACGGTTTCCAGTACTCGGCCCCATAGAAGGGAGCCCCGAAATCTGCATTTCTGAGAAGCTCCCCAACAGAGTGGGGTCTGCAAATAACATGCAGGACACCTCGCTAAATTCGAATTCCAGATGAGCAGATAAATTTTCAGCATAATTGTTGTGTCCCATGCAATCACTGGGATATACGTATTCTAAAATATATATGTGTGTGTGTTTTTTATATAAAATTCCAATTTAAGGGGGCAACCTGCGTGTTTATTTGCAGAACCTGGCCACCCTATAAGTGGGCCTTCGTGCATGAAAATTCGAGAACCTCGTGCATGTGGGGTGTGGGAGAGACCTGAGGTCACAATTTTAAAAGGTCTGGAAAACTCACCCTTTCCTTAAGTATCAGAAAGGATTATCAATGTTTAGGACGTACAGAAAGATAGGGGCCTTCCCCCCAAAGCGGGCGGGAAGCTGGTAAGTAGACAGTCCAGTGGACAGCCGGGAGGTAGAGGGCTGGCCGCGATGACCCCAGGGCAAGGCACGCAGGAAACAGCTGGGGCACGGGGTCTCCACCACGGACGGCAGGGGCGCGCGCACGCGCAGAAGGGCGATGGCGCGGAGAGCGGGGTCCCGCGGTCCGGCAGCCCCGCGCGCGCCCGCACGCGCACACGCACACGCGCCGCTCCGCGCGCCCGTCCGAGGCGCGCACGAACCCGGCCCAGTTTCCTTCCTAGCTCCCCGCGCGGCCGGCATACACCGCAGCCGCGACCCCCGCCCCAGCTCCCGCTCGCCCTCCGCGGGAGCCTGGGACGCAAGAGCCCGAGACCCCGGGGCCGTGGGCTTACCTGACGAGACGGGCGGAGCGCTGCGCTTTTCACCAAGTCTTAGCAACCGGCCCGCCTGCCCCGCCTCCGCCACCGCCTGGCGCCGCGGGGCACGACGGGAGCGTAGTTCCGGGGGCGGAGTCAGCGCGAGGAGGAGGCGGAGCCTGGACTACAATCCCCACAAGGTCGCGCGCGCGCGCGCCGCCTCGCTCCGCCCCTTTCTTGAGCGCTGTTCCCGTGACCGGCAGGAGAGAGGGGGGCGAGCTCTGAGTTGAGGGTTCGAGACCCATCAGGGCGACGGGAAAAGTCCGACCCTGGGGGCCCTTTGGGAAATCAGCAGAGTGAAGAGACTGAGGCGGAGGGGCACACGCCACCCGCTGCAGTCACTCCCCGAGTCCAGTTTGCGGCTGCCACGTGGCACCGGAGAGCCTGTTCCCAGAGACCAGGATGCGGTCTGGTTCCAGTTCTGCTCTGGGGCCCCAGCCGACTCCGGCCTCACTTTCCCATCTTTACAGTAGGCGAAAGGGACCTCTTGACTCTCCCAGGCAAAACATGCTAATTTTTTAAACATGCTAATGAGCAAATCCGGTTATTCATTCTGGTTAAAGAGGTTAAACCAAGAGGGTCTCAGCCAGGGGCAATTTGTCCCCCCACTCCCAGGGGACACTGGGCGATGTCTGGGGACATCTGTGGTTGTTACGCCTGGGGTTCCTCCTGGCATCAAAACCTGGGATGCTGCCAAACACCCCACAATGCATAGGACGCCCCCAAAACAGCGTCCCAAATTGTCCACAGTGCAGCGGGGGATTGGAAGACCGTGGTTTAACCCCACTGCTAAGCAAGGAGAAAGATTTAGGTCTAGAAGGACCCTGAAGGGGGAAATTTTTCAATCTTTACATTTTCTCCCTGCTCCCCTCCTGCAAGAACCAAAGAATCCCCTGCCAAGATCCGTTCAACGTCTACCCTTGGAAGACGGTGGCTGGAGGGGAGAACGCACCTCCTGGAGTCCCCACCGCAGCCCAGCTCCTCAACCTTGCAGGACCCTGAGAGTCCAACCCCCTGTGTTTCTCCTCTTAATTTGCAAAGCATCTCCTGGTGTCCCAATCTATGTGAAACAGCACTCCGGGAAACCATCCTGCTGGAAGCTAATCACTCTTTTCTGAATACTCAGATTAATGTGTGCTTTAGTTTAACTTTTTTTTTTTTTGAGACATCTTTCCATCCCTGCATGACCCACTCAAGCTAGCCAAGCTAGCCAAGAGTCCCTGTTTTGCTGATTTTTTTTTTTTTAATTTTTGGCCCTGCCTCACAGCTTGTGGGATCTTAGTTCCCCAACCAGGGATTGAACCTGGGCCCTTGGCAGTAGAGAAAGCACGGAGTCCTAACCACTTAACCGCCAGGGAATTCCCTGCTGATTTTTTTTAATGCTCTTCAATTGGTATGTTATTAAAAGCAATGCCTAGATTATTTGTATCTAAAAAATGAATCTCTTCAGTGTATCTTTCTGCTTATTTTTAATTTCTCAAAATGCAAAAACACATACAGGTATGGATGTAAAATGGTGCAGCTGCTGTGCAAAACATTGTGGTGGTTCTTCAAAAAGTTAAACAAAAAATTACCCAAAAATCCAGCAATTCCACTTCTGGGTATATACAGAAGAGAGTGGAAAGCAGGGACTTGAATGGATTCTTGTACACCCACGTTCATAGCAGCATTATCCACAATAGACAAAGGGTGGAAACAACTCAGATATCTGTCATCAGATGAATGGATGAACACAGTGTGGTCCATCCATACAGTGGAATATTACTCAGCCAGGAAAAGGAGATTCTGACACCTGCTATGACATGGATGAAACTTGAGGACGTGACGCTCAGTGAGAGAAGCCAGACACAGAAGGACAAATACTGTCTGATTCTGCTCACAGGGCGTCCCTGGAGGAGTTACATCCATAGGGACAGGAAGGAGATGGTGGGGTCAGGGGCTGGGGGAGGGGATGGGGAGTGCCTGCTAATGGGCATGGAGTTTCCTTTGGGGTGATAAATATGTTCCACAGTTAGATAAGACTGATGGTTATACAATATCATGGATGTACTCTCTATCCCACCAAACTGTACTGTCGAAACAGTTAATTTTGTGTTGTGTGAAATTCTCCTGAAAACGAGAAAGACATAAAAGAGAGAAGAGAAATGATCCCTGTCTTCCTGCCTCTTGTTTGCATGCTGCCTTCATTTCCTTACCGGACAGGGACAGACAGGATTTCTGCAATCCTCTGGCTGCAACCTGACAGCTGCTGGCTGGCCTCCAACCCACCTGTCTACCAGTGGGGTCCCCTTGTCCAGGGACCCTGCTGTCAGGCTGTCCATGCAGACAAATGTCCGCCTACAACATACATCCTCTGTGTCAACACAAAGAACTCCACTTTGGGGAGAAAAAACAACAAAGGCCCAATGAATCTTTCTTTTTTCTTTATTTCCTTTTTTTTTTTTCTTTTGGTTGCACTGCACAGCAGCAGAATTTTGGGATCAAACCCGGGCCCGGCAGTGAAAGTGCTGAGTCCTAACCACTGGACCACCAGGGAACTCCACGCCCCCCCCATGCCTGCCACTGAATCTTTCTAATGGAAGTCATGCACCAAGTCTGTGCATCCACAGGGCAGCGCTAAGGCAGGGAGGGAGAGGCAGTGTGGCGGGGTGGGCAGAACAGGGCGCACACACATAACAGCTTGGTCCAGGGGTGTCTCTTCCACTCGGGTACTGCCTGGTCATTGGCATGGATACAGCAGAGGGGGTGAGAGAGGGCGTGAGACTGGAGTCAGGGCATTGACTCCCAGGTGCACACCCCAGAGAATTAAAAACAGGGACTCAAATACTTGTACATGAGTGCTTCTAGCAGCTCTACTCGCAATAGCCCAGACCTGGAAGCAACCCAAGTGTCCATCGACGATCCACACAAGTGGATAAACAGAACAGGGGCCTTCCATACAGTAGCGTTTTATTCGACATTGGTCCTGGATTGGGAAGATGGGGGAGCTGCCTGTGCTTATGTTTCCAGGACTGGGATGGGGTGGCAATGGAAATGGGTTGGCATCTCCTTACTGGAAACCCATCAAAGCCGGGCACTTGTAAGTGGTGTCTGTGTTCTATTCTCTTAGGATCCAGCATACCCTTCTGGACATGGCACTCCAATGTTTGTGGGGGACTCTCCCTCTCACATGCTCATGTGGTTCAACAGATCCATTAGCCCCATCAATCAGAGAATTTCCATCCAGAGAGTCCATCCACAGTGATTGGTTCGGGGAATGAACATGTGACTCAAGTGGGACCAATGAGAGTCATCCCAGGCACTTTGTCTGAAATATAAGCAGTGTCGCTCATGGTGCCATACAGTGGAAGCCTGGAGCTGCCAGGAGTCATTTTTTGCCACCCAACAGCTCTGAGATCTGGAGGGCATGACCATGTCCCACACAGACTCTGACCCTAGATACTAGCCACTCTGCTGTTCCTCGTTTGTGCATTCACCCCCACCTATCAGCTGGACTTAAGCCTTCTGGGAGCATCATTGTGGTTGTTTTGTATTTGTATCTCTGGATACAAATAAATAAAATTTTAATGAGAATGAAGACGAAACAGAAGAGGGCGGATCTTAGAGAGAAAGAGAAGTTAAGGAGTCCATGCCTTCACAATATTGTTTAAGCACGTTTTTTTGTTTTTTTTGGCTGTGGCACACGGCATGTGGGATCTTAGTTCCCAGAGCAGGGATCAAACACGTGCCCCCTGCATTGTAAGCATGGAGTCTTAACCTCTTGACCACCAGGAAAGTCCCTGTGTAAGCACCTAGATCCAGCCATACCTGAAGCAGATGGCCCTTAGCCCTTCCTGTGTATTTTGTTTTGGTTTTTTGGTTTAACCTAATTTGAGTCATGACTTCAGTCTTTTGTAAACCAAGAGTTTCGACTGATAGTGTCCCTTTTGTTTTTTTGGGTTTTTTAAATTTTGCATTTATTTACTTATTTATTTTTATTTTTTGGCTGCATCAGGTCTTAGTTGTGGCACTCATGCGGGCTCTCTAGTTGTGGCATGCTGGCTCAGTAGTTGTGGCATGCGGGCTTAGTTGCCCTGCGGCATGTGGGATCTTAGTTCCCCGATCAGGGATTGAACCGGCATCCCCTGCATTGCAAGACAGATTCTCAACCACTGGACCACCATAGAAGTCCCATGTTCCTTTTGTTTTGACGTAATTCATCATCCAGCACCTCTCACAAGTAACGTGACCCTCAAAACTCACGGTGGTAGGTTAGTGTCTGCCACCAAAATGTGGCAAAACCATGGAATCGGTTCCCCAATTGTAAGCTCAACAGCAGCAGAAAGCACCCTGGAGTCAGTCAGAAGCCTGTGTCAGCTGCAGAGGTAAGACTTCCACCTCTGCAGGGCAGTCAGTCAACAAATGAGTCCAGGGGGAAGAGAGGCTTCCCCCCAAGCCACCCCTATCTCCATGCGGCTGGGGCCAAAGTCAACATTTCTTCAGCCAAGTTGTGTGGCTTGTGTTTATCTGGCTTTTCATCCTGTTGACTTTCTGAGGTTGCTATGGGCAGCTGTATAGGCCCCAGGTGTTTCCCGCCTCTCTGGGGATCTTCCTGGAAATGGGTTGCAGGGGGCTTCCTTCAACTGCCCAGGAAAGGCAGATTAAAGGCTGTGAGAGCCTGACAAGGAGGGGAAGGTTGCCATCTCCTGTTTCCCGGAGGTTACAGGACACTTTCAATAAATGAATCCCTGCCTACCTACACACACACACACACACACACACACACACACACACACACACACACACACACACACCCCTCATCTTTTAGACAGAGTATCATCAGTATCTCTCATTGGATAACCTAAGTCATCACTTCATCAGTCTTAAGATCCAATGTTGGCAAGCATACATACATAAAGCATTTCTTTGGGAAAAGTTAGTCCTCTTAGAATTAGTTCTATATAATGATTTAATGAGGTTCCTTAAGACACCAAATCTTGTTTTCTTTCCAAAGGTAGGTTAGAAAATATGTGTACCATCCTGAGCCTGAATCCAGGCTGCAAAGTGATGAAAAGCTGATATATCACCCTCGTGTAAGATGAAAGTTCAAGGTGGATAATGTCCCTCTACAGACTGGGGTAAACTCGGCAGTTTGTGGCGCCACAAAATCATGATTTTGTTAAATATCAATTTGGTGTGATCTTTTAAAGCAGGAACCAGCTCACATCTGGTTTACTCATTCCTCATGTCTCTTCTCCCGCTAGAGCATAAGCTCCATGAGGATGGACACTCCTGTCATGCTCATCACTCTCACTTTCACAACTCTCCACTGACTTCACTTAAATGAAAATCCAACCCTACATGTCTGGCCCTGCCTGCCTCTCTGGCCTTGTCCCCCACCATTCTTTCCCTCATTTCCCTCCAGCCACCAGGCCCCTCGCTATTCACGAATGCACTGAGCCCTGCCCATTTTTCTTTTTGTTTTGTTTTCATTTAATTCTCTTCTCACATCCTCAGAGAGGTCTTCTGACTACTCTTCTAAAATTCACCTCCCTCTAATCCTGGCATTCTTCTTCCCCTTGATCTGGTTTGTTTTTCCCCATAGTATGTATCACCATCCAGAAAGAGTTTTTAGCAGTGATAGTAACTCAGTAATATTCATTGAATAGGTAGAATTTTGACAAGTGAAGAACATCCAGATTGGGAATTGGGTATAAAGATCAAAGAGATCCCAAGTTAGGCACCAGGGTTCTTAGGGCCATTAGTAGAAACAGACAGCAGGAGGGGTCTGTGTAGAGGAAAATAACTCATCACTGATTATTTTGATTTTTGTATAGAAATATGTCCTTTCTGATTTCTAAAATGGAACTTGGTGATCTATGCAGATGTAAAGGCTCTGCACTGTGCCCAACAGTTCAGCATTACACTAGGGAGATAAATGTAGAAACTATCAAATCGGTAATAAGGTAAAACCTGGTTTCCACCAATTTAATCTCTATTAAAAGCCTCATAAACCACATTTTGGTAAAAGGGACTAATATCTATCTCACAGCTATGCCCGGCTTCTAACTCAATTGGCATATGTTTCTTCATATTCCTCTTTAAAAAGTCAATGGTTTATGAAATTATCCAAATACCTGAATCCTACCCTAGCCAGAAAAAGTCAATAAATGCAAAAGAATTTAAATTGCACTCACTCCATGATCCCCCACAGGCTTTTTTTCCCCCTTAAGTGCAAGCGTTAGTTTCAAGAAAAGGAACGCATGTAAAGTTCAGTAAATTTGGGGAGGATTGCTCTCTGATTTTGACTCAATGCCCTGATTTTAATCCAAGCCGTTGAAAGATAAGGCTTAAAAATAGCCAACTGAGATTTTTCCCACCCTGTCCCGTGACTTCATCTATCCCTCTACTTCAGGAGGAGTAAAGCCTTTTCCTCAGCAGGGTCTCGCTGAGCAGAACCCCAACTCGTGGAGTCCTGGGGAGTACCCTGTCGGGGTGTACCTCCACGACAGTACTCTAGAAAGGCATTCCTTTCCTGAACACTCTTCAGAATCCTTAATTTGCGCAAGATGCAGGCCTCATAGCTACATGGTGGTCTGACAGTGAAGGGTCACTTGAAGGCACAATAAATCTCTCCGTCTGGACAGTGTCCTTTGCTCAATTCAGCTGACGGCTCTTTGAATCTTATTTTCTAGAAGGTTTGAAAGGTGTGGAAAGCAAGACAAAATTCCAAACTCTGGCTTTCTGGAAGAGTCTCACATCTTGCTGTCTATTTTTAAATGGCCATCCTCTCCCAACATCCCCAGGCCATTTGGGAACCACGACAAGGGCTTCACAATGTGTATGATGCAGAGGTCAATATTGCTTCCTCAGCATCCACATCCCATGGGTCCTAAATTCCTACAGATTCAAGGCTGTCAAGGGAATGGATTTCTCTCAAGTCTGGAGGGGGCCTTACACTGCTCCAAGTTTCATAAGCGTTTTAAGTCTTTCCGACTAAAACCAGAGGCCTGGTTGACAGACTCTTTTCACATCCCTTCCAGCTCTAGGAGTCCAGATTTTAGCTCAGGCCCAGATAATTCTTTAGTGAAAAAGTGAAACTTCTGTTCTAGCTAATTCAGTCTTCGGCACATTTGCTACTGTTTTTTAGAAGCCAGAGGCGATTTACAAGGGAACTTGCAAAGCCATTTTGCCTGAACAAATTCTCCATCTGGTGATTCACTGAACATTATCTCATATTTCTGAAAGGAAGAAACAAGGGATGGACTTAGAAGGCCTCATGTTGATGTTTACCTGCCAAGACTTCTTACTCTGCTGCCTCTCCAGACCCGTTTGTAAATCTACATAGAAAAACACTCTTTTGGTACAATTTCCCTTTGCTTCTAGCTGTCTTAGGTCAGTGAAGCTGAAAGTTGGGGCCCTGTCCACATATAAATACTAGAATAGCTGAAATTCGAGGATAATTTTGTAAAAAGAATTTGTTTTATATTTCATGGGACCCATGAATGAGTCTGAGTATTTTTCAGTCAGTTGTTATGTGGTACCTGAGAACAACACAGCTGCTAGGGCAGTTCACATCACCTCCTGCAGAAAGCATAATGATAGATGGAGGTCTTTGAAATAGGAAGGGGAAAAACAGGGCCTGTTAGAGTCAAGGGGTGACTATGACCTCACACAGTCTCTGTCGTTCCTTTGGGGATACTCTCAACTCCCTAAACTACCTTCTCCCCCAACGTTAGCCCTTTATCTTCTCCTCCTCTTGATTGTTGGGACACCCTTGGTGGTCTGCTGGTGTCCCTGCAGTCTTTGTGATGAACCTGTTGAATTCTGTGTTTTTCTAAAGCCAGATATTCCTTCCTGTTTGACAACCCGGTTTTTCCTCACTCACTAATTGCATCACTTCTGCTTCTGCCCTCAAGACATAGTATCTCTCCAACAAGTTGGATTGCTTTCTCGCCAGCTTGTGCCTAGGAAAAGAGACTGCTCTTGGCTCCCACCCCTTCCCTAATGCTGCTACTTAAGGCCACATACTGATTCTCATTCAGCTGATTTTCTTTGTGTTTCCACTCTTTAATCCATAATTCTCTCTCTGTGACCCTTGCTGCTATTTGGCTTTGGATCTTTCTTTTTATGTCTCCTATACTGTTAACTCTGGAGGACAGAATCTGGGCCAGATATATGTAGAAAGAGGGCTAGGAAAAAGGTAAGAGGAATTGACTGGGCCAAGAAGGGGTGCAAGTTCACAGGACATAGGAAAATGGGAATATTGCACATAATCTTACATAAGGAAACACACCAGAATTGTACTCATTCACTTATAAATGCAAACATTCATTCATCAACTCAACACTTGTCTGTAACAAATATTCCACCTCTCAGTTGTCTGTTTTACAAGATTGCTCAAGATTATTTCTTCTCTTTGTGCAGGAATCCTAGACTTATACAACCATCTTCCAACACAGACATGAAATGACCATTTTCTGAGCCAGAAACACTTCTCTCTCTTTTAGTTACTTAGTCCCTGTCTGATCTAGGGCACTGCGTGACAAATTTGGGGTTTTCGCCTAGACTATCATATAACAATTCATCCATTCATTTATTCATTCAAGCAATTAATCATTGAACTGACATTTATTGATCAAGAACCTATATGTGCCAAGCATTGTTCTCAGTACTCCAGAAATGACAGTGAATAAAACAAAGTCCCTGTTTGCATTCAACTTATTTATTAGAGACGTAGGCTGAGGGGAGACACACATATTCTTTCAGGGGTTGATGAATTCTGTGAAGAAAAATCAGGTGGCTAACTAGACAAAGCAATGGGGAGCAATGTTGCGTCATTAAGTAGAATGGCAGGAAAAGGCTCCTACTTATTAAAGTATGATTTGAGTGAATAAAATGTAGGAGTGAGCCACATGGATATTTAGAAGAAGAAAGCCTTAGGGAATGGGAGCAGGAAATCAATAACCCTCAAGCAGGGCTTCCCTGGTGGCGCAGTGGTTGCGCGTCCGCCTGCCGATGCAGGGGAACCGGGTCCGCGCCCCGGTCTGGGAGGATCCCACATGCCGCGGAGCGGCTGGGCC
>NC_041215.1:22343874-22345178 GCF_002837175.3 Physeter macrocephalus | reverse complement strand
CACACACACACACACACACACACACACACACACACACACACACACACACACACACCCCTCATCTGGCCATTCACCCAGGCCGGAAAACATTAGTTTCCAAAAAGCAAACTCAAGTGTTGTAAAATTCTAAAACACAACCTCTTTTCTCACAGCCCTTTAATGCTTAGATTACACACAATTAAAACCTACAGCGTTCTCTGGTTCCCAGGTCTCAGATGCTGAAAGTAATGATAATAATTAATAGAGGTTAGGGGCTTCCCTGGTGGTGCAGTAGTTAAGAATCTGCCTGCCAATGCAGGGGACAAGGGTTCAATCCCTGGTTGGGGAAGATCCCACATGCCACGGGGCAACAAAGCCCGTGCGCCACAACTACTGAGCCTGCATGCCGCAACTACTGAGCCTGCATGCTGCAACTACTGAAGGCCGCATGCCACAACTACTGAGCCCATGTGCTGCAACTACTGAAGCCTGTGTGCCTAGAGGCTGTGCTCCGCAACAAGAGAAGCTACCGCAGTGAGAAGCCCGTGCACCGCAACGAAGAGTGGCCCCCGCTCGCCACAACTAGAGAAAGCCCGTGGGCAGCAACAAAGACCCAATGCAGCCAAAAACTAAATAAAATAATAGTGGTTAATATTGAGACTTCCCTGGCAGTCCAGCGGTTAGGGCTCCATGCTTCTGCTGCAGGGGGCATGCGTTTGATCGCTGGTGGAGGAACCAAGATCCTGCAAACCGTGTGATGCAGAAAAAAAAAATCGGCTAATATTTACTAAGTGCTTATTTGGAAACAGACACCATTCTCAACACTTTATATCATCTCATTTAGTCTTTTCAACAACTCTGTAAGACAGCAGTGTAACCTGTTTTAAAGATGAGGAAACAGAGATGCAATCTCCTAACCACCCAGCTATCTTTCATTGAATCTGTGTCCTTTTGATTATTTTACAATTATGCTTACATTTATGTGTGCACCTCCCCAACTAACATTCCAAGGTCTGCCTAGCTATCCACTGTGGTTCTAGCTTAGCCAAAAACAGGGCCTGGCACAGCTAGGAAGACCACAAACCTTCGTCTCTGAGTTTTGCGGCCGCGGAATGACCCCTTCTCATGTCAGGGGGCTGGAACGCACCCCACCAGGCACACATTCCAAATGATCCTCCCCAAACCCCTGGCCACGTGGGAGTGGGGTGTCAGAGAGGAACCCCCATCTCTAGTACTCCCTATTCTTTCCCGGCCAGCTCTTTTTTTTTCTTTTTTTTTTTTTTCGGTACGCGGGCCTCTCACTGCTGTGGCCTTTCCCGTTGCGG
>NC_041215.1:22297558-22343842 GCF_002837175.3 Physeter macrocephalus | reverse complement strand
GGCCCAGCCGCTCCGCGGCATGTGGGATCTTCCCGGACCGGGGCACGAACCCCTGTCTCCTGCATCGGCAGGCAGACTCCCACCCACTGCGCCACCAGGGAAGCCCCCGGCTAGCTCTTTATTGTACTGTCTTTCCAGCATTTATATTAGCTGGTGATATTTATCTAGAATGTCTGCTCCAGGATGCCTGGACATGTTGTCTACGGAGGTATCCCCATTGTCCAGAGTGAGAGCGCAATTCATGCGAAGGGACCACGTTATTATTGTTATTATGTTGACAAGTCAGTCGCTCACCCATCCCGCCCCGCCCCCCCGCGCCGCATCCCTGCGCCCCTTCCCCGACCTCCAGGATCAAGCGGGCACTGTCGCCACCTAGCGACGAAAGGCACCATGGTCCGAATCCCTGGCTTCGGGCCAGATCTGGAGATGCAGTCATTTGAGCTCTTCCCCCAAACATCTACCCCCCACCCCCACCCCTACCCCACACCCCCGCCTCTGGCTCCTCCCTGTCAGAAGGAGGCAGCACCTGGCTCCGAGTGGCTCTCAGTCTGGCAGGGGCGGCGTTACAGCAGTGGGTCTCCAAGAGGGATTCCCCACCACCAGCAACACCTGCATCACCTGAGGCCCTTTAGAAATGCAGATTCTTGGGCCCCACCTCAAACCTGCTGAATCAGAGACTTGGAGAGAGGCCGGGCCTTCTGTGCTTCAGCGGGGCCCCCGGGAGATACCCCTCCAGCCCTGAGCAGCAGTCTTCAACCACGTTTGCTCCCCGACATTTTCCACAACTGGGGAGTCCTGCAGTCATCGTGCAGGTGGGGACCAGGGATGCTGCTCAACACCCTACAGTGCCCAGAAGGGCCCCAACTCAGAGAACGATTTGGCCCCAAATATCAGCAGTGCCGAGGTTAAAAAGCCTCGCGCTATTTGGGGGAAAAAATGGAATCTGACTCAACTGAGTCCCTGCTCACACTACGCACCAGGATAAATCCCTGATGGTCAGACAGGGTAAACCAGGGTGACCCCCAGTGTCTGTGTCTCCTCCTCTCCCTCCCCCTCAGGTGTGTATTTAAATGTGTGCAGCATCTCAGGACCTCAGAGGTCAGATGGTCATGGAGTACATTGCCCTGGGGGGGGGGGGTCCATGAAATCCCCTAATCCAGTGAATCTCACCCATGGTGATCCTGCCAACCCCCCAGGGGACACTGGGAGATGTCTGGGGACATTTGTTATTGTCATGACCGGGGGGCGGGGGTCCTGGCATCCAGTGGGTGGGGGCCAAGGATGCTCTCCACACCCCGAAAAGCCCAGGATGCCCCCCCCCAAGAATCATCCACACAGTCTACTGTCTAGACTGAAATTCCTGCCCCAGAGCCAAGCAGATATGCTAACCATAGTGGGGGACCTTGGGCAAGGGTCTTGGGGCTCCGAGCCTCCAAGCCCCAACTTTTGTAAGTTGGGAATGATGACAGGACCTATCCGCCTAAGGATGTTGCAAAGACAACGACGAGCATGGACAAGGAAAGACCCAGTCCCTGGGTCTGGGAGGAATCTGTGGGGCGGCAGACCCCTCCCCTTTAAAATGGAGGCCCTTATGGGACTTGGGGAGACCTACTTAGGGAAATGGGGGCCCTTCTGCAGAATCTCGTGCCACTGTGCCAGGGACTGGGGGAGCCACCTTGTCCTTCCGCCTCCTGCTCTTGCCTGAAGGTACAAATGCCTGGCCGCGTCTCTTCCGCGAGAAATGCGGAGACAGACTGGCTGCCCATCCCGCCTCCGCCGGGAAAGGCCGCTTTCTATTGGTCTCGGGCAGAAGTGGCGAGGGCCTATTGGCCGAGAGGCGGGCCGTGGAGAGTGATTGACAGACCGGGGGCGGGGCCTCGGGGCCTTGAGCGCTTTCAGCGCGCTTAGGCTGGTAATAGGGGACGAGGAGGGGGCGGACAGAGCGCCCCAGCCCCTGCGGAATTGCCCAGGGGCCGATTCGTAGGGGTGGAACCGCAGCCGCGGGTAGATTGACTGTCTTGCTCCCACCCTCTCTTTTCCTTTCTCAGATGGGGAAACTGAGTGTTTATTCAAAATTTTATTTCCTCCACCATGGCTTTTTTGCATTAATCTTTTTTTAATCAAAAAAAATTTTATTGAAGTACTTGATTTACAATGTTGTGTTAATTTCTGGTATACAGCAAAGTGATTCAGTTATACATATATATACATATCTTTTTTCATATTTGTTTCCATTATGATTTATTATAGGATATTGAATATAGTTCCTTGTGCTGTACAGTGGGACCTTGTTGTTTACTTATTTTATATAAAGTAGTTTGTATCTGCTAATCCCAAACTCCTACTTTATCCCTCCCCCACCCCCTTTTCCCCTTTGGTAACCATAAGTTTGTTTTCTGCATTAATTATGATTTTTAAAATATATTGCAGTAAAATGGTATTTACCTCTATGACTGAGTTTTTCTGGCATGACCCAAGTCCACCTCTGCAGAGAAGGATCCAGGCAAGTGAGCCCAGGGGATCTGCTGCTGCTTCTTGGGCCGCCAGCTGCTGGGGTCGAATCATCACTCCCAGATCTGACCTTTGGGGGGGAGAGGGAGGGGCCCTGGCTCCTTTGGCCTTCCATTTTAAAATTGATTAATTAATTAGGTACAATGACTAAGTTTTGTAACATGTGTATTGAGACATAATTTTCATGCCTTACAATTCACTCATTTAAATTGTACAATTCAGTGGTTTTCACAAGGTTGTGCAAACAGCACCACGATCTATTTTAGAGATTTTCATCACCCCAAAAGGAACCCTGCCCCCCTCATTAGCAGTCACTCCCCACTCCCTTCCCCAGCCCCTGGCAACCACTAATCCACTTTCTGTCTCCGTGGATCTGCCTGTTCTGGAATGTTATATAAATGGATCATACAGCATTTGTCCTTTGGTAACTGGCTTCTATCTCTGAGCATCATGTTTTCAAGGTTCATCCACATTCTAGTGTCAGTGCTTCATTACTTTTTACTGCTGAGTAATAGCGTGTGGACAGACCACACTGGTTTATTCATTCATCAAGTTATGGACATTTGGGTTGTGTCCACTTCCTGGTGATTATGAATCATGCTGCTGTGAGTATGTGTGCATACATTTTTATGGGGCATACATTTTCATTTCTTGTGGGCATGTACCAAGGAGCGGAATTGCCGGATCATATGGCAATTCTGTGTTTAACCTTTTGAGGAGCTGCCAGACCGTTGTCCACAGGGGCTGCTCCATCTTACATTACCACTTGCCACGTGTGAGGTTCTGATTTCTCCACACCCTCACCAACATTTGTTATCATCTACCTTTTTGAATGCAGCTGTCCTAGTGGGCATGCGGTACTATCTCACCATGGTTCGGATTTGCATTTCCCTGATGGCTTATGATGTTGGAATACCTGCTGTGTGCCAGGCTCTTTCCTGGGCTCTGGACATAGAGCATGGACAGCAAACTTGGTCCCTGTTCCAGGAGCACTCACGAGCAGTGGAAGGAGATGGGTAATAACCAAGTAAGATAAAATTGGGACTTCACAAGCAGTTTAGTGGTTAGGACTCCAAGCTTCCACTTCAGGGGACCCAGGTTCAATCCCTGGTCGGGGGACTAAGATCCTGCATGCTACGTTGTGCAGCCAAAAAGAAAAAAAAAAGAAAAAAAGAAAGATGAGGTCACAGGAAGTGCTCTACGGAGAATGGAAGGTAGTTGCTGCCTTCAGGATGACCATGTGGCCATGGTAAATGGAGTGGTCAAGAAGGCATCTCCGCAGAGTGACACTTTCCCTGAATCCTGAATGATGAGATGTTTTCTGTTGGAAAAGCATTCCAGGCAGGACCTGGCTCTGCACATTGAAACCAGGAAGATTCCCTGGGATTTGAGTTTGGGGAAAACAGGGGCAGGTGGAGGAGATGAAGCCAGGGAACCAGAGAGCCTGGTTACTCTGAAAAGCCATTTGGCATTTTGGACAAAATCTAAACTCACGGGTATTCCGTGACCCAGCAAATATGCTCCTGAAGGCGTAGGTGTCTGTTAGGGACTAAATTTTGTCTCCCTAGATGCATACATTGAAGCCCTAATTGCCTGGACCTCAGAATGTGGCTGTATTTGCAGACAGAGTCTTTACAGAGTTAATTAGTGTAAAATGGGTCTAGACTCTAATCCCATCTGACTGGTGCCCTTGTAAGAAGAGGAGATTAGGACACAGGATTGAACAGAGGGATGACCATGAGAGGACATGGAGAGAAGATGGCTGTCAAGGAGAGAGGCCTCAGAGGGAACCAGCCCTGTCCACACGTCAATCTTTGGAGCCTCCAGAACTGGGAGAGAATCAATGTCTGTTGTTTAAGCCCCCAGACTGTGGTACTGTGTTATGGTGGCCCAGGCAAACGAATACAGTGCCCAATAAAATATGAGTGCGGGCTTCCCTCGTGGCTCAGTGGATAAGAATCCGCCTGCCAATGCAGGGGACATGGGATCGAGCCCTGGTCCGGGAAGATCCCACATGCCGCGGAGCAACTAAGCCCGCGCGCCACAACTACTGAACCTGCGCTCTAGAGCCCGCGAGCCACAACTACTGAGCCCACGTGCCACAACTACTGAAGCCTGCACACCTAGAGTCCATGCTCCACAGCAAGAGAAGCCACTGCAAAGGGAAACCCACGCACTGCAATGAAGAGTAGCCCCCGCTCACTGCAACTAAAGAAAGCCCGTGCACAGCAGCGAGGACTCAACTCAGCCAAAAGTAAAAAAAAAAAAAAAAAAAAAAAAAAGAAAAAAAAAAATATATATATATATACACAACCAGGGAAAGACTCATAGCAGCTGTGTTCATAATAGCCCCAAAGTGGAAACCACCCAAGTGTCCATTTGCAAGAGATGGGTCATAAAATGGTGGTACATAATAAACAATGATAAACCATAGTGAAAAAGAATATATATATATATATTTTTTTTTTTAATGTAAGTACTTCCCTGGCAGTCCAGTGGTTAAGACTCCATGCTTCCACTGCAGGGGGCACAGATTCGATCCCTGGTCAGGGAACTAAGATCCCGCATGCTACACAGTGCGGACGAAAAAAAAAAGTATATTATGTATAACTGAATCACTTTGCTGTACAACAGTAAGTAACACAATATTGTAAATCAAGTATACTTAAAAAAAAAAGAGAGAAATCACAATTCTCAGGTCAGTGCATCAGAAGAACAAGAATGCTTCTGAATTCTTGTAATCTGTATTTTGACTTAGGATCATGCAGTGCATTGTGAAATACTTCATTTAGACTATCTGTGAATTTAATATATGTAAATTAATACAATTGAACGGTTTTTTAAAATAAATTCATTTATTTATGTCTATATGTATTCATTTATTTATTTATTTTTGGCTGCATTGGGTCTTTGTTGCTGGGTGTGGGCTTTCTCTAGTTGCGGTGAGCAGGGGCTACTCTTCATTGCAGTGCAGGGGCTTCTCATTGCAGTGGCTTCTCTTGTTGCCGAGCACGGGCTCTAGGTGCGCGGGCTTCAGTAGTTGTGGCACTCGGGCTCAGTAGTTGTGGCACATGGGCCCTAGAGCGCAGGCTCAGTAGTTGTGGTGCACGGGCTTAGCTGATCCGCGGCATGTGGGATCTTCCCAGACCAGGGCTCAAACCCGTGTCCCCTGCATTGGCGGGTGATTCTTAACCACTGTGCCACCAGGGAAGTCCCAAATTGAACGGTTTTTAACATGTTTTTTAAAAAAGAAATGATGGTATGTTTACACAATGGAATACTATGCAGAAAGGAAAAAGGTGAGTGTCCTCTGCACGCAGCCTTGTCCTGCATCTCCTGACGCAGTGTGGAGTGGATGAAGCTGGTCCAGAGAGAACAAGCTGTAAGCCTCCTTTTACAGAAAGTACAGAATTGGACAAAACATGTCAATGGTGATGATAGTCAACCAGTGGTGACCTCTGGTAGGGGAGGGACTGGGACAGGGCAGGAGGGGCCTCTGGGGAGGGGGGCCAAGGTTGGGGCTGGCAGTGGGTCACATGCACAGGCCTGTAGATATTTGCGTGCAGCTTTTTTTGTTTTTGTTTTTCTAAGGTATTCTTTTTGCTGTTGTTGTTGTTGCACTGGGTTTTAGTTGCGGCTCGAGGGCTCCTTAGTTGCGGCTTGCTGGCTCCTTAATTGTGGCATGCGAACTCTTAGTTGCAGCACACATGTGGGATCTAGTTACCTGACCAGGGATTGAACCTGGGCCCTCTACATTGGAGCACAGAGTCTTAAACACTGCGCCACCAGGGAAGTCCCTGTGTGCAGTTTTTTTTTTAAATTTATTTATTTTTGGCTGCTTTGGGTCTTTGTTGCTGCGTGGGGGCTTTCTCTACTTGCGGCGAGCGGGGGCTACTCTTCATTGCGGTTCGCGGGCTTCTCATTACGGTGGCTTCTCTTGTTGCGGAGCACGGGCTCTAGGCGCATGGGCTTCATTAGTTGCGGCTCGCGGGCTCAGTAGTTGTGACACACGGGCTTAGTTGCTCTGCGGCATGTGGGAGCTTCCCGGACCAGGGCTCGAACCCATGTCCCCTGCATTGGCAGGCAGATTCTTAACCACTGCACCGCCGAGGAAGTCCCCCTTGTGTGCCGTTTTTAAAGACAATTTCTCAGAGCAGTTTTAGGTTCCCAGCAAAATTGAGCAGAAAGTACAGAGATTTCCCACTTCCCCTCCCCCCCCAAGCATAGCCTCCCCCGCTATCAACATCCCCCACCAGATGGGACATTTATGACAAGGATGAACCTACACTGACACGTCATTATCAGCCATTGTCTGCAGTTGACACTCGGATTCACTCTTCCTGGTGAACATTCTACGGGTTTGGACAAATGCATAATGAGAGGCATCTATCATTACGGCATCACACAGAGTATTTTCACTGACCTGAAACCCCTCCGCGCTTCACCTAATCACCCCTCCATCCCCCGACCCCTGGCCACCACGGATCTTTTTACCGTCGCGACATTTGCCTGTATGTGTGTAATTTCATTAACTCGTGCGACATTTCGCTCTGTAAGATACATCTCTTTTTTTGTTTTTGTTTTTGTCTTTGCCACCGTGGCTTGCAGAATCTTAGTTCCCCAACCAGCGATTGAACCCGCGCCCTCTGCAGTGGAAGCTTCTAGTCCTAACCACTGGATCGCCAGGGAATTCCCAATCTATCTTCATTTTTTTTTTTTTTTTTTTTTTTTGTGGTATGCGGGCCTCCCTCTGCTGTGGCCTCTCCCGTTGCGGAGGACAGGCTCCGGACGCGCAGGCTCAGCGGCCATGGCTCACGGGCCCAGCCGCTCCGCGGCATGTGGGATCCTCCCAGACCGGGGCGCGAACCCGGTTCCCCTGCATCGGCAGGCGGACGCGCAACCGCTGCGCCACCAGGGAAGCCCTATCTTCATTTTTTAAACTTGATTTCTGGGTGTGTCTGTGCAGGGCTTTCCGGATGAGGTGGTCCTTTGAATTGGTGGACCCCGTAAAGCAGATGGCCCTCGCCTAAGTGGGCATCAACCAGTCCATTGTGGACATGAATAAAAAGCAAGGCAAAAGAAGTGAGAATCTGTCCCTTCTGCCTGACAGCTGGCAGGACCCATCCATCACCTCCTGCCTTTGGCCTTACAGCACCAGGTCTCCCGGGTGTCCAGCTTGTAGATGGTAGAAGGACTTCTAACCAGATAGAAGGACTTCTCAGCCTCCATAATCCTGATTATACATCTCTTTCTGGGTAGCAATATATCTATATATTATTAAATTTTCTTTCTTTATTTTTTTGGCCGCGCGGCATGTGGGATCTTAGTTCCCTGACCAGGGATCGAACCCAGCCCCTGCATTGGAAGTGCAGAGTCTTAACCACTGGACTGCCAGGGAAGTCTCCACAATATATCTATATTTGTATCCGTATATATTCTATTGGTTCTGCTTCTCTTGAGAACCCTCATCCAAGCTCTTAGGGTGGTCCTCCTGCACCTCTTTGCTTTGAAACCCAACTCCTGAGGCTGGGCTGGTAGGGCCGTGATGCAAGGTCTGGCTGTGTCCAGGGAAGGAGCGGGGCTGGGTTCCGGGGAGGGGGCTTCCTCAGAAAAGTCCCATCCAAGCCCCTCTTCCCGTCCCCACCCGCAATCAGCTGGGTGAGCAGTGCTATTTTCAGACCCTCCCCCCGCCACTTCCTTCCGTGCCCTGTCAGAAGCCCACTTCCTGACTGGGTCTCATCCTCTCCCCTCAGGGTGGGGCAAAGACAAACTTGCATATTGCGGTGTTTCTCCACCGACTCCAGGGTCCCAGACCCCGACCTTGAGTCCTTTCCCCGAACCAAGACTGGCCACATATTGTACAGATCCCAGTGCAGAATGAAAATGAAGATGCCCTTGTTCAAATACTATGAGGAATTTCAAGACACAAGACACAGAGCAGTAAATCATGGGTGCGGCCCTTCTGAGCGTGAGGTCCTGGGTGACTCCACGGGTCTCAGCCCAGGACGCTGGCACTGCCCCCAACCACCTGCAGCCCTCCCTCCACTTCCTGGTTTCATAAAGTTTTATTTATTTTATTGTGTTAAAATACACATACTATAAATTTTCCATCTTAACCATTTTTAAGCGCACAGCTCAGTGGCATTGAGCACATTCAAACTGTCGTGCAGCCATCCCCGCCATCATCTCCAGAACTTTCTCATCTTCCCAAACTGAAACTCTGTCCCCAGGAAACACTGACTCCCCAGCCCCTCCCCCAGCCCCTGGCCCCCACCATGTACTTCCTGTCTCTGTGGATGTGACTCCTCTTGGGACCTCACATGAGTGCAATCAGACAGTATTTGTCCTTCTGTGTCTGGCTTCTCTCACTGAGCGTCATGTCCGCAAGGTTCATTCATATGGTAGCAGGTGCCAGAATCTCCTTCCTTTATAAGGCTGAATAACATTCCACTGTGTATATGGACCATGTTTTGTTCATACATCGATCCATGCATGTTGCTTCTACCTTTGGCTGCTGAGAACCATGCTGCTGTGAACATTCCTGTACAGGTATCTGTTTGAGTACCTGCTTTCAGTTCTTTTGGGTCTGTACCCAGAAGCACAAACATTAATTTTTTAAAATTAATCAATTAATTAATTAATTTTTGGCTATGTTGGGTCTTCATTGTTGCACGCGGGCTTTCTTTACTTGCGGCGAGTGGGTGCTACCCTTCGTTGCGGTGTGCGGGCTTCTCACTGCGGTGGCTTCTCTTGTTGCAGAGCACAGGCTCTATGCGCGTGGGCTTCAGTAGTTGCGGCACGCGGGCTTCAGTAGTTGCGGCTCGTGGGCTCTAGAGCGCAGGCTCAGTAGGTGTGACGCACCGGCTTAGTTGCTCCGCGGCATGTGGGATCTTCCCAGACCAGGGCTCGAACCCGTGTCCCCTGCATTGGCAGGTGGATTCTTAGCCACTGCGCCACCAGGGAAGTCCCACAAACATTAATTTTTAATAGCCAGCCTTCCCTTAGGCATCTAGTTTTATCTCAGCTTCTGGCTGATCCTAACAGTGAAACACTCCCTTTGCCTGGCGAAACCAACAAAAACTCAGAAGACACAACAAAGAGTGAAGAAGAGAAAAAAAAATCTCCTGTAACCTCAACCCCCAGAGTCCCCCGTTCCCACTGTGGCGTGTGTTTGGGGGCGGGGGTGTCGGCTACAGTTGCGTTGGTTGCGCTGTTTGGTGGATGTGGCGCGTGAATCTTCTCATTAGAATCCTCTGCTTCCAGGAATCTTCCCCGCAAGTCCCGCCCACAAGTGGGAAATGCCCAAGTGCTGTTTTTGTCCCGCCCACAGCAGAAACAACCTAAGTGTCCAGCAAGAAAGGACTGTGTACACAAACAGTGGGCCAGCCCTAGGGGTTGCATGAGAGGATCGCAAGTGCAGTGTTGCTGAAAGCTACTATATGTGTCAAAAAATAATAATAATAATGGGGATTGTGTCTTTACACCTGCTCACAGGTGAACACAGATGCCTGGGTTTCTCGGCACTGAATCGGTTGCAGCTGAGAATATTGGCCGCCTTAAGATGGGGTCATCTGTTTCCTGCGCAACAGGATTGGGGGAGAGATGTTTTCTGCACAGCCTTTTAAACCCTTTGAATTTTGAACCATGTAAATATATTTCCCATAAAAACATAAATCAAAGTAAAACTTTTTTAAAAAATTTATTTATTTTTGGCTGCGTTGGGTCTTCGTTGCTGCGCGCGGGCTTTCTCTACTTGTGGCGAGCAGGGGCTACTCTTCGTTACGATGCGCGGGCTTCTCATTGCGGTGGCTACTCTTGTTGCGGAGCACGGGCTCTAGGCGCGCGGGCTTCAGTAGTTGCAGCACGTGGGCTCAGTAGTTATGGCTCGTGGGCTCTAGAGCACAGGCTCAGGAGTTGTGGCACACGGACTTAGTTGCTCTGCGGCATGTGGGATCTTCCCGGACCAGGGCTCGAACCCGTGTCCCCTGCATTGGCAGGCAGATTCTTAACCACTACACCACCAGGGAAGTCCCCCAAAACTGTTTTTTAAAAAAAAAAAAAAAAGGGACCGACAGCCTAGTATGGGTCAGCATACCTCAGGGCTGCAGTTTTTTTCATCAAGGGTAGACCATAATCTTTTCACTTAATTTCCTCTCTTCACTTTGAGGATGTTTTTCTGTTTTCTTTTATATTTTATTTTATTTTTTAAATTGGAGCATAGTTGCTTTACAATGTTGTGTTAGTTTCTGCTGCACAGCAAAGTGAATCAGTCATACGTGTATATACATCCCCTCTTCTTTAGATTTCCTTCCCATTTAGGTCACCACAGAGCACTGAGTAGAGTTCCCTGTGCCAGCAGTCCCCAAACTTTTTGGCACCAGAGACCGGTTTCATGGAAGAAAATTTTTCCACGGACCGGAGGCAGGGCGTGGGGGGCGATGATTCAGGCGGTAATGCGAGCCATGGGGAGAGGCAGATGAAGCTTCCCTCTCTCGCCCACTGCTAACTTTGTGCTGTGAAGCTGGTTCCTAACAGGCCATGGATGGGTACCTGTCCACGGCCCGGGGGTTGGGGACCCCTGCCCTGTGCTATAAAGTAGGTTCTCATTAGTTACCTATTTTATACATTGTAGTGTATATATGTCAATCCCAACCTCCCACTTCGTCCCCCCCCACTTCCCTTCTTGGTAACCACAAGTTTGTTCTCTACATCTGTGACTCTATTTCTGCTTTGCCAATAAGTTCATCTGTACCATTTTTCTAGATTCCACATATAAGCGATATTATACGACATTTGTTTTTCTCTTTCTGACTTACTTCACTCTCTGTGACAATCTCTAGGTCCATCCACGTCTCGGCAAAGGGCATTATTTTGTTCCTTTTTATGGCTGAGTAATATCCCATTGTATCTATGTACCACATCTTCTATATGCATTCCTCTGTCGATGGACACTTTTCACTATTGTAAATAATGCAGGGATGGACATCTATGGATAGAAATTGCTATCTTCATCAGATTATTTACTTTGATTCCTAGCAGGAGAATTCCCCTTTCCTCCCTCCCTCCTTCAAACATTCATTGAGCACTGACTGAATGCTAGGCCCCAAGCTAGGCACCAGAGACGCAACAGGAAACCAAAAGGATACCGACGCAGATGCCTTTCCTGTTGGAGCTCAGGGGCTAGACCGGTGCTTCTAGATCTTTCTGGGTGATGGACTTGTTCTCCATCTGTGCCATCCAGAATGGGAGCCCCCAGCACCAGGTGGCTCTTGAGCACTTGAAAATGAGCCCATAGCGACTGGAGAAGTGAAATTTAAATTTTATTTACTTTTAATCAAGTCATTTCCATTTAAATAGTGGCTTGGAGCTGATGGCCTCCATATTGGATAGTGCGGGGCTGGAACTTATGGCTCCAGGTGGGATTGATCTCGGAGAGAGAGAGCAGTGAGCGGGGGCTTGAAGTGAGATCTTAGCTCCCCACCCAGGAATTGGACCTGGGTAGCCTGGATGAAAACGAGGAATCCTAGCCGCTAGTCCACCGAGGGCTAGAGGCTAGAAGCAAGGTTCCCCTGGCTCTCGCCCCCATTGAAAAATGCATTTCTCAAGGAGGCAAAAACTGTAAAAAACAGGTACAAAGTCTGTTATTAGAGACACAGCACAACAAGCGGGAGAGCACACAGAAAAACAATTTGTTTAGTTAAGACAGAAGCAAGGCAGAGATGCACCCCTGGACAGAAAGATATGGGCGTCCCCCTTAAAGAGGAGGAGTGCAGTAAAGAGGCGGTTAAGTCATTCATATACGGCAGTTCTTCCGGGTCTTTGTTTACCTTTGGCCAATTATCTGGCTTATTTTTCCACACCTGAACTGCCCTAGGACCCTCCCCAGCACGCGTGCGCAACTTTTTTCCAAGATGGATTCCAGCCCACAGGCCTATGGGGGGCCTTGGAATCACCTATTATGGGGTGACGCCCCCTCCTTTTTGTCCCCGAAGGAGGCTTTCTGCACATGTGCGGTGTCTCCCTTGCCCCAAGGATGGGAAATATGTGACCTTTTGATCTTTTCCTCAAACAGGATTGCTTTTAAGACCATTGATTCCTGTGGTCACGTTATTTTGCCAATGGGTTGAGTGTCTCGGGAGAGAAGGAAAAGCACAGGATCCCGCCAGCCTGAGGTCTATGCCGGTGGCACCCAAAAGCTCGTGGAGCCTCCCTCCACCCTCCCGAAAGCCTTCCTCTGGGCTGGGAACTACCCTCCTCCTGTGCATCCATTGATTCATCAGACAGCATGGGAGACAGCTGGGGATCTGGTGGGTAAGAGCCTGGGTCCCTGCCCCGGGGAGCTCATGGAGTGGGCGGAAGACAGATGACAAGCAAACAATTCAATAAAATGATGTCAAGTTCTATGATGGAAATGAATAGGGTGTGGTAGGGATTTTGACTGGGGGTGGTCAGGGAGGGCTTTCTGAGGAGGTTATATATGAGCAGGTGCTTGAAGAGGAGGAGAAGCCGGCCATGTGTCTATCTGGGGGCACTCCAGGCAGGAGGCACCACTTGTGCAAAGGCCCTGAGGTAGGAACAAACTTGGCAAGGATGGTTTGGCTGGGGCAGAGAGAGCAGGGGCAAAAGAGGTGGGGGAAGGGACTTCCCTGGTGGTCCAGTGGTTAAGACTCCGCACTTCCAATGCAGGAGGCATGGGTTCGATTCCTGGTTGGGGAACTAGGATCCCACACACCTCATGGTGCAACCAAAAAAAAAAAAAAAGAGGTGGGAAAAATGGGCCAGCAGCTGCATGGCGACACCAAGCAGGGGCTTTGGGGAGGGGAGGAGAGAGGGGTGACTGACCTTCTGAGACCTTGGGGCATTCACAGCAGCGCCTTCATCCTTGCAGAGTGCCCTCTGGTTGGTGGGGGAACTCTGTGGGAGCGGGGCAGGCCACATTTGGGTGGGGACTAAGCCTATCCCCACCTCCTGGCCACCCCCTTCACAAGTGTTCCCCTTGGGGCATTTCAGTCCTGGTGGAGCTGGGCTTTCTGGAGGCGCCACTGCTCTGGCCTTTTCTAGCCCAGGGGAAGAGGGCCTGGAGGGGAAGATGGGCAGGGGAAGGAGGCTGCGGACAGGCCTCTTCCTGTTCTGGCACAAGGAAACTGGAAGGAGCCTGGCCCAGGTGTGACCTTTGGACCTCAGGAGAACAGCTGACGCCAGGAGCCCTGAGGGGGGCAGCCGAGGCAGGGGGACTCCGGGGCACCCTCAACAGTCCCCTGGCACATGGCTGCGGAAGGTGGCAGCTGATCCCGGGGCCGGGGGCCAGAGGAAACTGGCTGGAAACTACCTCTGGACAGTGTCCACTCCTGAGCCTAAGCCTCTCCGGGAATGGGGCCCTGGGGGAGGGCTGGCCAGGGAGGCTTATCTCTGCAAATGAAGCTGAAGGTTAGGCTCCCTAGGGAGGAGAGGGGCCTGGGGTTGCCTGCAGCTGGTGGGGCGGATTTTGAGCTGGAATAGGCTTGCCGGCCCAGGGAAAGGCACACGCAAAGGGCGGAGGCCTGGAATGACGAGGCTGTCCCACTAACTCATCTCCCTGACTCAGGCTGGGCCCTGTTGGCCTCTGCAGCCTTCCTGCCCCTGTCCCTGTCACTCCTCAGGAAGGCCTGCCCTGACTACCCTCGAAGAGATTCCATGGTCACCTTCAGCCACACTGCCACTTTGCTCTCAACTGACATCCTTTTTCATCTCCCCTACCTTCAGCTCTGTAACCATCTGCCTCCCTGCCCGCGGGGTGAGCTGAGTGGGAGGGGCTCGCGATCCATAAGATTTTATTATATTATTTATTTATTTATTTGGCTGCCCCGCGCGGCATGCGGGATCTTAGTTCCCTGACCAGGCATGGAACCCGTGCCCGCTGCAGTGGAAGTGCAGAGTCTTAACCACTGGACCTACTGGACCTCCAGGGAAGTCCCCGATCCATAATATTTTAATTGCACTAGTAAAAAAGCCAAAACCAAGGCAAAAGAACCCATGATGAACAAAATATCAAGATTTTAAATAAAGGCAGGATCACTCGCCTCACCCCAGTCAGGAGCCTGGTTCCAACAAAATTTTGTGGGTTTTTCAGTAGTGCATTAAAATATTTTTTTTTATGTTGACTACTGAGTTTTTTGGCACGCTGTAAGCTTATTTTTTAGGCGAGTGCCTCACTTGCCTCACCCGAGTCCTGGCCCTGGAATGAGTGAAGGATTGAATGAATGGTTGTGAGTCTCCACTGCCTGAAACCTAAGGGGAACCCAAAGCCCGGGCCCCGCCCACCCACTCTTGCCCCGCCCACCACGACGTGCCCCCGCCCCTCCAGGGAGCCAGCTCCACCTCCAAACCCTGCCCAGCGCCCGGCGCCTGGCCCCCGGCCCCTCCGGCCCTCGCGCACACCTGCGCGTCACTTCCGGGGCGGCGGTGGGAGTGAGGTTCACTTCCGCCAGCGGGGGAGCGGCGGCGGTGGCGGCGCAGGAGACCGGGCCGGGGCCCCGGGGGATCGACGGACGCACGGGCGGGCGGCCGGGAGCCATGGAGCGCGGCCCCGGGGCCGGGGGGCGCGGGCCGCGGCGGTGAGTGTCCTGCAGGGGCTGGCGCGGCTGCGCGGAGCGGTCTCAGTGCTTCCCGCGGCCGTTTGGAGAGCCGGGCCGGGCCGCGAGGCCGGGGCAGTCCGGCCGGACGCCCCCGAGACCCCGCACTCCCGGGGCGGCCGCGGTCCCAGCCGGAGGACCCCCGGATCAGGGCCAGGGACCGCGGGACAGCGTCTCCGACTCCGGCAGAGCCCCGTCCGCCGTCCATTCAGCCCTCCGACTTGGTGTGTGTTTCCACCTTTCCCGGTACGCGGCCCCGCCTTCGGGGAATGCGCTGTCCGAGCCGCGGACTCTATCCCCGGCCCCGAACCAGTGCCCCAGCCTGACACCCGGACCCGCCGAAGCAGCCGGAGCCCTGCTTCTTAAACGTCTCCAAGACACCTCTGCCCTTTCGCGGGCGTCCTCTGGCGGGCTGGGACACCTGGACAGGCTTCCCAGCCTTTGCTCCAGTCCCATCTCCAGGCTGCAGCTAGGGCATATCCACAGCTCCTAACGCACGGGCTCCATTCCCAGCCCGGGACTCCTCCAGGGCTCCTCCTTTTCCCCCAGGATGAAGTCCAAACTGCAGCCGGGCTCACGGGCGCGGCCCGACCCAGCTCTGGCTCTCTGCAGGATTCCTCTGCTCTCCTCTTCCTCCCAGTGACCCTCTAGCCTGGGACCCGCAGTTCCTGGAACCCGCTGTCACTTCTGGGTTTTGCCTGTTTTCTCCCCTCCGCCCTGCTCCCTGTCACCCGGCACTTTGCCTGTGCCTTTCAGGCTGACTGGCTGAATGAGGTGCGGTCATAGTTGTCCGTATTTAGGCCGTCCTGGAGTATTGTAATTGCCTGGTTCCTTGTTGGTCCTCATGACACTGCCAGCCTCCACCGGGCCCGGCAGCGGGGTGTCTGATTATGTGCTTGTGGGTGAAATCGCTGGGCTCTTGGTGCCAGGGGTGCCTGCCCAGTGAGTGAGGCATCTGGATGTGCTCTGTCCAGTTCGAGGCCAGGCTCTCAGGTCACATTCAGTGACATCCATAAAAGACAGCGGGAGGTCCCAGGTCTGCGTGGCTTGAGAAGAGACCTTCCCCCCTCTCTGTCAGATGTCAGGCCTGGCAGACTGTAGGGTCCCCCTTTCCCTTTTGCCCCTGGTACTTTGTCCATTCGTTCAGTCAGTGTGTACTGAGCAAGAACAGGTAGTAGTCTTGCCCTCATGGAGTTTCTCTTTGGTTTGAGGGGTATAGTTGAACATGCAACTACAAGCTGCAGAGACAGATCTGAACCATGAGAGTGTGTGTGGGGGGGGGGGCTGACCCTGTTTGGAAGGGTTCTGGAAGGGAGATGTGAAGGGTGGGTGGGACAAGGGTCACAGGCTGTCTGGTGAGATTAGGGGAACTGCTGGGGCTTCGGCTCTGAGGCAGGAGGAGGCAGTGGGGCTCGCAGGGGAGAGTGAGGTACAAGATGCGTGAGGCTGGAGAGGTCGGCCCCACGCCTGGTGCCAACCTGGCAGATCGTGGTGAAGGCTTTGATCTCTATCCTGAAAATAGTGGGGCTACTGGGGCACCCCAAAAGGGAGGTAGCGTGATCAGATTTGTGTTGTGAAAAGATCTTTTGGCAGCTGGGGTGAGAATGGCCCAGAGTGGGTGACGGTGGCCCAGCCGGGGGTGGGGGTGGGGACCGGCGAGGAAGGAGACTGTGCATGCCCCAGGCAGAGTCAGCAGGCCCTGTGACGGGTGGATCTGAGGGTGCAGGGAGGTGTCAAGGATGGCACCCCAGTTTCTTGGTCAGCGGGACCTTGTCCACCTTAGTATGCCTGTTCATCTGCGGGTCACCAGAGGCCTCCTACCTGCCCACCAGCCCTCAGCCAGGCCTTCCTCTCAAAACGAGCCTTCCCTGTGCCACCCAAACTCCAGACCCGCCAAGTCACCAAAGCACCAGTGCAGTGTCATCTGTTGGGGCCTGGGCCTCTTTGAGAATATGTTGGAGCAACATTGGTTTGGTTGACACTCTGGAGGGGGAGGGAGGGTGTCCTGGGCACTGTGGGGTGTTGAGCAGCACTGCTGGCCCCGCCCACTCAGTGCCAGTAGTAACCCCACCCCCCCCCGCCCCCAAGTCATGACAACCAAAGATGTCTCCAGACCTTGGCAAGTGTCCCCGGGGGGCAAACTTGTCTTAGTCTGAGAACAGTGTGATGGACTTGTAAAATGAGCATCCCACCTGGGAGTCTGGGGGCTCCTGGAGGCGGTCCGTGTCCCCGCCTCGGTTTTGCCACCCTCTCCCACGCCCCTCCGTGTGCCCCCATCCGAGTGACTGCAATGAGGCTCTCTGCAGCCCCCGGTCTCAGATCACAGGTCTGGAGGGAGCAGGTGTATTTCTGGGCCTCATACTGCGCCGACCTGCTCTGCATCCGCGTGTCCCTGGCCCAGTGGTTTACAAATGCTGTGGCCCCGAAACAGAACGGGCTCAGGTGCTCTGCTGCTGACACTTGAGTTGTGAGCGTGTGTCCCTCCCTCACTCCAGGTTGTAGGGAAAACGTAGTAAGTGAATACTCTGTATTTTCAAACCTCTGTATTTTCTTCCAGTCTCCCTGTTGGCAGCCCCATGTATGATTGTAGTTGCTTTAGCAATTTCGCTGTAGTCTGTTCAAGGCCACGTTCACACGACACTCTGCGTTTCTTCTCTGAGCCTGGCCCATTCCACCACTCTCCCCTCATCTTATTCACTGTCTCTGTGACCTGAGTGGTGTCTGATTGATAGATGAGGAAACTGAGGCCCAGGGAGGCTAATCAACTTGCCCAAGGCCACAGACACCTAAGCTGGCAGAGCTGGGGAAGGAACCCCAGGCTCCCATGACCCTGCCCTACCTCCCCCCTCAGCAGGCTGACCCCTGGGCCTGGCCCCAAGCACTGGAGAGAGCCATTGTCTCAGCCCAGTAGGCCTTCCCAGCCTTGAGATGTATCCTGCTTTTGTTTCCAGAGCCTTTGTTTGTTGTATTTCCTCTGCCTGGGCTCCTATCTCCGGACTTCGCAGGCCCTGGGAGCTGGGAGCGTGCTCCTGGGTCCCTGTGGTCAGCAGTCGGTCCTTGCCTGGCTGAGCTGTGGCACCTGGGGGTGGCAGATGGGGATGGGCCCCAGGGTAGAGTCTGGGCCAACCTTGTGGACAGAGGCATGGGGCGGGGGTGGGGTGGGGTGACGTTTCCCGGGGTCTGGAGCAGGAGCTGTGCCGGGGAGAGCTGGGTGGGCCAGGGCTCTGATTGCCCTGCACAGCCTGCAGGCCGAGGCTGGGCTGATGAATGGGCTTAAATGGCAAGAGTTGGTGTCTGCCAGCAGAGGAAGGGTGGTGGCAGGCGGGGTCCTGGTCAGGTTTAGGTCCCACCAAGGTCACTTGGGAGCCCCGGGGGAACCCCACATCTTGCTGTCCCCCTGCAGGGTTTCCCTCTGTGCGACATGGACACATGAGGCTGCGAGGCTCCCAAGGGCTCGGCTTGGACCGCGATGGGGCTGGGCTGCGGCCTCCTAACGGGGCTGTCGTCTGGGGCGGTGGCCGGGGGTTGCCCTGCCCCCTGCCCGTGTCTCCGAGCTCCCCCATCCCTCCCCTGCCGGGCGAGGCCCGCCCCGGGGCCCGGCGCCCGCCATGAACGGCCTGTCGGTGACTGAGCTCTGCTGCCTCTTCTGCTGCCCGCCCTGCCCCGGCCGCATCGCCGCCAAGCTCGCCTTCCTGCCTCCAGAGCCCACCTACTCGCTGGTGCCTGAGCCCGAGCCCGGGCCCGGTGGGGCCGGGGCCGCCCCCTCGGGGACCCTGCGGGCCTCGGCCGGCACCCCCGGGCGCTGGAAGCTCCACCTGATGGATCGCGCCGACTTCCAGTACAGCCAGCGCGAGCTGGACACCATCGAGGTCTTCCTGACCAAGAGCAGCCGGGGCAACCGCATCTCCTGCATGTACGTGCGCTGCGTGCCCGGTGCCAGGTGAGCCACGTGGACTTGACCCCCCGGGGTGGAGGGACCAGGTGGGGGGTGGTAGCCCAGGATGTGCTCCATCCTCAGGGCTCTCGTTTCGGCCAGTGGTGGACCCTGGAGGGCCAGAGACCAGCGAAAGCCCATCTAGAGGTGCGGGTGCCCCGGGGATTCTTCTCGCCAAAGGGGCAGCAGATGAGATCTGCCCATGGCCACTGAGGAACTGCCGGGGGCCCTTCCACGTGCAGCCCTCTGGGGGGCCCTCTCGGCACCCTGTCTTGTGGACGAGGACCCTGAGGCTCGGGGGTGGCTCTGAGTGGCTGCGTCACGTCACCTGCTCGATGTGGAGCTGTCTGCTTCCGGGTCTAAGTGTTCACCTGCCCAGGGCTGGTCTCCTGGGCCCTGGGTGCCTGATGAGGCCCGGCACCCGCTTTGGGCCCATGGCCCCTGCGGCCTGGCTGGTGGCTTGGGCCAGGTCTGACTGCCGGAGCCCTACAGTGGTGCAGAGGGGTGCCTTCCAGCTGCTTCTGCCTCAGAGCAGGCTGGGTCCAAAGGGCAAGCTTTTACCTTTCAGCTGGGCTGGGCTAGGGCCACAGCGGGGCTGGAGGAAGAAGCCTCTTCAAGGCTGTCGGCCGGGATCCAGCCTGGTCACCTGCCCTCGGCATGACTGCCTGGCAGGGCCGCCATGGGGCACAGGGCAGAGGCGGCGGCCCTGGTCGTTCCCTGGAGGAGCGGGAAGAGCTGCACTGCAGTGAACAGGGGTTGGCTCTCTTCGCCTGTGGTCGGAGGGGCCGCGTCTCATCCTCAGGATGGTTCCGTGCAGTGGGCAGACGTGCCTCCCATCCTCGGGCCGTCAGAGTCCCTCCAACAGGAACAATTCCAGGGGAGAGGTGGCTGCTGCCCAGGGCGTCAATGTGATGCTCACTGCGGCTTCCTGGGCTCACTCTGGGGGTCCACCTGTGCCAAGAAGGTGACCGGTGGGCCCAGCAGCCCCCTTTGATGAGTGGAAGCCCAAGGCTCCACTGTGTGTCATGGCCTAAGTCACGCCGGGCAGAGCCAGGCACTGTTCCCCTCGGCAGGGCTCTGCCCCCTCCGCCCTGCGCCCTCTGACCTGTGCTTCCCCACTGCCCACCCCAAGGTACACGGTTCTCTTCTCGCACGGCAACGCGGTGGACCTGGGCCAGATGAGCAGCTTCTACATCGGGCTGGGCACGCGCCTCAACTGCAACATCTTCTCCTATGACTACTCGGGCTACGGCGTGAGCTCGGGCAAGCCCTCCGAGAAGAACCTCTATGCCGACATCGACGCCGCCTGGCAGGCCCTGCGCACCAGGTGAGCTCACGCGGCGGGGAGGGGCTGGCGGGCGCATCTCCTCACAGGTGGCGGGACCTGGTGAGACCGGGTGGGAGGAAGCCCAGGTGGGTAGCCCTGCAGGAGAGGGAGCTGGTCTGTGGCCACACTAGACCACAGGAAGAGGCCTGGCCCCTGTTCCCTCTGCAGGGTGACAGGCGTGCTTGGTGTGCAGGGGGAGGGCGGTCCTCCAGCCTCCCTGGGGGGGGCCCCTCCTGGGAGCCGCTGGCCTGGGACTGTCCCCATGGGAATGGAGGTTCCGCCTAGAGGGAGGGGGCGGGCAGAGGACGAGGCCCCTCCTGAGCCCAAGAGGTGGCGTGTGAGGGCGGTGTGAAAGGACTCTGGGAGCCCCGAGGCTGAGGAAGCACTTGGGGTGCGGGGAGGGACCGGGCCTCTGCATCAGGGTTCTGGTCGTGGAGCTTGGCCTCATCCTGAGGAGGGTCTCCTCTGGGCCTGGAAGGTTCTGTCGGGCAGCTTCGTACCCAGCACAGTCCTGGTGGCTGGAGGGAGGTCAGCTCCCAGAGGCTGGGTCCTCCCCGGGCATGGTGCCCAGCACACAGCTGCTTGCTTGACTCAGACAGGGCCCTCGCTGTCTGGTCTACATCTCCATCCCCAGACCCCACCGCCCCAGTCATCCAGGTCCTGGCAGCCCCCTTCCACCCCGTGCTCGCTCACTGAAGCACAATAGCTCAGTCTCTGTGCAGAGATGGCCTGGTGCCCTGTGCTGCTCTAGAGGGAGACCCACCCAACCCCACCCTCCCGAAGGCGGTGCCCTCTGCCTGCCCAGGGCCGCCCCATCTTGGCCCTGCCTGGCCGACTGGTGCAACCAGCTCTTTCAGGGACCACAGCCAGCCTGCCCTGGGGAGGCGGGGCCCTGGTTGCTGGAGTGATGCACCAGGAAGTCCCTGATGCAGGCCCTGGGAGCAGGGTCCCCTGGCACCACCCTGGCGCTGGGGACCCGTGCTGGGTGGCGTGGTGCAGGTGTGTGTCCACACTCGGCTGCCGCAGCCTGTCCCCACTGGCTGGGGGTCGCTGGTAGAATCATACCCCGCCGAAGGGCCAGTGTTCTGAGCTCTGTCATCCATCCGTCTGTCCTGCTGTCAGCCTTGACCTCCAGAGACCTGGTCCCTCAGACCCAACAGCTGAGAATCAGCAGGAGGGTGGGAGGCTGGGGCCCAAGTGGGGGCCCGGGGCGGGGCAGGCCTGGAAAGAAGAGCTGTGTCTTCCGGCACCTGTCATGTTTGTCCAGGTGGAGACAGCCAGGTGGCAGCTGGGGGTCCCTGCCTGGAGCTGGGTGATAGGACGAGGCTGGTGCTCAGCACAGCAGTGCTCATGGTGAACCAGGGAGCAGCTCGGGGAGGAGCAGCCAGGGTGGTAGGCACAAGGCCAGATGGCATCCCCAAGGCCTGGGGGTTGGGGCCGGAGGACAGGGACGGGTGCAGATGGCACCTGGGTGCCCAGGTGGGTTGCCCAGGTGAGACGAAGACCTTCCCTGGCCACTCGGAGGAGGGGCACCCCCTTTGAGATCAGGATGTGGGTGTGGGGAGGAAGGCCGTGGAGGCCCCCTGCAGTGGGAGGATGGTGAGTGGGTCCTTGTGGGGTCAGGAGAGGACTGTGCTGGGGTGGCGCTGGGGGAGGCCTGTGTGGAGGGGGCGTGGGGGGGTCAGGACCTGGCCACTGTGTAGGAAAAGTGCCCAGGGAGGGAGGTGGTGGCCACCCACCTCCTCCCCTCAGGAGCCGCTATGCCTGCTCGCCCACGTTGTACTAAGCAGCTGAGGGACGCAAACTGGCCGAGAGGAGAGAGGACAAGGCTGCCTCCGTCCCCGAGGCCAAGGGGGTGGGTGAGGGTGACGGGTGCTGGGAGGAAGACACGCCCCCTTTACCGTACGACCTGGAAAGGCTGTGGAATTCCGAACAGCGAGGACAGGAGGGCCCCAAGCAGGTTCTGCATGTGGCCCTGGTCCAGTGTGTGTAGCGGTGGGGGTGGCCTGGTGACCAGGAGGAGCAGGAGAGGCCCCAGGGATCGCCCCCAGGAACCACACAGCGCAGGTAGGGCCCGCACAGGTGCACTGCCCAGGTGTGACCAAGTAGATGCTGTCGAAACTGAGGGTAGAGCTGGGGGCCTGGAGCTGCGGGCAGCCAGCTCCCCTCACACCTGTGGGTCCTGCCTCCCCTGCAGAGCGGGCCGCCTTGGGGCTGGGAGGCAGGGGAGGGTGCCTGGGCGCCACCCTATTGCCTGGAGCCTGCGCGGAGAACGGGGGGCTGCACTAGGAGGGCAGGCAGTGGGAGGGGTGTGCCTGTTGCGTCGCGGCTGATCTGCCCCCACCGCCGCCAGGTACGGCATCAGCCCAGACAGCATCGTCCTGTACGGGCAGAGCATCGGCACGGTGCCCACCGTGGACCTGGCCTCGCGCTACGAGTGCGCCGCGGTGGTACTGCACTCCCCGCTTACCTCGGGCATGCGCGTCGCCTTCCCCGACACCAAGAAGACCTACTGCTTTGACGCGTTCCCCAAGTGAGCGCGGAGGGGGGCGGGTCCGCGGGCGGGGGCGGGGACCCAGGGGGCGGGGCCTCGGCGGGGTTGGGGCGCGGAGGCCTAATGTGCCCCGCCCCGCAGCATCGAGAAGGTGTCCAAGATCACGTCGCCGGTGCTCATCATCCACGGCACGGAGGACGAGGTGATCGACTTCTCACACGGGCTGGCGCTCTACGAGCGCTGTCCCAAGGCCGTGGAGCCTCTGTGGGTGGAGGGCGCCGGGCACAACGACATCGAGCTCTACAGCCAGTACCTGGAGCGCCTGCGCCGCTTCATCTCCCAGGAGCTGCCCAGCCAGCGCGCCTAGCCTAGCGGCAGGCCCGAGCCGCGCCGGGACCTCAGCAATAAGGCGGCGCCCGGACCCCGCCCCGGCCCCGGGGGCTGCATGTGAACCCCCGGGCGCCCCACGTCCTCGAAGCAGCTGACCGGTAGGGGTCGGGACCTGACCCGGCCCCTGGGCCGTGGACAATGTACAGGCGACGGAGCTATGCTCTCCTTTCCTTTTGGAAGCAAAACTAAGGAAAAACGTGAGAACAGAAATTAAAGATTTAAAATTTTAAGGTTCCTCTCCCTTTCTTGGCTCATGCGTGCTCTCCCTGGGGCTCAGCAAGCACGGAGAGGGGGCCGGGCTTTGTCCCCAACCCCCCAAGGAAAGTTCACGACTGCAGATGTCAGGTCATTCCCTACAGAAGAGGGGTCCAGTTCGAGACCTTGGGGCTGCCGGTTGCCTGGGTGGTGACGGAGGGGCGGCAGCATTCGAACCTAGGACGCTGCGTTCTCGGAGGGCGCGCCTGGGGAGGGTGGTGGGCTTCCTGTCTCCGAGACAACCCTGGGGGTGGAAGTGGCCGCCGCCGGTTTAGGCTGGGCCTGCTCCGGGCCCCCAGAGAGGCAGACAACCCTTCCGTGCCCGTGTGGTAGACATCTCAGGGCTGCTCTTCCCATCCCACCCCACCTGTCCTCGGCTCCCGCTGCACAGAGAGCCAAGAGAGTTGCAAACGGGGACGCTTGGGTCCAGTGGAGGGCAGTGGCAGGTCCGAGGCCCCGTGGGGCCTCCCCAGGAATGAGGTCACGATGAGCACTCCGCAACACGCCTCCAGACCTTGGTCTGAGCTGTATCCTCCTCCCGGGGAGCCCTTGAAGACAGGGTCGGTCCGCGTCACCCTGGACCCTGGCCAGACGCCTGGCTCATCAACCGCCTCCGGAGTACCCCCTGCGACCTCCAAGGGCGGCACTCTAGAGTGGGTAAGACCTCAGAGGCCTGTCGTCCACCCCGAGGTCGGGCGGCGGCTCGGCGTGTGTGGCGACACTAGGCAGTGGCGAGGCCGGGAGCCGGCGATGCTTCCGCCTCGGCCCCTTGGTGTCCGCGGCCCCTTTAAGAGGGGGCGGTGCTTCGGTCTGGGGGCGTAGACGGCAAGGGGCGCGGCCCGGCGAAAGCGGAAGTGGGTTGGCGCGCGCACGGCGGCGGCGGTGGGTGGCGGCGTGCGAGGAGGCTGCGGCCTGCGCGGTAAGTGGCAGCGGCTCGGGCTCCAGCTGGCCGGCCCTGCCCTTGCCGCCGTCCCGGCCGTGGGGGCGCGCCCAGCGGGCCGGCCGACGCTGGCGGGTGTGTGTCAGCGCTGTCTGTGGCTTACAGCTGGGCCTCGGGCCTGGGGTGCTGGAAGAGCCGGGAGTGGCCCCGGGCACGCCGTGCCTGACCCAGAACGGTGCCCGGCCTTGACCCTCCCGAGCCTCACGGGCCCTCCCGCTGGGAGTCTAGGCTCGCGTTTGATAATCCAGGACGTCTGGGAGCAAAACTGAACGTGGGCTGTGTTCTCTCGGGAGCAGAGAGCATCGGGTCCTTTTCGCCGCGGGGCCTTTGCACGGGCTGGTCCTCGTGACCGACGTGCCGCCACTACGGCCCGCCCTTTGCCGATCCCCCTCAGCACGTCCGGCTCCTCAGCCTCCCGCTGCAGTATTTCTTCCCCGAAGCCTCCCCCCAAGCCCTGTGCTCCCACTGACCCCACTGCTGCCCGTGTCACAAGAGCCCGCCGTCTTTTCACCCCATCAGAATGTAAGTTCCCTGAGTGCCGGGGCTCCGCAGTGCAGCAAGTCCAAAGCGACAGCTCACGATTGAACAAAAATGTTTTCAGGCCCACAGAGTAATTCAGAGTATAGAAGAGTGTTGGGTGAAAACTCAGTGTTCTTTCCACCCCTGACCTCAAGTGCTCCCCTCCACTGGGGCAGAGAGGAAGCAGTTTCTTATGTGTCAACAAAGAAAGTGCATGTGTAGCTAATGAGTTTATACAAAAGTGTGATCCTCTTACTCAGCGTGCCTTGGAGAGTGTTGAGTTTCCCCTACATAGATAGATTGGATCCAGTCCTCCTGGTGGCCACGCCATAGTTTATTAGCACTATAATTTATTCATCCTGTTTCTTGTTGGTTGAAATGTAGGTTTTTCTGTAGCAGGCAATGCTAGGTCCAGTATCCTCGTACAAATATCTTCCTACCCAAGTACGAGGACTTCTGGAGGCTGAATTCCTTAATACAGAAGGGCTAGGTCCAAGGGCTTTCCATGGAACTCTAAATGGGTATGTGATCTCTTAAAATAGTATTTCATTGTAGCTTCATTTGTGTTTCCTAGAAGTATAATCAGACATCTCAGTGCTTCTGTCAGATTTGTTTTTATGTTGATCATTTCTACCACTAATATAATCATTTTGAAACTGGAAGTCTATTATAAACATGTATATACTTAAAAGCCATTTGTATTTCACATTCTTTGTCCGTTGGGTTCTTGATGTTACTATTGGGTTCTTGGGTTGGGTTCTGTTGTGTTCTTGGTGTTACTGTTTTATAGGAACACTTTACAGATTAAGAAAATTAGCCCACTGTCTTAAAAAAGATATATATTTTTTCCAACTTGTCATTCGTGTTTGACTTGGATTGTGTGTGGGTTTTTTTGGTTTTTTTTTGTTTGTTTTGTTAATTTTATTTATTTTTGCCAGGCACTTAAAATCGTTCGGTCATTACCTTATCAATATGGCTTCTGAATTTTGTATCGTGCCCAGAGATATCTTCCCTACTCCACGATTGTAAAACGTTTGATGTTCTCTTCTGTAAATATAATGGTTTGTTTTTTAAATATGTATTTAAATTTTTGGTCTAACTCTAGAAAGGACTTCTGAGAAGGAGTAAGGTAGGAACCCAAACTGCTTTTTCCCAAATCCTTCACCCCCAAAGCCATTTCCCGATAAAGCCATTCTTTCCCCGACTGAAGCACCACCTTTACCGCACGCACGAGGGGCTCTCCGTGTCCGGGGCTCTGTTTCTAGACCCTATCACCCCAGTCATCCTGAACCCTGCTGACTTCTTTACTGTCTGGAGGCCCCAACTCCCCTCATGAAAATCAAGAGAAGTTCTGTCATAATAAATAGCTGATGGCTTGAACATGTTCCCTGTAATGCTAGTTCTGACAGATAGGATTCTGAAAACTTAAGCCTTTGGGGCCTCCCCCCTGGCCCCCGTGTACAGTCACAGTGCGAGGTGCTGACCTTGCTTGAGGTCAGCACAGTGCTCTACTCGCCGGTGCCTGCCCATTGCAAGGAAGGGATAAGCTAAGGCCAGGGGCTCCTCAGGCTGGCCCGGCCGGCGGGCTCTGCCCTTCTGCGGGGGAATCACCTCTCCCACGGGGGGTGCCTCTGAGGGGCTCAGCCTCTGAACCGCAGGGGTTGTTATGGGGGGAGTGGTACCTTCCGGGATGCACCCTCCCCCCTTCCTTTCCACTTGGTACGGCCCATGAGCCAGGCCGCCTGGGACAAGGGCCAACTTTCGGTTCTCCATTTTGTGAATTTCCCAGGACACACGTGTTCACACCGCGCAGCGTTCTTGCGCTGCTCAGCAGGCGCCCCCCGGCTCCCCGGAGCCTCGGGTCCTCCGCTCGACACCTGGCCCGGCGCACCTCACCTGACACCTGGCCCCTGGGTCCCGGAACCAGGGTCCAGGCTCTCTGTTCCGCGGCCTAGCCACGCCTGGCACCCAGAGACCCCGGGGGACACAGCCCGCCCAGGGGGTGGGGCTGCCTCAGCCAGGCACAGGCCCCTCCCCGAGGGTGGGGTCCGGGTTGTGCGCATGCCCCTCGCCCTGAGGAGCCCCGACTGGACTTCCTGCGGGGCCCAGCCCCCGAGGGCCCTCAGTCCATCCTCCCTTCCTTCCTCTGGCGACCCTGCTTCACTGCCCCCCCATCAGGCTGAGCTGGTGGGACCCACCCCTCTGGTTCTGCCGTCTCCGTGTGAACTGGAGGGCCCCAGGGGTCCCAGAAGAGGGTGGGGAGTTCAGTGTCCTCCCTGACGCGTGGTGGCTAAGGTTATGTGAGGAGCTGTGGCCCCCCAGGGCCCAGATCTGAGATGGGGCCTCGTGGTGGGTGCCACCCCTCAGGGCCCCCGGCACCCTGACCCAGGGCCTGGGCACTCCCCCAGGGAAGGCACTTGTCTGCCCGCTTCACGGTCAGGGTGCAGGGCCAACGTGTTACCTGTGCGATTCCGTCAGGTGAGAGTGCCAGCCCAGCGTCAGGGTCCCCCTTAAGTTTCGAAGCTCCTGCCGTGTGCCAAGTGTAGCTACACGACGACAACCCTGGGCTGCTGGGGTCGCCGTCCCCACTGTCCCCACTTCAGGGGATATGGCTCTGGCCAAGCTGCCCAGAGAAGAAGGCCTGGGACCCTCACTGGACTCAGGCCTGGGCTCTGTGGTGCTCAAGTGGTCTTGGGACACAGGTGTGCCCCTGCTGGACAGTGAGCTCTGTGCTGCCAGACCCCAGGGCCAGGGGGCACAGGTCAGAGCCCCGTGTGTGTCCACAGCACGTCCAGGTGAGGGGGAAGGGATGGGCCTGGCTGTGTTCATGGTCATCGCTGGGAGGAGCCGAGCCAGGTGCTCTCTGAAGCCCGGCAGAGCGCCGCGCAACCCACGTTACAGGAGAGGGCCCTGAAGAGGGCTTGTCATCTCCCCGAGCAAGGCACGGGGAGGCCAGGCCCACGGGTGGCCCCCACTGCAGCTGGCCACCTGAAACTTGCCTCCGGAAGCCCTTGCTTTCCAGGGGTCAGTCCCAGGCCAGCAAGGAATGGAGGATGAGAAGGGGCCCTGGGGAGGGAATTCAGGTGGCTCAGGCCAGACCCACCCCCTCCCGCTCCTAGAGAAGGGATGGGTTGGGGGGGGCGGGGGGGGTGGGCTGGGTCTCTCCCCAGCAGCTGGGAGCAGGGACCTGGCACCTCCTGTGGGGGAAGATAGCCACATGCCCACTGCCTGGCGAGGCCTGGGCTGGGGCCTTCTGCACCTCCTACGTGTGACCAAGCCCGAGGACCACGGTGAGTAATCTGACACACGTTAGAAATAAACACGGATGGTGACTTCCCTGGTGGCGCAGTGGTTAAGAATCCGCCTGCTAATGCAGGGGACATGGGTTTGAGCCCTGGTCCGGGAAGATCCCACATGCCTCAGAGCAACAAAGCCCATGTGCCACAACTACCGAGCCTGCACTCTAGACCCCGTGCGCCACAACTACTGAGACTGAGCCTAGAGCCCATGTTCCGCAACAAGAGGAGCCACTGCAGTGAGAAGCCCGTGCACCGCAACAAAGAGTAGCCCCCGCTCGCTGCAACTAGAGAAAGCCTGCACCCAATGCAGCCAAAAAAAAAAATGAAGAAATAAACACGGATGGGTTACAGAGGAGAAGGCAAATCATACATGAATCTTAAAAAATGCTCTGTTGTCAAAGTACATCATTCTGCTGGAACGTCCGCTCCACGAGGGGTGGGGGCTTTTGTACTTTGAGAGCTGCAAGCAGGACCCACATGGAGAGGCTGGGAGTCACACCCACAAATGTCCAATGCCAGGCAGGTGGCAAAAAAGGGTGCACCTGCCTGCCCAGCCTGACGCTCTGAGGAGCTGGACCACCCGCCCCTAGCCCCCCACCCCACGTCCCCTTCCTCTTCGTGGTTCTCCAGGCCCCTGCAGAGGTGACCGCTGTGGACGGGCTGGCAGAGGCTACTGCACTAAAAGTCTGCAGAGACAGGTGGAAACACCGAGAGTTCACAGCGTGAAGGGGCTTGTGGCTTCCGGTGAGCTCGAGCTCGCAGCTGACCCTGTGTCTTGGCCCTCCCATAGCCTCGTGCTCCGTGACACAGTGACCGACACAGGCTGGTCCACCTGTTCTCCTCTTTCCCCATTACAGCAGTGCAGCCATACAGAGACGTTTCTGTTTCCTTAAGAATATTTTCTGGGGGACTTCCCTGGCGGTCCAGTGGTTAAGACTCCACGCTCCCAATGCAGGGGGCATGGGTTCGATCCCTGGTTGGGGAACTAACATCCCGCACGGTGCACGGCTTTAAAAAAGAAAAAGAAAATATTTTTTGTGTACCTTTGCAGGAGTGGAATTGCTGGGTCATAAGGTACCACATTTACGGCTGTGACAGCTCTGTACACAGCTGTGAGAATGTAGAACTTCTCCTGGTGCCTCCGATGTGGGCTCCTAGCATCCACTCCTCGTGTTTAATTTCAGATGTTCACCTCGGACTAGTTTGGGGTTTACAGAAAAGCTGTCATGTCTACCCTTCCCCCAGCGCCCCTCGTGGGAGGGTCTTGTGAAAACCAAGGACTAACTTGTGTACCTGCCTAACTTGTGTACCTGCCTGTACACGCTCCAGACTTTTTTCCCATCTCCGCAGTTTTCCCACTAATGTCCTGTTCTGTTCCAGGGTCCGACCCGGCAGCCCACATGGCCTTCAGTCGTCATGTCTCCTTACCCTCTTAAAACCTGTGACGCTCCTGCAGTCTTTCCTGGTTTCTCATGACCTTGACAGTTTGGGGACCAGTCGGGAATTTCTGTAAAATGTCCCCTAATCTGGGCCTTTCTGAGGTTTTCTCGTGATCAGACCAGGGCTATGGGTATAGGGAAGAACACCCAGAAGTGAGGTGCCCTTCTCATCACATCCCACTGGGGATTGCTGACACCCTGAAGACGACCTTGACCTCCTGGCTAAGGTGGGGTCCCCAGGTTTCCCCACAAGCAGTTTACTGTCCTCAGCCCAGCCCACACCAAAGCGGGGGAGTTATTTAGAAGATAACTTTTCAGGGACTTTCCCAGCAGTCCAGTGGTTAGGACTCCGTGCTTTCACTGCCAGGGGCCCAGGTTTGATCCCTGGTCGGGGAACCAAGATCCTGCAAGCCGCATGGCATGTCCAAAACAAAAAGAAAAAAGAACTTTTCTTACAGAAAAGTATGAAAGGAAAGGGCCCATGGCCCATAATTGCACTGCCTAGGTATCTACTGACATTTAAAGAAAATAAAAGTAATAAATACACATGGATTTTTTTAAAAGGTTGAACTATACAGAAAGTACTATTAAAACAAAAAGTAAAGGCTTCACTGTCTTTAAATGAAAAAAAAAGCTATGGTCCTTCCAGAATGTCTATACATACAGACACACAGACACGCAGGTACACGAGCCTAGATTCCCACCCTGACCTGTCGGGCCCCAGGGCATCCATGTTTCTGATGCGCTCCCTTTATATTGCCTTCCCCTCACTGGCAGCTGGGAGGCTTGCCCTCTGAGCCCCCTTCCCTTCCACACCTCCCTGTGTCTGCTCCTGCCCAGCTCGGCTCCGTGGGCCTTGTGGTCTGGCGAGAGCCCCCCTGAACCCCTTGGTGCCAGAAGGGAAGGCTAGAGATGGGCCCCCATCTACAGGTGAGGAAACTGAGGTCTGGAGAAAGAAGGGACTGACCTCTGTGTGGGTGCCCCAGCCAGGACAGAAGCTCAGGCCCCCAAACTCTCTGCTGCCTCCTAGCTCTTCCACGTGGGCCAGCCACTTCAGGCCACTTCTGGGGCCTCTCCCAGCCTTGATGTCTTTATCTATGAAATGGGGTGACAACTCCTAAAGGACTGTAGTAAGAATAGGGTGACAAAACCTAAGGCAGAGGTGGGCATGGGGTCAGGGTGGGGCAGGGGGGGCCATCAGGGGTCACCCAGGCATCCCCGGGGGCCTGGGGTGTGAACAGAAACACTGTGGGTGGAGTGTGGTCCCCCACCTAGGGTCTCCTGCTTGCACAAGTGGTCCGTGGAAGAAAGCCACAGGTCCAAGACCCTGATTATCCGTGGGAGCGAGTGCACACCTGGGGTTCTGAGAAAATGGTCTATCTGGGGCTGTGAGATCTGCCAGGCACAGCCAGGACGGCAGTCCTAAGCTCTGCTTTGCCATGGTCCACCCCCCCTTGCCTGTGGGAAGAAGTGCCCCCTTCAGTTATCGCCCCATTTTCCCGTGGCTGCCCCCTTGAACTGCAGGCCCCAGGTGGAGCCATCTCTGGGATGCTATCCCCACTTCTTCCACTTGTCAGGCCTGTGTCCATCCCCTGTGCCACTGTCTTAAGTCCCAGCTGCCTTGCCCTACACTGTGAGCCCCTGGAGGGCAAAGCCACTGGGGACATCTTGCTCTGGGTCCTATAAACATCAGTGGAAGGAACACACAAAGGGTCCCGGCCTCTTTCTTGTCCTGCTTCTTGCCCACGTGCTGGGGTGAGCTGGGGCCTATGGAGGCAGCCTGCAAAGCACTTCCTGCCTTGTCTGGACTTGGGAGAGGCCAGGCACAGGGACTTGGGGAAGACCTGAGGGTGGGTGTGCTGAGATGGTGGAGGGTGGGGGCCTGCCCAGGTGGGCCACCCTCCTAGACTTTCAAAGGCACAGGAGGCCCCAGCCAGCAGGAATGCTGACAGCCGGCGCCCACCAAGTGCCCACCTGGAGTGGGAGTGGGCTCATCTGTTAAAGGAAGAAGCGGCGTCTCCTCTCTGAAGCCTGAAGTCATTACTCCAGTGCCCCTCTCCTCTCCCTCCCTCGGCCCACCCTTGTGCAAGGGCGGGCCCCCAGAAGGGGCTGGCACAAGCTGGCACCACCAAGGATGGTCGGGCCTAGACCAGGGGGACGCATGGGGCAGAGACCAGCCTGGGGCCAGAGGGGCGGAGCCAGGCCTTGTCAGCCAGCGCGCGGAGGGGGTATGTGTTGCAGGTGGCCAGGGTGAGTATTCAGTCCCGGGATGGGGTCTGGGCCAGAGCCCCCGGCCTCTGTCCACACCCAGCTCAGGGCGGGTCACCGAGAAGGCAAGAACCCGTGCAGGAAGGCCGCCTGGAGGCCGCTCCTGCCACTGCACGGTCCCCGTGGCCTGCCTAGGAAGGGGCGGAGGCGTGGTCGCAATGGAGGGGACCACCCCATCGCCCCACTTCCCCGCGCCCGCTGCTTCAGACCTGCGGGTTGGGCGGACCCCGGGCATCTGCGTTCCTGGCGTCATCGATGACATTAAACAACTTGGCCAGGACGTCCTCGGGGGCTTGCCGAGGCCCCACTTTCCCCGTCTGCGCCCCAAAGATCCCTGACTGGCGCCGGTAGCGATGTTCCCGACCCCCTTGTCCTGGCGGGGACGGCCCACTCTTCCTCCCCAAAGCACCCCGAGCCCCGCCCTTTGTGACCCCAGCCCTCCTCACTCCCGAATGGGGCAAAAAAAGAGGAACGAGCGCACGTTAGCTCGACCCTAGCAGGCGGGGAGTCCTCCCCTCCCCTACCTAGCTGCGGGTCTCCGGGAGCGGCGAGGGGGACCCCCATGAAAGCAAGCGGGCGAGAGAAGGAAGGGGGCGCGCGGTCGAGCAGGGCCGCAAACTGGGGAGAAGAGGAGGGGGAAGGGTCGCGCACGTGGCCGGGGGCGGGGCTAGCCGCTTCCGCACCCCCACCGGGCCACGTGGGGAACGGACCCCTCCCCCATCTTGACCTGGGGCGCGCCCGGGCCGGGGTGGAAGCGTCCGAGGAAGGGGCGGGCCCCCGCCGGCCGCGCGCCCCAGCGTGGGGTGGGCGAGCCCGCGGGGAGGCAGGGCGCGCGCCGAGCAGGGAGGGGCGCGCCCTAGGGGGCGGGGCCCTCCGAGGAGGGAGGGGCGTGCCGGGACGGGGCGGGGCGCGCTCCGGAGGCGGGACCGTAGCGGGGACCGGGCGGAGCTTCCTGGTGTGAGGAGAGGGTGCTTGGGGAAGCGGACCAGGGGTGGCCGCAGGGGGAGGGGAGGGCCAGAGGGGGCTGGCTCCCCGGCCTGGCGCCCCGCGTGGGTAAGGAGCGCTCGGAGAAGGAGAGGAGGCGTACTCCGCTGCCAGAGTAGGCGCGCCAGGGGGCGGTTCCTTCGGCCCGGCCCCGCCCCCGGCGGCCGCGCGCAGCGGGCAGGGGGGTGGAGGGCGCGCCGGGCGGGGGGCGTGGCCGCGCGCCCCGAGGGGGCGTCCTCCGGGCGGGGCGGGCCGCGGCCGCCCCCGCGGGCTCCGGTGCGTCAGGGCGCGTCAGGCGGGGCGGGGCAGGCCGAGCGCGGGCGGCGGCGGCGGCGGCGCGCGCCGGCCTCCTCCTCCTCCTCCTCCTCCGCCTCCCGCACTCGAGCAGCCGCTGCCGGCCGGACGGGCGCCGCTCCCGCCGCCTCCGCTCCGCCCGCTCGGCCGCGCCGCCCGCCCCTGCCTGGCATGTCGGCAGCCGTGGCGTGCGTGGATTACTTCGCCGCCGACGTGCTCATGGCCATCTCCTCAGGCGCCGTGGTGCACCGCGGGCGACCGGGCCCCGAGGGCGCGGGCCCGGCCGCTGGCCTGGATGTGCGCGCGCCGCGCCGCGAGGCCGCCCCGCCCGGGCCCCCGGGGCCGCCGCCACCGGCCCCCGCCGTCCCGGGCCCAGGCCCGGGCGCCGCCGCCGCCGCACCCCACCTGCTGGCCGCCAGCATCCTGGCCGACCTGCGCGGCGGGCCCGGCGCCGCTCCGGGGGGCGCCTCGCCCGCCTCCTCTTCTTCGGCCGCCTCGTCCCCGTCCTCCGGCCGCGCCCCCGGCGCCGCGCCCGCCGCCGCCAAGAGCCACCGCTGTCCTTTCCCGGGCTGCGCCAAGGCATACTACAAGTCCTCCCACCTCAAATCGCACCTGCGGACGCACACAGGTGAGTCTGGCCGCGCGCCCGGCCCGCGCGAGGGCGGCCTCCCGCGCTCCCCCCCCGCCCGCCGGGACCCCGAAACTGCGTGGCGCGTCGGGGGCGGGGAGGGGGGCGCGCCCGGGCCGCCGCCGCGCCGGCCGGGAGGGCGGGGCCTTGGTGGGTGGGGCGCGCGCGGGGGGCGTGGCGGCCACGCGGTCGGGCGGCGAGCGGATGGCGGGCGCCGAGGCAGCGGCAGGGGCTCGCGGGGCGCGCGTCGCGGCGGGGTCCGCGGGCGGGATCGGGGCTCCCGCGCAGTCTCCTTCGCTCTCGGCCTCGTTTCTCTTTTATTTTCCGTTGGCTTCGGATCTGGTTGGTGGGTATCCTGGTCGGAGCGTCCAATTCTGAGGTTCTCGTTCTCTCTCCTGCCTTGGTTTCCTTCTCTGTAGAAAGGCAGGAGGAACCGCGCGCTGCCTCCGAGGTGGCCGCGAGGATTCACCCCAGAGAGCGGCGGAGCGCCTGGTGCGGAGCCAGGTTGGGGGGTGCCCGGCACGTTTTCTCTTTCTTTATATGTATTTTAATAAGGCGGAAGGCAGGGTTGGGAGTGCGGGTTAGGGCTTGAGTCTGGGGAGGAGGGGGACCTCTGAGGGTGTCACGTCCTCAGTGCGTTTCGCAGCTTCCTGGGTCACCCCCACGCCCCCGCCTGCAGCGGGAGCCGGGAAGGCTTGGGGGCGGGGGAGGGTTCCGCGCGACACTGTCACGTCTCACAGCCGAGCCGGGGGCGGGGAAGGGCCGCTAGGGAGCTGGAGGCAGGGGGGCTGTGGCCACCCTTTCACTGTGTCACCCCCTCTTTTTCCTCCTGTGGGTCCCCCCAGTCCTCCCCACGGAGTCCCACCCTCAACCCTGAGGATTTTCTCTTGGGCTGGGGGTCTGGGGATGGTGGGCCTTGGTCACCAGCCAGAGTTTGAAACATTGGAGGTGTTCCTTCTGTTGGGAAGGGCAGGGGAGCTGGGTGGGCGTGCACTTGGACTTGGTGGTTCTGTCCGTTTCTAGCTCATTACCTACCGCCTCCTGGCTGCCTTCTCCTGAGGGCCGTTGTGAGGGTCATGTCGGGCAATAGGGTGCATCAGCTTGGCTCAGTGGACACGCTCCCACTGTAGGAACACGTGGAGCGGGTGCATAGAAGCGGGGTTGGGCCTAGTGTTGTGGCAGAGACATGGATGGTGTGACCCCTGAGAGTGGCTCAGACCCCCTAGTGCTGTAGTTTGGCTTGTTTTTTTCCACATTCTTTTTGACTCTCTGGGTCTGGGGAAGGGGGTGGCCACCCCCCTTCCCACGGTGGCTCTGTAGGGACACTTCCCCAGGGTATCCTGGGATCCTTGAGAACCTCCGTGGGCCCCCAGGCAGTACTGGCCGCCCCCCTAAGCCTTTGGGGGAGAAAGGGCTCCTTGTCGAGGGCCTGGATGTCAGTATTACTATTCTAGTTTTAAAGAGAAAGCGAGGCCCAGGGGACTGAGTTGGGGTGTCCTAGTGATGGGTTGGGGAGGGCAGGGTGCCATCCCCCCATGCCTTGCTCCCTGGATAATAATGGTGCTGGGCACTGGGGTGGGGATGCTGCTCCTGAGAGTGAAAGTCGTGCACCCAGGCACTTTTGGTTCTGGTTTTGGAGGGTTCGGGGCACCTTCGTGCTCAGTGATTGCTAATTCAGCATCTGTCTAGTGCTCAGGACCACCAAATCCTACCCAGGGTCTGTGTCAAGGCCTTTGTGTTTTACCAGCCCCCAGGGGAGGGGGCAGCTGTTTTTATGCCTGTTTTGGGGTGGGGAAGCCATGCTTGTCTTGGACCTCTTGTTGCCCACTGCTGGGGGCAGGCCTGGGGAGTGATCTGATGAGGAGCTTTAATTAGATGATGGCCGTCTGCTGCGCTGTTGTCCCCCGAGGGCCTTTGGGAGGGAGTCCCGTTCCACCCGCCTCTGCCTGATGACCGCTCTCCTCTCTGTAAAGTAAAGAGAGCTCCCATCCTGGCCTGGCCCCATTTTACAGATGAGCAAGCAGGCCCAGCAGGAGCCAGGCGAGTTGAGTGTGGCGCCTCATCATCCCTGCTCCATTTGGCACAGAGGCTTGGGGTGGGGAGACCAGGAGGGGCGATGGGGTCTTTCACAGGGCCACCCAGCTGTGGGGGAGCGGGGACGGCTGTCCTCCAGTCCCCTGTGTCTGGCCCGCAGCCCCTGGCCCAGAAGGAGCTCTCCTGCCTCCAGTGTGGGGCACGGAAGGACTGGGAAGCTGCAGGAGATGTTGACGCGGTTGCCGTGGATACCGAGAGGGAGAGGGAGGGAGGTGGGGCGGGGGCGGAGAGGCTGGCAATCTACTCCTCGCTCTCCCAACCTCCCTCGTCTCCGGATTGCTCCCCTGCCCCAGAGCCCCCAGTGTCCAGCACCTTCTGCGGGGCTCAGGCCCCCTCCCCGCAAGGAGTTGAGATCTGGAAGTGGGGCTGTTAGTCTAGGGTCTTCCCTTGGGCCCTGCTGACTTCGGGGCCGGCTCATTGTCTGTGTGGGGCGTCCTGGCTACTGTAGCGTGTTGAGCAGCCTCCCTGGCCCCCACCTGGAGCACCCCCCGTTGTGACAATGACAAATGTTCTCAGACATCATCCAGTGTCCCTTGGGTGTTGTGGCAATACCTCCAGCTGAGACCCCCTGTAAAACCCTGTCTGCTTGAGCCTGAGCAAGAGTAGCTGAGCCTTTACAGTGTGTGAGAGGCCCTGTGGGGTGACCCAGTCCCCGTCCCCCGCGACTCATGGAACACTGGGGGGACAGTGACAGCAGTGGTGATGGAGGAAAGGGCTTCCTGGAGGAGGAAGAGGCCTTTGAGCGGGGTCAGATGCAGCAGGGGAGGGTGTGTCCCAGGGGAGGGGACAGCACCCTGGCTGCAGGGGGTGGGGGCAGGGGCCCTGGGGCGTGGATTTGGAGGGCTGCAGCTGTGGTGGGTGGGAGGTGGGGAGCGGGCAGAGTAGGTAAGTGTGCCCTTTAATCCCAAGGGCAGGGTGGGGGCGGGCAGGCCCGGCTTTGCAGAGGAAAATCCGTTTATGGGGAAGGGATTAGGATCCAGCAGAGGGATCGAGGAGGGGGGCCGCTGTGTGGGAGGGAGAGCGGTGGGCCACTGCACGAATTGGGTGGGAGGGACAAGGCCCAGGACTTGGGGGACAAGAGGCGGCTAGGGTGACCTCTGTTTGCCGAGCGGCCTAAGGGGGTGGTGGTGGTGGTATTCTTTGCTGAACAGGCCCCCAGGAGGAGAGGCAGACCGGGAAACTGAGGCCCAGAGGGGAAGTAGCCACCGCACCCCCCAGGGCTGTCTGAGTCAGCAGATCCCACCTCCACCCCTCGCAGAGCTGTGAGCGCCCCTAGTGCGCCAGGTGGGGCGCAGGAGACTGGTGGCTTATCTGGGGGGCCAGAATGGGGCAGTGCCAGGGCGCGGGGTAGGGTGCGAGTGCCCAGGACTGCCTGCCCCCCCAGCCCCCTCCTCCCGCAGGAGGGTGCAGCGAGCAGCTGGGACTGCTCACAGTGTCGGTGCCCCAGCTGGGGGGCGGGGGAGGGTGCCCCCAACCTTGCAAGGGGCGATAACCACCCCCCACCCAGGCTCCCTGATAAAGGTGGCCCAGATGGCCCGGGAGTTGGCACACGATACCAGCCTGAGGAGCTGGCCTCCCGGGGAGGGAGGGGGGCCACCCTCACCCAGTCCTGTTTCCAGAACAGTGGGGCTCCGGAACACACATGCTCTGGGGGGCCTGAACACACAGGCACTGAGTGGGTCATCACCCCCGATGCTGAAGATGTCAGTCCGGGTGGGGAAGCAAAACCCAGGGCAGCCTGGGTTCCCCGGGAGGGAGGAGAGGTGTGGGGTGGCAGGTGGCCCGCTTTTTATGTAAACGGGGGTAGTGGTAGCTCCTACCTGGGGGATGGGGAGGTAAACCAGATGACGCACCAGCAAGCTAGCTGGTTAGCTGCTGCTGGAGCTGTAGCAACCTGAGTGCCATTCTCGGGGCTTGTAGACGCTATCCACGCATGTGTTAAGCACCCACGGTGTGCCAGGCCTGTGCCGTCAGCTTTATGGTCAGGTGGGGGGCACATATCATACCCAGGAGAGACTAAGTATAAGCATAAGAAAGCCGAGAACGGGGACAGTGGGGGGGTACCCCAGCAGGATAAGGAGAGTCTGCTCTGAAGGGTGACGTTAGCACAGAGAAGGGACGGAGTGATGGGGGAGAGGTTCCAGGCGGTGCATGAGGAGCTGCTACCGGGGCTGCAGAGAAGCGAGACCACAGTAAAGACTTCAGCTTCTACTCTGAGCCAGGGAGCAGAGCAGAGCATAGACTGGGCGGCCCAGGCACCCACCCATGGGCTGCCGCCCCACTCCCGGCCTGAGCTGGGGGCTGGAGCCACGAAGAGCCGGGGTTGTTGGGCGGGGGGTGGACATATTTTGAAAGGGGCTCTGATGGGATTTGCTGCCGGGTACCACGTGGGGAGGTGAGGGCCTGCGAGACCTCTGCCTACGGTTTTTGGTGGCAACCGCAGAGCAATTGAAATGGAAAACCTACAGGAGGGGCGGGGACAGGGAGAGAGATGGGGGTGGCTAATGTCTAGGGAGTATTTAAGATCCCAGAGCAGATGAACTTCGCTCGGGTTGGTCTTTGTTAAAGCCATCAGGATGGCCAGCCGCAGGGACCCTGTGCTCTGACCCCCGGACCTCACCATCAATTTTCAATCCTTTTGGCTGTATATCCGTACTGTCCTTCGCGGCCTGCTCAGGCCTATCTCCTTTGGGAAGCCCCCTGCCCCCCCACCTGCTGCAGTCCCAGCCTTCTCCAGCTCTCCTGGGATGCTACCTTACCTGGGCCCCTCCCCCGGTGCAGTCCACCTGGTAGGTGGGCATTTGCACAAGGGTTGGCTGCGGGCCACACACCCCCCCCTTAAGTTAGTGATGACCTCAGGAGGTCACAGTGAAGGTCAGCTGTCAGACCCTTGGCCCCCAGCCCCAGCACAGGGAGGTGGGGCACTGTCCCCCGTGAAGGCCGAGCACAATGAGCCAGGCCTGGCGCACGGTCGCCAGGACCTCCTTTCCGGCCGTCCTGAGCTCACCCCTAGTCCCAGCCCAAGTCAGAGGGTCAAGTCCACCGCAGCCCCGCCCACCGCATCCTCCTCCGGCACCCAGGTGGACTCAGCAGACAGGCGGTTGCACCCGGCATGCCGGCTCTGAGCCTCTGAATGTTACCCCCCTCCCCGGCCAGAGGACTGAGAGGGTGGCAGGTCCTGGCATCCTGCAGGCATCCGCCCGACATTGTGGGGAGGGAAGCCTGCGCGACCCGGGCCCTGCCACCCACGTGTGCACGTGCGCTGTGCTACCCAGCAACCGGGCGTGGGGAGGGGTTGGAAGGCGGCCAGCCGGCGAGGCGACCCCCGGCCCCGGCGGGAGCGGGACCACGTGAGCGGGGCCGGCTGGGGCTGCGGATGTCCCTGCCGCCACCGAGCTACGTGCGGCAGCTGTGTTCCCGGCGGCTGCAGGCGTCCGGCCCCTGCGGGCACTGGCACCGCTCTTGCAACCTGCTGGTGGCAAAGTAGAGCTGCGGGACGGAGGGAGGGGAGGGGAGGGCAGGGCGGGAGGCGGGCCCCGCTGCCCTAAATGGGGAAGTGAGCCAACTGCGGGGCGCAACCCGCGGCGGACTGGCCCCCCTCTCCCACCCCTTCTCCCCGCCTGCGTCCTGCAAGATGGCGACAGGGCCGCATGCCCCTCGGAGGGGCGTCGCTCCCCCAGGCCCCCGTTTGCTTGGAAGCCAGCATCCCCGCCCCCAGACTTCGGCCCTCGGGACCTGTCGGTTCCAAGTGGGGTGGGGTGGGGTGTCCCTTCTGGGGCTGTTTTTGAGCCCCGTGATTCTATGGAGGACGTCCCTTCTGGGGCCCCTCCCCCAGTGGCTGCGGACTCTGCCTGCTGGATTGTTCCAGGGGAAGCATGGGGTGTGTGTGTGGGGGGCAGCCCCAGGGATTTGGGGTCACCTGTGGTCTTGGACAGTTGCTCTCCCCCCAGCACCATGATTGTGGCCGGTGACCCCTGGGAGAGGTGGCACCAGCGCGTCTGGGTCCCCAGCCTCCTGGGGCCTGCCCTCCCCCAGCCGTGAGTATAACTGACAGGTACCCCACAAGAAACTTTCTGGGGGAGGCTGCTGGGCTTTGACCCCCCCCTTTTCTGCCTTGCTGGTGGCGTCCGAGTGCGACCTGGAGGAAGGGGTGGGGGAGGGGAGGTTTTAGTCCCGCTCTCGGGCAGCCCCTCTGAAGTCCACTGGTGCCCCTCAGTGGTTCGTGATCCCTTCCCCCTCCCAGCTCTCTCCCCAGGGCGGGCCTTGAGCTTCCAGAGCAGAGATGTCACTGGGTCACCCTGAGAATGCGGGTTCCCCCCACCCCACGGCTGCGGGTCTGTCCCATGGCCCCCACCGCAGGCTCCTGGTCAGCTGTGCACGCCCCCACTAGGGTGCTGCTTTGGGGGTGCTTCTCTGATCCTCGGCTGAGGACACCCTTCAGTCTGTCTCAGCACCTCCCCCACCGGTGGGCGTGTTTCCTGAAGCAGGGTCAGCCTGGGTCACCGCAGTCCCCAGTGCTCGGTGTGGGCCTCCCAGTGTGTAACCTACCCTGACCCTACTGTGGCTCCCCCTCCTGCCCCCCAGCTGGCCTCCCCCTCTTCCTCTGCTGGGTTCCGTCCAGTGCCACACGGGGCGACCCTGCCCACGTGTCCACACTCTATGCACCCCCAACACACCCTGCAACCCCCCTGGGCATTGGGCAACACAACGCCTGGGGATTCCGGGGTCCCAGGTACCCGGCGCTGGGTCCAGAAGGGTGCAAACTCTTGGGTGCTTCACGGCCCCTGGGGCGTGGCGGGGGTCCCCCCGGGTCGGCAGGGGACACGCTGACAACACACACGTTGATGTGTTGATGAGGGGGGTCAGGTGACCCCCCCCGGGTTGATGAGGGGGGTGGCGGAGACCCCCCCCCAGGGGCTGGGCGGGTGGGGACTGGCAGGCGGGGATGGCGGTGGCCGCAGGGGCAGGATGGGTGAGGCCGGCCTGGCGGTGGGAGGGGTCTGCGGAGGAAGTTGCCGGTGGCGGCCCGCTCCTCCCCTCGCCTTTGCTCCGCTGGGGCGGGGCGAGTCCTGGGCTGCCTCGGGCGCCGCTCCCAGGGGCTGTCCCCGCCTCGCCTTGCGTCCCTCCGCACCTTGCAGAGTGCGGCCCCGGGGTTGGCCGGGGGTGGTGGTCCCTTCATATGTCCCTCTGCTCGTAGAGGGGCCACGAGGGCCAGCAGTGGCGTCAGGCACGGGAAGCTGCCCAGACGGTTCCCCCCACGGGGTGGTCATTTCCAAAAGGAAGGGGCTTGACTGGGATCGCGAGCACCTGGGAGCCCCCGGAATGCCCCCACAGGAAGGGCAGAAGGGAGTTTCGCGGGGGTGGGGACGGCAGGACCCGTTTGCATAAGAAGCCTCTCCGAAAACTCGACGTGCGTTCGGAGCGGACACGTGTGTGCCAAGTACACATGTCACCGAGGTGGCGCCGTCCTGGGGATGGGGGCGCGCAGGCGCGCGGTCCTGGGAGAACGCGGTCTCTGTAGATTCTCCCTTCAACCCATGGCAGCTGCTCCCAGTCTGATTACCATTAGTCGTAGGAAATAGAGGGGAGAGTATTCACGGGGGTTCGCGAAATGAGTTGGGGCCGTTTTCTTTAAACATCTGTACGTTTTAAATTCACGCCCAGAATTCAGCCTCTAGAACAAGTTGGGAGGGAGGACGAGGACCCTTGGGGTTCTGATGGGACTTCCTCCTCCCCCTCTCTCCCCCAACATTGACCGCTGTCTGTCTGTCCTCCGCCTCCTCCGCGCAGGTGAGCGCCCCTTCGCTTGCGACTGGCCGGGCTGCGACAAGAAGTTCGCGCGCTCCGACGAGCTGGCCCGCCACCATCGGACGCACACGGGCGAGAAGCGCTTCCCCTGCCCGCTCTGCTCCAAGCGCTTCACCCGCAGTGACCACCTGACCAAGCACGCGCGCCGCCACCCCGGCTTCCGCCCGGAACTGCTCCGGCGCCCGGGCGCCCGCAGCGCCTCGCCCAGCGACTCGCTGCCCTGCAGCCTGGCGGGCAGCCCCGCGCCCAGCCCGGTGCCCAGCCCGGCCCCCGCCGGCCTGTAGAGCCCCAGTCCAGCCGCCCTGAGCGCGCCCCCGCTGGGCCTGGGCATGGAGCACCAGCAACACGCCTGCTGTCCCGGCCTGGGGCGGGGAACGGACTGACCGCCAGCCCGGCCCCTTCCAGTGTCCCCCTGAGGGCCCCCAAGATGCCCTTGTCCCCTCGAGAAAACAAGGAGGGGTCTGAGACTGGACCGGGGTCATCCGGGCCTTGGAGTTTGCTCTCGGGAGGGGTAGTGGCCCCGTGTCTGTATATAGCCATGATCGTTAACTCTCTTCCCAGCTGTTAAACAGGGACCCCGGGTGGGTGGCCAGGAGGCGTCCCCCTTCCCCCTTCGCCACCTCCCTGCTTTGAGGGACGTGTGGGCCTTGAGGGGAGGTGGCCCAGGAAAGGCACCCCCTAACCGGTGTTCACACTTGGTCCCCAGGCCCCTCTGTCCAGGTTGGGATGAAGTATGCAAAGAGCCATAGGTGAACCAGGGGTTACTGCGGGCTGCCTCGTGTCCCCCCATCCCCCGCCCCGGGAGCCCCTCACCCCGCTGAAAGCCATTGGAGACGTTCAGGGAAACGGGGTGTGGCCTGGCCGCCCCCATTCGGGTACTCAATCTCAGGTGTCCACAGGTTCTGCCCCACTGCTCACGGGAGGGGCCCCTCAGCTCCCCAGCCTCGAGGGCTGGGTGGGTGGGGACGGGGGAGGTCGTAGGGTTTCCATAGGGGTACCGGTTTTGCTTCTGAGACTTGGGGTAGGGAGGGAGAGAAAGGGGGGTTCTTCCAAAGAGCAATTTGACTCACGGTGGGGGCGGGGTGCGGGGCGGGAATATCACGGGATGGGAGTTACTGCAGGCTTATTTATTTTCCTCTGTCTGCTGGCGTGGGGGGCTGCCCTGCTCCTCCGGGTGGGTGTGCGAGTGTGTCAGTGAGAGAGACTGGGGGGAAGCTGGCCCTCAGTTTGGATGGCCGGCTCCCCTCTCCCGAAGGGGAAGAGTCCCCGACTTTGGCCTTGTGCGGCATCACGTGACAATCAATCCCTCCACTTTGGGACCAGGCCAGCCTTCGGGCGAAATGCACCCCTTCCCCGCCCTGCGGATGGGGGTGAGGAGGCCTTGGCTCCATCCTGCCCCGGGTATGGCCACTGGACCAGCGGTTGAGGTCTCGCCCACGCGGGCGGGTGGGCGGGAAGCGGGAGGGCAGACCCCCGAACCTCCTGGGATAGCTCGATTTTTTTGGACCGGGTAGAATATTTTTTCAGGCGCCAATCTCTTCCTTGATCTGGGCCCTGGTGGGTGGTCTGTTGTCCTCAGGCTTTGTGGGTATGGAGGGGAGGGCCTGCGTGGTCTGAAATTAGGATGGGGAGGGACAGATGTGAAGACCCCGGCCCTGGAATGGGAAGGGACCCAGGCTCCCTGTCCCATACCCTGAAAAGGCCTATCCCGCCTTTGGCTGCACGAGATCTGTGGCACCCCTCTGTGTTCCAGAACCTTCCTGCCTCCCAGTTGGGGGCTGGGGCGTTTGGACGGCACTAGCGTGGACCGGAACCGGCCCTGGCAGGATCCAGGGACAGGTGCCTGGGGTCCTGGGGAGGGGGGCGGGGCTGTGGAGGATCTTCCTGCGGTGGTGAGATGCCTTAGTCCAGGGGGCAGAGGGCGGGCCCGGGCCTTATTTCCCTTTGTGTCTGTCTGGACGCCCCCCCTCATTGTCCCAACCCTGGCCGGTGCATGTCCGCAGGGGGTGGACTGTGGTCTGAGGACCCAGGGAGCTGAGAACTTGTCCCCTGCCCACCCCCCCCCGTGTCCAGGGGTCTGGAGGGACCGATGGTCATATTGGGATCTGGCTCCAGCCATTTTAGCTGTGGCCTCTCGAGGTGTGGGGGGGTAGGGTCCCAAGGGATTTGTGCTTTCGGGTGACCCCCTTCCCCTTGCCCTGCCTGGCCTCATCCTGGTATTTAATTAATTAAACATGTCTTTTTTAAACCCGATTTCCAGAGCCTGTGTGGTTTTTCCCATCGCTGGTCCGAGCCGGTGGGCCCTCTGAATGCGTCTGTCCCCCTCGCTAATGGGGTCCCCAGCCTCCTCTTGGGGAAACTGAGGCAGTGGGCTATTGAATCCGGGGACCTGGTGGCGGTCTTGGCAACGCCCCTCCAGCCCTAAGGCGCGGGCAGGGGGCTGCCCTCTGCGGCGCGTGCTGCGGTCCAGCGGCACCCACGCCTCGCGCAGCTGCGCCCCCAGCCCGCCTTCCGGCTCCGTTACCCGGCAACCGAGGCGCGGTGACACGGCGCCGGGGGGCGTCCGCTGCCCGCCCCCTTCCGGAAGCGGGGGCGGGGGGAGCCCGCGCTTCTCTAGACTCTAAAGGACTCGCGGGCTCGACAGGGCTCCTCCCCGGAGGTTCCCCTCGACCCCCTGCCTGGCTCCTGTGCCCATCGTCTGGCCGCTCCTGTATCGTATGCCTGCTGTATGCCGGCTCCCAATTGAGAGGGCAAGGGGCCTCGGGAGCGTTGAGAAACTGGTGAGGGCTCTGAACCCCTTCTTAGGAAAAGTGCATCCCAGGTTCCAGCGGTCTCCAGAGCCCGGAAGGCGTGTGGGACTGCGGTGGGGGGAGCGCTGACCCTCCCCACGGGTTTCCCCGCTTCCCGCCCCCGGGAAGGCGGCAGCCCCGCCATCTGGTGGCCTCCCCTGGTACTGCACCACGGACTCCGGCCCACCCCTCCCCAGGGTCTTGTCCTTGGGGCCGCCAAGGTCGCCCCAACCTGGGCACGGGGCCCTCGCCTTTAATCGAGGGTGGCCTCCCTCTGGCACTCCCCTTGTTCGCTTTCTCCTGGAATCTGGCCCGAAAGCCCGCAGATCTCTCTCCCTGGACCCCTGTCCCCCTCCAGCTCTGGCAGGCTTCTCTGCTCCTTTGTGGCAGGGTTCCTGGAATGCTGGGTCCACGTGGGCAGCCACCCCCCCACTTTAGTCTCTCTTGGTCGCACTCCCACGTGCCCTCGAAACAGCTCGAAGATTCCCCCTCTGCCTCCTGGACGCTTCATTGGCAGGTGGCCTCGGGGACCCCTGGCCCTCCTCCCCAGGTGTGCTGAAGACACCCCCTGGTCCATGCCAGCTGGACCTCACCCTCAACTCCAGGCCCGGGATGTTCTTACCCCTGCCCCCAGTCTGCCTTGGTCGGCTCCCTTTCATCACTGCAGCTTCATCTTTCCAGGTGTACAGGCCAAAATCTTTGGGGTCACCCTTGACTCCCCTCTTTGTCTCACCACCCACATCCAGTCCACCCGGAAATCTCCCTAGAGCTCTACCTTCAAAACATATCCAGAATCCACCCACTTCTCCCCCCTCCTCGGCCTCCACCTGGTCCCACCTCATCATGGCCCACCTGGACCAGCATGGCCTCCCCTGTGGTCCTTGACTCCCACCCTCGCTCCTGACAGTCTGTCCACCCTGTAGTGGCCACAGGGCGCCAGTGAGCACCCCTACCAGGTCCAGTCCCTCCTCTGCCCGTAGGCCTGCAAGGCTCCCACCTCCCTGGGGGTAAAAGCCCATGTTCTCCCCGTGGCCCACAGGGACCTACACGACCTGCCCCTTCCCCTCCCTGCCCTCCCCTCCTCCCTCTCTCCCCCTTGCTCACTCTGCTCCAGACACATGGACCTTCTAGCTGTTCCTCCAACATGCCAGGCCCGGCCCTGCCCCAGGGTCTTTGCAAGGGCTATGCCCTCTTCCTGGAAAGCCCCTCCCCCAGATGCCTGCTTAGCTTCCTCATTCCCTTCCTTAGAACTGCTCAAATCCCACCTTTCCCATAGGACTATGTGAACCACCCCTTGTCCCAGCCCCCTACCCTGTTCTACTTCCCCGCCATAGCACTTTTTACCTTGTATCAAGATATTTACTGATTTCCTGCTGTCTGTCTGTCTGCATCTGGAATGCTACAGCCACCAGGGTGGGGATCTTTGCTTTGTTCAGGAGCCCACACTCCTGTTGGCAGTGGAGGAGAGGCATTGAGAGACCCCTGGGGTGAGGGGTCTCAAGCCCGTATGTCTGCAGGGCCAGGTGGCTGAGGTAGGGAGAGAGGTGGGTTGGGAGAGGGGGGAGGTGACCTGTGCAGACTACCGCCTGCTCACTGTGGGAGGATCCTTGGTAATTGCCAGCTGGTGGACAGGCTGGGAATTGTAGTTGTATGTGACATCTCCCTACATTTTAAAAATGGGCAACAGGCAAATTTACATC
>NC_041215.1:22278865-22297058 GCF_002837175.3 Physeter macrocephalus | reverse complement strand
GCACATTCACAACTGTGAGCAAACATCACCTCTAGTTCCAGAGCATTCCATCACCCCAAAGGAAGGCCCGTCCCCATCAGCAGTCATCCCATCCCCCCCCCCCCCCCCCCCCCTGATAACCAGGAACCGACTCTCTGTCTGTGGATTGGCCTGTTCTGGACGTTTCCCATCCATGGAGTCACACATTGTATGTCCTTCTGTGTCTGGCTTCTCTGGCTGAGCAACATGTTCTCAGGGTCCATCCACGTTGTAGCGAGTGTCAGGGCTTCTCTCCTTTCCGTGGCTACGTGATGTTCCACTGTATTGATGGACCACATTGTGTTTATCCATCATCTGTTGATGGACATTTGGGTTGCTTCCACCTTTTGGCTGTTTTGAATCACGCTGTTGTGAACATGGGTGTGCAAATGTCTATTTGAGTCCCTGCTTTCAATTCTTCTGGGTGTATACACGGGAGTGGAATTGCCGGGTCATGTGATAATTCTATGTTTATCTTTTTGAGGAGCCACCAAACTGTTTTCCACAGAGGCTGCCCCATTAAAGCTCCTGAATGTGCACCTGAGAAAGTGGGGGTGTGAAACCAAGAGGTTTGAGGAGGTGGACGCTCAGCCCAGCTCAGCCAGACCATCGTTCAGACCCCCCGCTCCCCCCTTCACCTCAGTTTCCCTGTCTGACTGGTTGGCAGATGGGGTCAGACCGGGTCTTCAAATCTTTGCACGTAGTGGCAGAACCGCTTTTTTCAAAGAATCAATTTGCAGAAGACTAGCGGTTCAGACGGATGAAACAGGGTTCCTCGGCAGTGGGGAGGAGGGGGCATGCAGGTTGGGGGTGTATGAGCTTCCTGTTGCTGCTGTAACAAACTCCACAAACTTAGGGCTTTAAACCACACATGTTCATTCTCTCTCAGTCCTCAAGTTCAGAACTCGGACCTGGGTCTCACGGGGCTAAATGCAGGCGTGGGCAGGGCTGGTCCCTCCGGAGGCTCCAGGGCAGCCTCGGTTCCCGCCTTTTCCAGCTTCTAGAGGCGCCGCATCCCTGGCTCGCGGCCCCTCCTGCATCCTCACAGCCAGCAGCGCAGCCTCTCCCGTCTCTCTCTGCCTCTGACCCTCCCGCCTCCCTCTTATAAGGACCCTGTGATGACGCTGGCCCCCCCGGGGAATCCAGTATCACCCCCGTCTCAGGGACCTCAACTTAATCCCACCTGCAAAGTCCCTTCTGCCTCATGAGGTGACACATCCTCAGGGCCCGGGGATTAGGGATGGATGTCTTTGGGGGCCACTATTCAGATCACCACAGAGGACACCCCCCCACCAGTCAACCTCCCTCATCCCGATCCTGCCTTGCAGCTGGGACACCATTCATAGCCTCTGAGGCTGCGGAAACTGTTTGTGCCCCTGGGATTAGATGATCTCCAACTTCCATCACTCACGCAACAAGCGTTTATTGAGCACCTGCTGTGTACCAGGCCTCTCTAGCGGGGCTGGCTTTGCAGGCAGGTGACCTATGTAGTCGCCAAGGGTTCTACACTTGGTTTAACACTCTGCTGCCGCCCTCTTGAGATTCTTGATCATTTGATCTCTGACCTGTGTTTGGTAAGTGACAGCCACTGGGACCACAGAGCAGGATGTGAGCTCAGGACCCACGCACGAAATGTGAGCCCCCACGTTCCTGCTGCCCTGTTTGCACCACCAGCGCCCACGGCATCGGCAGAATGTTCACATGTCCAGAAGTGAAATGAAAACACCCAGGTTTGGGGCTGTGTTTCATTTGTTCTGATGAGAACAAAACACTTATGCAGGCGCAGGCTACAAAATCCAAACTGTGTTTTTGGCGATGCTGCGCGTACGAGGTACGCGATCTTGTATCTGTTTGCATGCACGACATGAATTGCACAAAACAGGTGGTAATGTTCCTGCTGATCATTCAGACTTTTCATTTTTCTTTACTTAGAAAGACACGGAATCGCAAGTGTTAAAAAACCATGACAAGTGGAGAGACACACACCGAGGGAGAAAGGAAAAAGCTTTGTATTTTAGCACCTTGAACGACGCATCATTTCTTGCTCTCGGAACAGACGGTCCTGCATTTTCATTTTGCAGCAAAGCCCCACCCGTTTTGCCTCGGTTTCCTGCACCCTGGGGCCTGGAGACAGCTGTGAATAGACAGGCATTCTAGTGGGAGAGACGCTCAAGGAATAAATGAATATTTTGAATGTAAGGTAGACAAGATGGTGATATGAGCTGTGGAGGAAATTAGTAGGAGATTGGGGAGGAAAAGGGAGCTGTGGTTATGCATTTGCTATGTCTATGAAACACCTACTATGTGTTGGTGGTGATGGTAATTGATTTCAAGTTGTCTGCATAAAAGAGGGGCCCGATTCGTTCTCCCAGCCCAGCCGCCCTGCAAGAGTCTCCATGGTGCCAAGCACACAGCCTTCTGTTTTCTCAGCAAGGGAGGGAAGGATTCCTCCTTGCTGCCTCCGACTGAAAAACCCCAGGGAAGGACTTTTATTGGCCAGTGGGGGTCACATGCCTATTTCTAGACCAATTAGCACAACCAGGGGGAGGAGATACTACACAATTGGCTGGCTTGGGTAAAGTACTCCCATGGCCAAGACGTGGTTTGGAAGAATCCCTGGGATTGGGAGGAGACAGGGCTGGACACAGATATTTTTAAGCCCAGCTGGCAAGGGCTGGGGTGGGGGTGGAGCAGGGGAGAAGGTATGGTCAAAAGCCATGCTTGGGACCCAGGTGAGGATTCACAGAGGAGGGGGCATTGGAGCTGGGGCTTTGAGGGATGAGTAGGAGTTTGCCTGGTGATAAAGGTGGATGACAGAGGAAACAGCATCAGTGAGAGAGAAAGCATGGCTGTAAAAGGCAGCAGTGATGGCAGGCTAGGCCAAAGCCCTGAAGAGCCTTCCAAGACAAGCCAGGAGAGTGGGACCTTTGTCCCCCACCAATGAAGAGGCAGAGAAAAGGTTTAGCTCAGGGGAGGTATGCACCAGGTCTGAGAGTGAGAAAGAGCCCCCTGAGGTCAGTGTTGGGGGTGGTCTAGATCAAGAGTTAGCAAACTATGGCCTGAGGGCCAAATGTGGTCCTTGGCCTGTTTTTATCAATAAAGTTTTATTGGCACACAGCTACACCCACTGACTTCTACATCACCTACGGTGCTTTCACAACAAGGGCAGAGCTGAGCCGTCCTCACAAAGACCGTCCGGCCCCGAAAGCTGAACTTATTTACTCTCTGGCCCTTTGCAGCCTGGTCCAAAGGAGTGAGAGCAGAGGTGGAGGCCCAGGAGGAGTTGAGGCCATGGGGAGGCTGCAGAGGCAGCCCCTTCCAGGGAGACTCAGAACGCAGGATGGAGATTGTTGGAAGGACTGACTGTGGGGGCCGGACGAGGGCCAGTGGACAGCGTCTCTAGCTGGGAGATAGGTGGCTTGCAGGGCCTTCACTGATGGGGAGGCGGAAGGGCCCTGAGGCCAGTGAAGTTGGCCAAGTCGGGGGCCTGGGGCAATGGAGAGGGGCTCTCAGGAGAGGACTGCAGTGGCCCATGGGCCTGGAACCTTCCATGGGGCCTGGTGGGCTTGGGCCAAGGCCCCCAGTGGGCCCCCAGGGCCTTGCTGGCTATCTTCAGAGTGGCCCCTGTGTTGCTGGAGGTCACCTGCTGACTCGTGGGGACAGAAGAAGGTCCCGCAGCCGGAAACCCCGAGGGTCCGGAACTGCACTGCAGGCAAGGCAGACATCAGGTATGGAAGCTTTCCTGGTGGCCACCCGGCTGGTCCAGGGGGAGCTGCAGAGTCCAGAAAGGTTCCCCTACGAGGAAGCCCGTGAGCCACTGTCTAGGGCTTGTCTGGAGTACGTGGAATCACTACCAGTGACCCGGGGAGAGGTGCCCACGTGGTGGGGGGGGGGGCAAGGCTGGCCCGGGGGGCTGGGTGCAGCTCGGGCAGAGCTTCAGATGATGGCCAGAGGCATGGGGGCTTCATCCCACACAGAACAGGGACCCCTGGTCCTACAGAAAATGTCCATTGTCCCCGATGGTGCCCCGTACAGTCCCCGAGCTCGGGTGCTGAGCTGACCCCCACGGCCCCCGCTGGCCCGGTCCCGAGCACCCCGCCTGGGCCCCTGCGGCCTCCTGCGCTCCCTGGGCCCCGCCTGGCACAGACCCTGGTGCTCCGAGGATGCCCGGAAGGATGGGCCGTGGGGAGGGCCGGGCGATCAATAGCTCCATCAACCGCCGGGGCGGGCGGAAGCCAGGCCCGGGCGGCTGCCTGCTGTCCCCCACCCCACCCTCCAGGAAGGCGGATAAGACTCAGGGACCCTCTTGAGCGAAGCCGGGCACCCGCCTGCCACCGGGCACCCCTATCTGCCGCGGAAGGACCCAGTTCCTGAATTGCTCGGATGGGCCGCATCGCAGGCCTCCGCCGAAGCCCTTAATAGCCTGGGCCTAATGTTTTATTGTTGGTTTTAAAAGTGTAATTAGTTCAAGTGTAAACAGAAAAAACCTGCTTAATTAAGAATTTTTAAACAGGGGCATAAAAGCGCTGGCGGAAACACTGCGAACCCCTAACTGCTTTCATAAAATCGATCGGGAAGAGGCTCGGCGCGCAGGGCCGGGCGGGGCGGGGGCGCGGGGGGCTGCGGGCGAGCCTCCGAAGGGATGCCATTCGCCGACCGGGCGCAGGCCCCAGGGACCTGCCGGTTTACGATCGGGGTCTCGGGACCCGTGCCTAATGATTTTTACACATTAATGAAGAGGAGAGTTGGCTAGGACGACAAGACTGTTTAAGAAGCCCTTTTGGATGGCTTGGAGCTGAGTCCCGTGACCCCGGGGCTGCCTGGGTGGTGAGAACCCTACCCCCGCCAGGGAGGCCCTGGTCCTGACCCCTTCTTGGGCCGGTGGCCGGCCATCCTCTTGGTGTGGGCCACACACACAGTATCAGTTGACGGAAGCTCGGTGGTCGCTGGGTCACCTCCTTGCCGATCGGGCCTGTCGTCTGCGTGTGTTAGACGCCCTCCTTGCGTGTCAAGTGCATGAACTTCCCGCCGGATGCTGGCAGAGCCTGCCTTCCACAGGGGTGGCACGGCGTCCACAGAGGCGCTCAGGGCTTGGTAGGAGCCAGGGACCCCCGGAGAGATGGGCTGGACCCGGCTGCCGGGGAGGGGCGGGTGGGACTGTCACCCATCACCAGGAGGTCACGAAAGCCCCAGGTTGGGCCCCACCACTCGCAGACTGGGGGAGTTTGCCTGCTCCGAGCATCACGCTTAAGAAGCAGGAGAAAATTCCAGAGAGCCGTGTGGTTGATGGCACCGTGCCGGTGGAGACTGGAGCCTGCGGACGGAGGGCCCCGGGGATCGGGGAACGAGCGAGGCAGGGCATAGAGCATGGGCTGTGCTCTGGCCCCAGCGCCCTCGTCTGTGAAGGGGTCCCATCCTCCCCCACCCTCTCTCCAACAGCCGGTTTCTGAGAATGCGAACATGCGGCGTTTCCAAAGTGGCTGGCAGGTCCAGGTTGGGGTCTGCGACCCACTTGAGGTCTCAGAGCCTCTGGGGCTGAGAGGGGTTGGTGGTCTTCTTCACCTCCGTCCCCTGAGACCCTCTTCGGGTCCGCTCAGCCCTGCTCCCCACGAATGGAGACCGGGCACAGGAGCCAGCCTGGGCCGAGGTCCTTGCTTGCCAGTAGCTGCAGTAGGATTCTGGTGCTACTGTCGCTGCATCCCACGTGGCCAGAACGCTGCCCCATCGGACCGGTGTGGACACCCGGGCTGGCCCAGCCCCATGCGACCCGGGGTCAGATCTGGTTGTGCCTGGCTCCAAGGCCTGAGCTTGGATCCGCTGAGCCCCGTGGAGACCACTGGGGAGGGCCCAGAAGGAGGAGACTCTCCCTTTCCAGGACAAAGAGGCTATCTGCAGGAGGTCCTGGGTCCCTGTGTCCCTGGAATCTGGGCAGGAAGGGGTCCTATGGACACCCCTCAGGTGATCAGAGAGGCTGAGATGGCCACCTGAGGCAGCCCAGTGGCTCGGGGTAGGGGGACCATGGATCTTGGGGTCCTTTCTTCCTACGGGACAGAGACGAGGTGGGTCCCCTTTGGCCCTCTGCCCGCCTGCCCACTGGTATTGGGAGTGTCTGGGCTGAGCCCCGCAGTCTAGGGGGTGCTCCCTGTGAATCATAACGATACTGATATATGGAGGGAGGCCCGGGGCTGGCATCCAGGCTGCCCCCCGGAGCCCCACCTGCTCCCAGCTGCAGCCACGAAGGCAGATCAATAACCGGAGAGGCAGACAGACTGGGGATTTCTCTCTTCTAATTGGGAGGTGCTGGTGGGGGGAGAGGCGGGCTGGGGTCAGATGTGCAGGCACAACTGGCCCCTCCGTGGCCAGACATCAGGGTCTCGGGCCCTGCTCTGCAGCTCTCATGTTTGTGGGTCTCTCTCTGTCTCTGTCTGTCTTCATGTCTCTGTGTTTCTTTGTCTTCTGTGTCTTTGCATCTCTTTATCTCTCCTTTCTTGTTGGCCTCTGCTTCTCCAGTAAGTCTTTGTGGGTCTCTGTCTCTCTTTTAATCTCCATTTCTCTGTCTCTCTCTGTCTCTATCCCTCTCAGTGTCTCTCTGTCTCTCAATCTCTTCCCTCTGTACCTCTCTCTCTCTCTCTCTCTTTCTCCCTCTCAGAATCCAAACTAGGACCTGAGATCTCCCCCAGAAAGCACCCCCAAGAGCCCCCAGCCCAGGATGGGACCACGTCAGCCTCACCTCCCTGTGGAACTGGGGCCCCCACCCAGGCCCTGGTTGAATGTCCTTTGTCAGCAGAGTGTTCAAGTTTGAACAAGTTTCCATCACAAAAGCCATGAGATTTCCATGGGAAAATCCTATGCTGGCCACTGGGCTGCCGCGGCTGCCCTGGTCTGCATTCCATTGTGCAGCTGGGGCTGACCAAGCCTGCAGGCCCTACCCACCGGTGGTCAACCCCAACTTCTTTCCATCCCCAGCTCCTATGCCTTCTCCTCCAGGCAGCCCTCCTTGACTGCTCCTCCCCATGAATTTCCCAGATTGAAATCCTCCTTCTGGCCTGGCCCGGGCCACACACGGCTGCGCTTATCCAGCTCTGTCCCTGCCCCTTAGGCTGTGGGTCTCAAGGCCTCTCTGCCCCTCCCCCCACCATTGTCTCCATGTCATTCAAATAAATCCTGCATCCCTCTGCCGTGGCTGTGACCTGGGGTATGCCCCACCCCCAGCCTCCCAGCCTCAGTTTCTCCTCCTATAAAAGTATCTTGATCTGGGGAGTGCTCTCAGCCAGCATCTCAGCCAGAGGGAACAAAAACACAGGAGGCCGGGTGAGATTTGAATTTCATAGAAGCAGCAAATACATTTCTAGTGCAAGCGCAGGTTTTAGCACTTCCTCCTGTCTGCACATCTGTCCCGGCTGCAGGCGACCACAGGGGCTTTGAAGCCTAGCTCCCCACTCACTGGGGTGGGGGCGGGGCTTATGTGGATGGGGGCTGGACCCCCACAGGCGCCACCAGTACGAGAGGACGATCACCCTCACCCGCACTCGGGACCCACTTGCACTAAATAGTCATTATTTTGCTGAACTCACGTGTAACTGGGCCTCGTGATTTTTATCGGGCGCCTCTGGGGGGAGGGGGAGGCAGGCTCTGCTCCGGAGCCTGCGGGAGCCCCTCTCACGGCCCAGGGCCTGGCTGACTTCCCGAACTCTCCCCCCCCACAATGGAGCATTTATTAAGGACCTACTGTGGGACCTAGACACCCCCACCCCGGAGGTGGGGGCGGGGTCAGGGGGCGCCTGGGGTCACACAGAGGCCTCCGAAGGAGCTCCCCGGGGAGAGTGCGGCTGTGCGGCCGGACCTCCGGGAACCTCCACCCCGGCCAGGCCGCCCATCCCTCCCAAGGCTGGAGCCTGCGGATCGATGGCTTCTCAGTGTTTCCAGGAGCCTCGAGCAGCCCAGATCGAAGCGGGAGGGGCGCAAGGGGCTGGGATGGGGGAATGGACGGCGCGGGGGCGCATGTGCATGTGTGCCCGCGGACATATGCCTGTCTGGCTGTGCACCTGTGCACACAGGCGTGTGAGAGCAATGCTCTGCATCAGTATCTCTGTGTGCCCGCCAGTGGCCTGTGTAGATGTCCGGGCAGCATGTGCCCCAATGTGGACCGTCGGGGTGGTCTGTGCAGATGTGTATAGACGTGTGTGAACATTTGTGTGTGTGGCGGACCCTCTGGCCTTGTCTCTTGTGCCTGGCGGCCTGGCCGTGTTGGAGAGGTCACCCTGGGCCATTGGTGGAGCCGCCAGGACAGCAGGGACCCTCAGGAAGCCAGAGTCAAAGGGGTTGAGGGTGCCAGGCAGCTGGCTCTCCCAGGGCTCCCCGGCTGGGCTGCCCACATGTGGACACCAGGCTGGTGGTCCCAGGTGTCCACCGTCTCTTCCCAGCTGGACAGGACGGGGCAAGACCACCCAGGCCTAGCATCCCTCCAAAGCCATTTCATAAACTCCCAGTATGGGAGGGGCAGTGGGCTGGGGGAATCTAGAGACAGAGAGAGAGAAACAGAGAGAGAAGGGGCAGTGGGTGGAGGCTAGAAAAGAACCTAGAGACACAGCAGCAGCTCACACTGTCTCTGTTTCTGTCTGTCTCCCTCCCTCCCTCCCTGTCTGTCTGTCTGTCTCTGTCAGTTTTGACTCCACCAGGCCAGCAGGATAACACATCCTTACATAGAAACAGGAATAAATAAAGAAGCCCCCCAGCAGCATGCATTCCTGGGGTGGTCTGAAGGACAGAGCTTTCTCCCTGCCTCAGAAGCCCTGGCCTGTGTGCAGGCCAGCAGAGTTGGGGGGTCAATCTCTCCACAACTGGTGGATGGAGGCCCCACATGTGCCCTGGCCAGCAGTTCCTGCCTACCGACACCCTTCTGGTCACAGCAGCTGGAGGGACAGAAATGCCAACTTGATGGTACCACTCTCCTGCTAAGACACTCGCTGGCTCCCTATTGCTCTTAAGATCAGATCAGACTCCTCACGGTGGCCACGTCAGAGGTGGGTCCTGCTGTCCATCCCCCTTTTAGAGAGATAAACACTGAGGCTTGGAATGGAAAAAGGACTCAGCCAAATGCCTGAGTTCTGGCTCAGCTCAGAGAGTAACAGGAGCACTGGTCAGGCCTGAAATGGTAGGAGAGGGAGGTCAGATGTGACACAGGAGACCAAAGTGGGGAAGGACCTGCTAAGAGTCTCCAGGCACACAAACTCAGGGCCCACCGTATCCCAACATGAACACACAGGCACCTTTGTTCAAAGGAGAGAGACTCACTCAGGTCCTAGTGACTCTTAGGCTACAAACAAACGTGACAAAGTTCAAGTTCTTGTTTCTAGGCTGCAAGTTCAAGGGGAGAGGGACCTGAATGTGCTGAGAAGTGACAGTGAGGGGAGAGGCAAACAGTGTAGACCCAAAGTCAACAAATTATGTTCCATACTTGGGGGCTACTTAATGGAGGGACCAGAAACACTGCAAACCCCAGCCATCGCTGCATCCCAGAAAACCGATCTTCATCTGGATCCCAATTTGCCCAGAAAAGTCACAATCCATTCCTCAGCTCTGTTTAAATAGAAGATCAAATCTGTGATATAGTTTTTCTTTCCTTTCCTTCTTTCCTTCTCTCCCCCTCCCTCTCTCCCTCCCTCCCTCCCTTCCTTTATGGTTTTTTCTTTTTTGGCTGCGTTGTGTGGCTTGCGGGGTTTCAGTTCCAGACCAGGGATTGAACCTGGGTCTTGGCAGTGAAAGTGCCGAATCCTAACCACTAGACCACCAGGGAACTCCCTGTGATATAGTTTCATATATTAAAATAATGTGAGCTTTATTCACATTACAAAAGTAATTTGTTAACCTTGTAGACATTTAAAAAATTCTGATAAAAGCAGAGAAAATAAAAGAAAAATTACCCAGTCCATCTGTCATAGGTTGAATATAGCATCCCTCCCCAAATTCATGTCCACCGGAACCTCGGAATGGGCCCTTCTTTGGAAATGGGGTCTTTGCAGATGTAATGAGTTAAGGGTCTTGAGATGTGAAATCATTCTGGATTTAGGGTGGAAGGAAAAGACAGAGAAACACACAAGGAATAAGGTGATGTGAAGAAGGAGGCGGAGATTGGAGTGATGGGGCCACAACCCAAGGATTGCCGGCAACGCCAGAAGCTGGGGAGAGAAGCCTGGGATGGTTTTTCCTGTGGAACCTTCAAAAGGAACGAGCCCGCTGACACGCTTTGATGATACACTTTCTCAAATTACCTCCAAAGCACCTTTACAAAACGCACCTCCTTTAGTTGAGTATCAGCATGTACATTCGCCATCATCCATGCCAGCCAGGGAAGCTGGCATTTTTTTAACCTTTGAAACATCGAGGTATACAATCCAGCAATTCCACTTCTAGATATGCACCCAAAAGAATTGGAAAGAGGTGTTGAAACAAGTACAAATGCACAAATATTCACAACAGCATGATTCACAACCGCCATAGGTGGAAACAACCCAAGGGTCCACTGACGGATGGTGGATAAACACAATGTGGCCCATCCATACACTGGAATATGATTCAGCCTTAAGAAAGAAGGAGATTCTGGCACCTGCTACAATGTGGATGAACCTTGAGGACGTGATGCTCAGTGAGAGAATCCAGACACAGAAGGACAAATACTGTTTAATTCCACTCACAGGAGGTCCCTAGAGGAGTTGGATCCACAGAGACAGGAAGTAGATGGTTGGGGGCCAGGGGATGGGGGAGGGGCTGGGGAGTCAGTGTTTCAAGGGGACAGAGCTTCAGTTTGGGAAGATGAGATAGTTCTGGAGACGGACGGTGGGGATGGCTGCACGACAGTGTGAATGTGCTTAGTGCCGCTGAGCTGTGCGCTTAAGCCGGTACCGATGGTAAAGGTTTATGTTATGTAGATTTTACCACAATACAAAAATCGTTTTTAAATGGGGGTAAAAACAAGGTAAAATTTACACACAGTGAAATGCACAGATCTTAGTCCACAGTCTGATACGTTTTAACAAACGCACCGCTCCTTGTGTGAAAGGAATTCTACCAGATCGGAACGCTGCAGTTTTAATTCATGAATTCCGGTTTTTCATGTCATTGGTTATTTGTGTTTCCTCTTCTGGGAATTTCCTCACTGTGGTTTTTGCCCACTGCAACACGGTGGGCTGTTGCCAAGAACCAGACTAAAGCCGACCGGCCCTCGAACTCTGCACATCTCTAAGTGCTCGCGTGGACCAGTGGTCCAGGGACAATTGCGAGGTTGGAGAGTGTCAAAAGAGACATGGGTGGATGACACACATGCTTGCGCAAGCCCAGCCTGTGCCGCAAAGGAGACCCCAGACCCCACATAACGCACGTCCCTGGGGAGGGGGACTGAGATAGCAGTCTTTTTGCTCTGTTCTGTTTACTGTGGCTGAAAATATTGTTTGCCACTGCATATAATAAAGTAAACATGCTTGTGATTTAAAATTCACTGCTGGCAGCATTGTCCCCTGAGAGCAGAGCTGCCTCCCCAGCCCAGGGCTGAGGGCTCTTTCCCAGCAGAAATGTCCGTCTTTTCTCCCCGCACCCCCCTCCCATCACTCAGATTCCGTCTCCCAGCCTTTGAGGCTCGTCCCTTCCCCTGGCAGAGGACTGAGGGTCCCTTCCCAGCTATGAGTCACCCCTGCCCTGAGGGGCCAGGTAAGTGTTGACTGGAAGACGGGGAGACAGACATATGGATGGGGACACAGGTGGATGGATAGACGGCTCGAAGGATGGAAGGGCGGGTGGAGGGTAGATGAGAGAAAACAGGTGAAGGTCTTAGAACAAGGCCCGGCACACGGTAAGTGATCAATTAAGTGTTACCTTTTGATGGGATGGGGGAGGGAGTTGAGGGGTAGACAGTAGAACGGATGAATGCCTAAGTGATAGGAGGATGGCTGAATGAATGAATGAGGCCACGATGGGTAAGTGAATACGTAGGCAGACTAGGTATGTAAATAAGTGCTCACATCAATATGTCAACAAATGGTTGGGTGGATTAAGGAATGGACAGATGGAAGGATGGGTGAATGATGGATGATGGATAAATCTATGGGTCTACAGATGGATGATGGGTGATGTATTAATAGATGAATGGATGGATGGACAGACAGGGTCTACGGATGGATGATGGGTGATGTATTAATAGATGAATGGATGGATGGACAGGCAGGGTCTACGGATGGATGATGAGTGATGTATTAATAGATGAATGGATGGATGGACAGACAGACGGATGGATGAATAGAAGAACATATTATAGATGGTGGGTGTAAGGATGGATGGATGGATGAATGAATGAATGAGTCATGGATGGATGATGGGTGATGTATTAATAGATGAATGGATGGATGGATAGATGGATGCATGGATGGATGAACAGATGGATAGACGGATATGTGGACAATTGTCCCTGTGACTCCCACACCCAACAGGGCTGCAGGCCACCACTTCCAAGGCCTGGTTGGCTCACGGGGGCTGCACTTCCAGGCTTGGGTGCAGCCATCTGCTGCCCTCTGGGTCTCAGTCTCTCTCCACATTCTTGGGGGGACACGAGGGGGCCCAGAGTCTGCTACGCTGCCCCCTCTCACACCACCCCCATTCCTCCTCCTCAGGAAGGGCCGGTCCAGGAGCAACGAACAAGGTGCAAGATGCAAAAAGGTAATTAATCTACGGTGGGGAGAGGAGTGTTAATACCTTGAAGACACAGGGGACACACTGTCAGCTCCCACCAATTAGTGGCCGAAACCCGTGTGGGTGCTCTTGGTGCTGCGGCCAAGTTGATTACTCTAATTAATTTTGCATCGACCCGCATGGATCTGCTGGCGAGCGCTGACTGGCCTGGGAGATGGATGCCGCCAGCCGGCCTGTAGCCTCGCCAGCCCCTGGCTCCCCACCCCGTAGCCACTCGGCCCCTCCTTCCCCGTCCAGTCTGCAAAGTCAAATGCCCCCTCCCCTGGCCTCCTGCATCCAGCCCACTGCCCAGGACACACCTGGACCGACGGAACAGGGTGGAGGCACAGCCAGGAGCCTGTTTCCCTGTGACAGTGGTTGGGGAGGAGCTGAAGGCATCGTCCAGGGCCGACAGGGACCCCTCAGCAGGCCTGGATACAGTTCACGGCCACTGAGGGCTGCCCGTTGGGAGAGCGTATGGGCTCAGTGTTTGCAGCTAACAAAGCTTCTCCCTGCCTTGGCTTCCAGTGACAGCCAGACTCTCCTTCCCCCGTGCATGGGGGACCTCCCTCAATCAGGGGGTTTTAGTTTCCCATTCCTGGTATAACAAATTGTCACCAAGATAGTGGCTTAAAAAACAACACAGCCCTGGACGTCAGAGGCCTCACGGGGCTAAATCCAGGCAGGGCTGGTCCTTCCGGAGGCTCCAGGGCAGCATCGGTTCCTGCCTTTTCCAGCTTCTAGAGGCGCCGCATCCCTGGCTCGCGGCCCCTCCGCCATCCTCACAGCCAGCAGCGCGGCATCTCCCGTCTCTCTCTGCCTCTGACCCTCCTGCCTCCCTCTTATAAAGACCCTGTGACGACACTGGACCCCCAGGGAATCCAGGCTCATCTCCGTCTCAGGGGCCTTAACTTAATCCCGCCTGCAAAGTCCCCTCTGCCCCGTGAGGTGACAAGTCCACAGGTACCAGGACCAGGACGGGGACGTCTTTGTAGGGCTGTTATTCTGCTGAACACAGGCAGGTGTCCCCATGCAGAGACAAAGCAGTTCCCTAGATCTGGTCAGAAGCTGGATCCAGCCATGCCTGAAGGGACTGTTTAAGTTGTTGGGATGAACAGAAAGCCAAGACAGGAGCTCACTAACATATCCAGAGAAAACAACGTGACTACTGACACCCTCCCCCAGTCTCCTCCTCCTTTCCCCATCGTGGGGCTGAATGGCAGCAATACCAATGTTCGGTTTAGAATCACCAGAGAGGATTTTGTTATTTACAGCTGGATGCATCTTTACATATAGATACACCTATGTAACCTTCATCCCAATGAAGAGCTACAGCGTCTCCATCCCCAGAACGCTCTGTCGTGCCCCCAACCAGTCTATATCCCCTGGAAGTCATCGCTACCCTGGCCTCCCTCACCAAGAATCAGTTTCACCTGTTCTCGAAATTCATATAAATGGAAGCAGATGTGTGTTCTTTCGTGACTGGCTTCTTTGACTTAACAACACATCTGAGAGATGCATCCATGTACACTTTTTCCTCGCTCCATGGTCTTCCATTGTATGACTACCCCACATTTATTTATCCCTTCTACTACGGATATTTGGGTTTGACGGACATCTGGATTATGTCCAGTTTGGGCTCTCATGAACAAATCTGTTACGAATGATCTCCAACAAGTCTGTTTTTGTGGACATGAGCCCTCATCTGTCTGGGGCATTCACTCAAGAGAAGAATTGCCGGGACATGGGATAAAGAGATATGGCCGGACTTCTATGTGGTGGGACCAGTAATTGTTGGAACAATTAAAAACCATGGTATCGGGACTTCCCTGGTGGCGCAGTGGTTAAGAATCCACCTGTCAATGCAGGGGACACGGGTTCAAGCCCTGGTCCGGGAAGATCCCACATGCCGCGGAGCAACTAAGCCCGTGCGCCACAACTACTGAGACGGCGCTCTAGAGCCTGTGAGCCACAACTACTGAAGCCTGTGCGCCTAGAGCCTGTGCTTCGCAACAAGAGAAGCCACCGCAATGAGAAGCCCGCGCACCTCAGCGAAGAGTAGTCCCTGCTCGCCGCAACTAGAGAAAGGCCGCACGAAGCAACGAAGACCCAACGCAGCCAAAAATAAATAAGTACGTATATATATATATAAACCATAGAATGTACAACCCCGAGAGTGTTAAAAAAAAAAAAAGGGGTAGATGCCTCATAATAGGTTTTAACCCATCTCTCCTAGTACTTGTCGAAAGGAATACACAGAAAAATAAGACTAACAAGGGTCACTATGGCTTACATAATGAGATCGAGCTAAAAGACACGTCAGTCTCTCCTGGGACAGAGGACAGAATTCTTTCCAGGACCCATGGATCAAAAGCCAGCCACCTACTGAGCCCCAAAGAAATCCCGATCCATTCCTAAGAGTGGGAAGAACGCTGGCAGTGTTTGTCAACCACAATGAATACAACTAGAAATAAATACCAAAGTCTTAAAAAGAACTAATTCTCGGATCAAAACAATTCCAGAGTAAAATTATGATAACGAAACTCTTCTCCCCAAAATCTACGGGTCATGGCCAGGCATAAATCCATTGCCTTAAATGCTTTTATGGCTAAAGGAAAAAACAGTGAATATAAATAAAGTCAGAATCTCAAGAAGACAACAACCCCAGAACAGAGCTAATGAAAGCAGAGGAACAAATTAATAAAGATAAAAGCCAAAATTAACAAGTTAGAAAAGAGAAACACAGCAGAATGAATAAATAAATCCCACGGCTGCTTCTCTGAAAAAAAGGAAAACACTCTAAAATAGATAAACCTGCTGGTGGAATCAAGAAAGAGAGAGAGGGCTTCCCTAGTGGCACAGTGGTTGAGAGTCCGCCTGCCGATGCAGGGGACGCGGGTTCGTGCCCCAGTCCGGGAAGATCCCACATGCCGCGGAGCGGCTGGGCCCGTGAGCCACGGCCGCTGAGCCTGCGCGTCCGGAGCCTGTGCTCCAAGATCCCACATGCCGCGGAGCAACTAAGCCCGTGCGCCACAACTACTGAGACGGCGCTCTAGAGCCTGTGAGCCACAACTACTGAAGCCTGTGCGCCTAGAGCCTGTGCTTCGCAACAAGAGAAGCCACCACAATGAGAAGCCCGCGCACCTCAGCGAAGAGTAGTCCCTGCTCACCGCAACTAGAGAAAGGCCGCACGAAGCAACGAAGACCCAACGCAGCCAAAAATAAATAAGTACGTATATATATATATAAACCATAGAATGTACAACCCCGAGAGTGAACCTTAATGCAGTCTAAGGACTTGGGGTGATAATGATGTGTCCATGTAGGATGTCGATGTTGAGGGAGGCTGTGTGTGTAAGGCTGGGACATAGAGCGAATCTCATATTTTCTGTTTCATTTTGCAGTGAACCTAAAATTGCTCTAAAAAATAATGTATATTTTTTTAAAAAGCAAGAGTAGGGATAAAGTTACACCAGGCAAATGAAGACCAGAAAGGCAGAAGCGGCCACGATTCAGACATCAGACAAAAGTGACTTCAGGATAAAAAACCGGACCGGGGAAGGAGGGCCGTTCATAATTGTTAAGAATACAGGACACATGGAAAGACAACTGTCAGGAACTTAAATGTGCCCAAGGATACTAAAGACACGAAGCTGTCACATGAAGGAAACAGTGTTAGAAATACAGTTAAAAAAAAAAAAAAAGGGGTAGATGCCTCATAATAGGTTTTAACCCATCTCTCCTAGTACTTGTCGAGGCTATGAAACCATAAATACCGAGGATGTTTAGATGCACAAAGATAAAACGATGGAGGATTCTATGCTAATGTGAAAACTGGGACGAAATGGATGATTTTCTTGGAAAAACATAAATTATCTAAATTGACCCCAAAAGCAGCAGAACACAAGGAAAAACATGAGAGAGCTTTGCCCTAAGGTGAAGCCATGGGTCTCTCCCCAAAATACTTGAAAAAAGATGTTCAAACAAATACTTGTTCATGAATGTTTACAGCAGCATGATTCACAGCAGCCCAAACTGGAACAGCCCAAGTGCCCATGAACAGATGATAGATAAACACCACGTGGCCCCTCCACACACGGGAGTGTCACTCAGCCGTGAAAAGGAGAGGAGCCCTGACTCTCGATAACATGTGCACGGACCCTGAGAACACGATGCTCAGGGAGAGAAGCCAGGCACAGAAGGACACACGGTGTGATTCCACTGATGGGAAACGTCCAGAACAGGCTGATCCGCAGACACAGAGAGTGGGTTCCTGGCTGTCAGGGGCTGGGGGAGGGGCTGGGGGTGATGTTAATGAGGTAGGGGTTTTCCACTGGGGTGCTGTGATATTGAAATTAATAATAATAAATATATATTTGGTCTCTGTCCCTGTTCCTGATACAGAGCTCGTAAAATGCTGGAATTTCCTAAGTGACAAGAGAAATAGAGGGGTCTTGTGTGAGTCACAATAAACCCCTTTCAACTAGCCTGAGTTTATGTTAATGAGGTGACTTTTGGACTGTCCCTAAGGACAGGGCACCAGTGATTAAAGGATGGGAGCTTTCATGGGGCTTCCCTGGTGGCGCAGTGGTTGCGCGTCCGCCTGCCGATGCAGGGGAACCGAAGGAAACAGTGTTAGAAATACAGTAAAAAAAAAAAGGGGGTAGATGCCTCATAATAGGTTTTAACCCATCTCTCCTAGTACTTGTCGAAAGGAATACACAGAAAAATAAGACTAACAAGGGTCACTATGGCTTACATAATGAGATCGAGCTAAAAGACACGTCAGTCTCTCCTGGGACAGAGGACAGAATTCTTTCCAGGACCCATGGATCAAAAGCCAGCCACCTACTGAGCCCCAAAGAAATCCCGATCCATTCCTAAGAGTGGGAAGAACGCTGGCAGTGTTTGTCAACCACAATGAATACAACTAGAAATAAATACCAAAGTCTTAAAAAGAACTAATTCTCGGATCAAAACAATTCCAGAGTAAAATTATGATAACGAAACTCTTCTCCCCAAAATCTACGGGTCATGGCCAGGCATAAATCCATTGCCTTAAATGCTTTTATGGCTAAAGGAAAAAACAGTGAATATAAATAAAGTCAGAATCTCAAGAAGACAACAACCCCAGAACAGAGCTAATGAAAGCAGAGGAACAAATTAATAAAGATAAAAGCCAAAATTAACAAGTTAGAAAAGAGAAACACAGCAGAATTAATAAATAAATCCCACGGCTGCTTCTCTGAAAAAAAGGAAAACACTCTAAAATAGATAAACCTGCTGGTGGAATCAAGAAAGAGAGAGAGGGCTTCCCTGGTGGCGCAGTGGTTGAGAGTCCACCTGCCGATGCAGGGGATGCGGGTTCGTGCCCCGGTGCGGGAAGATCCCACATGCCGCGGAGCGGCTGGGCCCGTGAGCCATGGCCGCTGAGCCTGCGCGTCCGGAGCCTGTGCTC
>NC_041215.1:22276799-22277614 GCF_002837175.3 Physeter macrocephalus | reverse complement strand
CCCGCATACCACAAAAAAAAAAAAAAAAAAAAAAAAAAAAGGATGGGAGCTTTCAGCTCCACCCCCCAGACCTCTGGAGAGGGGGTAGGGCCTGGAGGTTGAGCTCACCATCACCAAAAGCCAATGATTTAATCAATCATGCAACAACGAAGCCTCCATAAAAACCCAAAAGGACGGGGTTCGGACAATTTCCGGGTTGTTGAACACATGGCGGGGGGGCTCCCAGGAGGACGGTCCCTGGAGCACGGAAGCTCCGAGCCCTTCTGACATACCTTGTTCCATGCATCTCTTCCATGTGGCTGTCCCTGAGTCGTATCCTTTTATAGGAAACAGGTGATCTAGTACGTCAACTGGTTTCCTGAGTTCTGGAAGTCGCTCTAGGAAATTAATCAAAGCTGAGGAGGGGTCATGGGACCCTTGGGTTTATAACACAGGTGACAGCCCGGATTTTTCCATTGCCATCTGAAGTGGGGGCAGTCCTGTGAGACTGAGCCCTTACCTGTAGGATCTGACGCGGTCTTCAGGTAGATGGTATCAGAACTGAGTTAAGAGACTTCCCTGGCGGTCCAGGGGTTAGGACTCCGCGCTCTCACTGCCGAGGGCTGGGGTTCAATCCCTGGTCAGGGAACTAAGATCCCACAAGCCTCATGGTGTGGTCAAAAAATTTTAAAAAATAAAAATAAAAGTTCAACTATTGGGCTTCCCTGGTGGCGCAGTAGTTGGGGGTCCGCCTGCCGATGCAGGGGACGCGGGTTCGTGCCCCGGTCCGGGAAGATCCCACATGCCGCGGAGCGGCTGGGCCCGTGAGCCATGGC
>NC_041215.1:22261087-22276538 GCF_002837175.3 Physeter macrocephalus | reverse complement strand
CCCGCGTACTGCAAAAAAAAAAAAAAAAAAAAGAACTGAGTTAAATTTAGGACATTCAGCTGGTGTCTCACAGTTGCTTGGTGTGGGGAAAAACCTCCACACCTTTGCTGGCAAAAAGTGAACTGGCCTGTGAGTAGCATAGTACACTGGTTTTGAAACGAGAGAGAGCCAGTGGTTGCCTGCATTGTGAATGCACTAAATGCCACCGAATTGTACACTGTACCATGGCTAATTGTGCTGTGTGGATTTCACCTCAATTTTAAAAAATATGAAACAAACAAACAAAAAAAGATGGTGCCTGACGGAGATGGTTTCACAGGTAATTTCCTTCAGGGTTAAAGAAAGGAGAAGTAAACGTGATTCCATTTAACTATCCCAAAGCCTGGGAATATGAGAAACACCCCTCAACGAGGTAACTAGTGTCCCGTGTCCCCTCCCCGTTCATGTCCACTCGGAACCTCAGAATGTCACCTTATTTGGAAATAGGGTCTTTGCAGATGTAATGAGTTGAAAATGAGGTCCTACTTGGAGTAGGATGGGCCCTGAGTCCAATTTGATAAGAAGTGCGTGTGAAGACAAAGGCAGAGAGCTGAATTACACTGCTAAACCCAAGGAATGCCAAGGATTACCAGAGGCCCCAGACGCTTGCAGGACAAGGAACAGACTCTCTCTCAGATACTTCCAGAAGCAACCAGCCCTGACGACACGTTGACCTCGGATTTCTGGTCCCCAGGCAGTGAGGGAATACATTTCTGTCATATTAATTCACCCCATTTGTGGTACTTTGTTACGGCTGCCCAGGAAATTCATATGATCTTAACAATATCAGCTGACCCCAATATTAAACCTGCCAAAGATAAAATGAAAAAGAAATCTGCAGACCACCTCCACCCATTAAAACTGCAAAAGGACAAAATAAATTAAAGAAAAATTCATCTCATCCAGGTGAATCCAGAGATATTGGAAGAAAAACACCCCACCTTCATCAATTAAAGCTGGTTCCAGGATGGCAGAAGCTAGTCAGTGTTAGAAAATCTATTCAAATAAAAATAGACTTCACCGTCTTAATAGATCGGAGGAAATGAACCAAGGGCTCGCCAGGAGATGCCACAAACATTTGCCAGAGGTTCTAGGCAAAACGGGAAAAGGAGACTACCTTTAACGTGATGAAGAAATGGACAGATCTGCCGGCATTGGCATCGGTGTTAACCACACGATATCTTCACAGAAGTCTCCGAGAGAGAGCTTCCCAATAGCGTCTTCTAGTTTTTTCACTGGGGACCCACATGTGTCTTGGGAACAGGGAGCTGGGCATGAGGTCCATTCTAAACCCCGGGATCTGCACTAGGTAGCCCCAAATTCCTGAAGCCTGCACCTCAAGAGTGAGGGCTGAATGGGATGGCGAGGTCCTTCTGATGGGCTCATGCCCCCTTCTGTTTTCCACGAAGCTTTCCAGTAAATCCCTGCAATGGAAGATAATTTGTCAACATCGCCAGGGTGGGTTGACTCCACCGTGGAAGTGCTAGCCAGCTCCATAAGGCAGGATAACAAAATAGCCCTCGTTAATAATGGAAGGGGCGGTAACACTTGAATCAATGCCCACGGGGGCTGTAAAATCAGGGTGCAGCTGAAATAGGAAACGAAATCACTCATTGCTATTTGGGGATGGTGTCATTGGATTGTGGAAACCCCAAGAGAGTTTATAAAGAGCCATCAAGGTGTTAACGATAATTACAGTGTAAATACACAGAACCAACAGTAGCTTTCCACAGACTGGCAACAACCCGTGAGAACATAGACTGGGAAACAAGGATCCATTCACGATAAGATAGAGAGCAAAAACTCAAAAGGCTTTAAGGGAAAAAAAGCACAGATACTTCAGACACACACAGGGCTAAAAAAATACAAAACTACTGAAGGACGAACAACATGAAATAAAAGAAGAGATGCTCCAGCTGCTGAGGGAAAAGACCCAAGAATGTAAAAATGTCGGTTTCCTCCATATTCATCCATACAATTTTATTTTAATACCAATCAAAATTCCAATCAGATTTCTTTCCACAGGGTGAAGGAGAACTGAATAAAATTATTCTGAAGTTCATATGGCAGAATACACATTTGTGAGTTGCCAGGATTTTAAGAGCGGAGTAGCTGGGGGCAGGGAACTACTTGTTTTTGCAAGAAACTGAAATGTATTGTGAAATGACAACAATTAGAAAGTTACGGCAGGACTTCTCTGGTGGCGCAGTGGTTAAGAACCCGCCTGCCAATGCAGGGGACACAGGTTCCAGCCCTGGCCCGGGAGGATCCCACATGCCGCAGAGCAACTAAGCCCGTGCGCCACAACTACTGAGCCTGTGCTCCAGAGCCCGTGCTCCGCAACAAGAGAAGCCACCGCAATGAGAAGCCCGTGTGCTGCAACCAAGAGTAACCCCCGCTCACTGCAACTAGAGAAAGCCCAGACGCAGCAACGAAGACCCAATGCAGCCAAGTAAACAAATTAATTAAAAATAAAAATAAAAAAAGAAAGTTATGCTCTCATTGGCCTAAAACCTAATCAAAGTATATATTAGCTTTGAGTATAATTGAGGTGCCTTTTCATTTTCAGCGAGGGAGGGTGCTGTTGGCACAGCTGTTACCATTGCAGATAGAATGATGTGGGTTTTCTATTTCTCTCTTTACACCAAAGGAAACCCATTCCTGGCGGGGTTGGGGGCAGGGGTCTAAAATCTCTCACAGTGGGACTTCCCTGGTGGCGCAGTGGTTGGGAATCTCCCTGCCAACGCAGGGGACGTGGGTTCGAGCCCTGTTCCGGGAAGATCCCACATGCCGCGGAGCAACAAGGCCCATGCGCCACAACTACTGAGCCTGCGCTCTAGAGCCCGCAAGCCACAGCTGCTGAGCCTGCGTGCCACAACTACTGAAGCCCACACACCTACAGCCCGTGCTCCGCAGCAAGGGAGACCACTGCAATGAGAAGCCCGCGCACTGCAAAGAAGAGTAGCCCCCGCTCGCCGCAACTAGAGAAAGCCCGTGTGCAGCAATGAAGACCCAACGCAGCCAAAATAAATAAATAAATAAATAAACAAACAAATAAATAGATAAAATCTCTCACAGCTGTAGAGACAGTTGTAAGATATTCACTGCAGCATTCTTTGACTTGTCTTTTAAAATTGGAAATAATCTCAATAATGTCTGCATCAGTCTGTCACCGAATCTTCAGTCCTTCTTGAGTGAGAACTTTGCAGGGATGGGGGAGGGGTAATATCCCGCTCCTGGGTTCAACCCTGTGACTTGCAGTGGCCCAGTGGGGTGTTAGCAACTGCAACCCAAGCAGAGACCTGAAATCACCTTAACGATGTCCTCTCCGTGCTCAGACGTATGTTACCCGTTGGTGTGTAAACAATGACCCCAAACTTAGGGGCTCACAACGCCACCAATTTTAATTTTTTAAAAATTTTTATTGATTGATTGATTAATTGGCCACACCGCGCAGCATTCAGCCTCTTAGCTCCCCGACCAGGGATCGAACCTGTGCCCCCCTGCAGTGGAAGTGCAGAGTCTTAACCACTGGGCGGCCAGGGAAGTCCCAACACCCATTTTTGAGCTCACAATTTCTGCAGCTTAGAATTTGGGGCACACGGTAACCGGGTCTCACAAAGCTGCCGCTGAGTTGTCACCTGGGCTATGCTCCTTTCTGCAGCTCAGGGACCTCTTCCAAGCTCATGTGGTTGTTGGTAGAATTCGATACCTGGCAGCTGTAGGATACACGACAATTTGCTTCTTCAAAGTCAGCAACCCAGGGAGAGGATCTCAGCTGCTTGAAACCTCTGATGGAGGGAAGATCTGGGTCCTCTCTCCATCCAGCTCACCTGATTAGGTCAGGCCCACCCAGGGTGAATTCCCCTTTCAGTAACTCAAGCCAGCTGAGTAGGACCCTTCATTACATCTTCAAAATCCTTCTGTCTTCGCCATATTCTGTGTGTTAGAAGCAAGTGACGGGTAAGGGCTGCATTCAAGGGGAGGGAATTATAGCAGGGCGTAACTCACTGGGGGCCGACTAGGGTGTGTCTGCCACACCAGGCTACATTCAGGTCCCAGGAGTGGGATGAGGGAGGGGAGTCACCTCAGTTGTCCAGACTATCCCACCTGGATCAGCCAACAGCTAGCCAACCCCAGACGAGATCAGCAGGTGACAACCCCAATCACACGAGTGATACACTGTTAGGTATTTCGGTATACTATCCCACCGAGGTAAGGGAGGTATTTGTTATAGAGCATCATGATGGCACGTGATGACTGATACAGCCTGCACTAATTAGCATCTCTTCAGGACAGGCATGGAGCATGCACACTGAGAAACTGAGGCAAGTCTAATAAAGAGTGTTGTTTGATGAATGGATAAAGAAGATGTGGTACATATATACAATGGGATTTTTTTTAATTTTTAATTTTTGGCTGTGTTGGGTCTTCGTTGCTGTGCACGGGCTTTCTCTAGTTGCGGCGAGCAGGGACTACTCTTTGTCGTGGTGCGCGGGCTTCTCATTGCGGTGGCTTCTCTTGTTGCGGAGCACGGGCTCTAGGTGTGCGGGCTTCAGTAGTTGTGGCACGCGAGCTCAGTAGTTGTGGCTCGCGGCTCTGTTGCTCCGTGGCATGTGGGATCTTCCTGGACCAGGGATCGAACCTGTGTCCCCTGGATTGGCAGGCAGATTCTTAACCACTGCACCGCCAGGGAAGTCCTATACAATGGAATATTACTCAGCCATTAAAAAAGGACGAAATAATGCCATTTGCAGCAACATGGATACAACTAGAGATAATCATACTGAGTGAAGTAAGTCAGACAAAGACAAATACCATATGATATCACTTATATGTGGAATCTAAAATATGACACAAGTGAACTTATCCATGAAACAGAAACAGACTCACAGACATGGAGAACAGACTTGTGGTTGCCAAGGGGGAGGGGTTGGGAGAGGGATGGAGTGGGAGGCTGGGATCAGCAGATGCAAACAAATACATACAGGATGGATAAACAACAAGGTCCTACTGTAGAGCACAGGGAACTATATTCAATACCCTGTGATAAACCATAATGGAAAGAATATGAAAAAGAATGTATAGAGGGAATTCCCTGGTGGTTCAGTGGTTAGGACTCAGTGCTTTCACAGCCGAGGGCCCTGGTTCGATCCCTGGTTGGGGAACTAAGACCCCACAAGCTGTGCAGCACAGCCAAAAAAAAAAAAAAAAGGAATGTGTATAACTGAATCACTTTGCTGCACAGCAGAAATAAATTAACACAATATTGTATATCAACTATACTTCAATGAAAAAAAAGAATGAGTATACTCTCAACAGGGCACACGAGCACAGGCACACACGGGGAACGTTATGGAGGCACTGCAGTACGTGTGTATGAACATGGAAAGCTGCCTGGCCTCTGTTACAAAGGGAACAAGGCAAGATGTGAAAGCAATGTGTGTACTAGGCTCCTGTTTGTGTGAAGTCACACACGTGCCCTCCACCTGTTATCTGAGGAGTGGGGCTACACATGGACTGATAGGCAGCCCGGCGCAGACCACCTGGTTGACCACAAGCCCGCCGTGTGAGCCTGAGTCAGCAGCCTCATCACTCGAGCCTCCGTTTCCGCATCTGTCAAATGGGGAACCCACCCCCCCGCAGGGCTCCTCTGAGGATTAAATGTGGTGCATGATGAGAAAAGCACATAGAACAGCACTTGGCATCCAGCAGGCAGCCAATAAGGGTGGGTTTAATTCTTACTGAATGCACTTCTGTATTGTTTGAATTCTTTGATGACAAGCTGTGGAAGACAGTAAAATGGAGATAAATAAATCCCAGGTGGAATAAATTTCTAAACATAAGTAATGAAAGCACAGATGTATCGGAAGGACAAAGAACAAGCTGAGGATAGTCAGATATATATCATTTGGGGGAGGGGAAGACTTCCTTAGCAAGAAACCAAAGGCAGAAAGTATAAAGAGAGAAATTGGGCTATGTGAAAAATAAAACACCGGAAGCAAAAATAGAAAGCTGATAGCAAACCTAGAAAAATATGAAAACATGAATGGCAACGTTCGTGTCTTCAATCTGTAAAGAGATCTTACAACTTAAGAAAAATCTTAGGTACCCCCAATGGAAAATGGGCAAAACATCAGAACAAGCAATTCACAGAAGCAGTGACAAATGACCAAAATGAGATAAGATGATTAAATAAGATGCTATGTCCTCCATATTAGAGCAGCAACACTAAAAAAAATAATGATACCCACCACTGGAACAGATGTGGGTGTCTCCTGTCCTCTGGTGAAAGTAAATGTGGACAGCCTTTCAATGAGATAATTTGGTGACAATTCTGAGAAGGCTTCTTTTCAAATGCCTATCCTTTAACTTGTGAAACCATCACAGAAGATGTGGTACAGATATTCATCACAGGATCGCTCTTAACAAGAGAAAATTATTATAAAGCCTTAAGTGAGAGGTGGCTAATTAAATAAAATTGGATAGTCAGAAGGTTAACCATAAGGACTTCCCTGGTGGTGCAGTGGTTAAGACTCCACGCTCCCAATGCGGGGGGCCTGGGTTCGATCCCTGGTCAGGGAACTAGATCCAACATGCATGCCGCAGCCAAGAGTTTGCATGCCGCAACTAAGGAGCCCGCCTGCCGCAACTAAGACCCAGCACAACCAAAATAAATAAATACATAAATAAATATTTTTAAAAAGTTAACCATAGAATCACCATATGACTCAGCAATTCCGCTCCTCGGGATGTACCCCCAAAGAACTGAAAACAGGTGTTCAAACAAATATGTGACCACATGTGTTCTCAGCAGAATAACTCACAACTGCTAAAAGGTAGAAACGGCCCAAATACCCATCCGTGGATGATGGATAAACAATGTGGTCCTTCCACACACGGGAATATCACTCAGCCGTGAAAAGGAGTGAAGCACGGACACTCGCTACAGCGTGGACAGATCTTGAGAACACGACGCTCAGTGAGAGAAGCCAGACGCAGAAGGACACACAGGGTGTGATTCCACTGATGGGAAACGTCCAGAACAGGCAGATGCGCAGACACAGAGTGGGTTCGTAGTTGCCAGGGACTGGGGGAGTGACTGCTCATGGGGACGGGGTTTCTCTTCTGGAATTTGATAGTGAAGTTGGTTGCACGACTCTGAATATGCTAGAAACCATTGAATTGCATACTTTAAAATGCTTAATTTTATGGTATGTGAATTTCACCTCAATCTTTAAAAAGAGGAAAAGGAAAGAAACTCAGTTAGGTCAGCAGGCACAATATCGTTAGCAAAAATTGTAGAAAAGATGGATATCTACTGGCCTAAAAATATTCTCAATATTACATTAAGTGTGAAGAAAGACTGAAAAACAACATTTTGATTCCCTGTTTGTAAAAATGGGTGTATTCGTATCCCTAAGCACATCTGCATGAAAAAAAGCCTGAACTATTATGGATCAAAATAAGAGAGGTCTAAATGTGATATGAAATATTGCATGGGATTCTGGAAGAGAAAAAGGATATTACGAAAAACCTGGTGAAATCCAGATCAAGTCTGTAAGCTATAAATGTGTTAATTTCTCGGTCGTAACACACACACACATCAGTGACAAGATGTTTCCATGAGGGTAGGGGCTGGGGTGGGGTTCCCTGCCTTATCTTTGCAACTTTTCTGTATGTCTAAAATTATTCCAAAATACGAAAAAAACTTTTTTTTTTTTTTTTTTGGTGCCGAAACCTGAGAATTTTTTTTTTTAAGGGAGAGAACTGCTGTTTCAGTTCTAAGGCATGAAATTACCAATGATTAGATTTTCTCCGTTCTTTTCAATATTTTCTAATTATTTCTGACCCTGGCGACATATTACTTTTTTAATCAGAAAGAGCTGCTAATCTTTTAGTGCAGGTCACAGACAATGTATGAAGCCATTTTTGCAAACTTCTTTAATATTTATGTACAATTATTTTCCACAAATGTACCCGTCTGTATGGGAGAAATCTTGAAAGGTCTCTCTCTGGAACGGTGGGATGGATATTTTTGGTTGTAGGGGATGATGACACTCATCTTAATACATTTTTGCCACCACAGACACGCAGGGTTTGTGTAATAAAAAATAATAACGGGATTTATTTTTCTACCCACGAATTTCCCCCATGGCCTCCTGCGAATTTTCCCAATGACCTTTCCCAATACCCACAGTAATTGATCCTTAATCAGATATTCAAATGTGTGCTTCGAGGGGAGACACAGTGATTCGGCAACTTGGATGAAGAATATTTCTTTGCCTTCCTCTCCCACCCTGCCTGCTGCTACTTGCCTCCTAGCCCCCCTGCCCCCCAGCTTTCCCAGCCCAGCCCCCTTTGCCCCCTGCGCCACTGGAGTCTTGCAAATATCTTTTGGTTTTAAGAGTTCCCCAGGGAAGCCTTGTTCTAAATGAGGTGCAAAAATCTAAGCGGCACACACACACACACACACACACACACACACACACACACACAAAATAGCGAGAGGCTGGAATCAATACCCTCTTCACAGCTGCATCGATTAACAACCATATTCTTCATTTATTAATTATGAAGGGGGATTTCAGAGTCGCCATCTCCTTCTTCTGCTGTGACATGGCGGCACCCCCATCCCTGCTTCCAGCGGCTGCTCCCCTCACCTGAGGCCACCCTGGGTCCGGGGCCCGTGGTACCCTGGCTCTGCATCCCCCAGGCCTGGGAGAAGAGGAGGGAGACAAGCACCTGCCCTCACCTGCCAGTCCAGCCAGGAACAGAGAGCTTGGGAATCAGTCTTGCAGCAAATGATTCTAATTTCTTGGCTTCTTTGCTGTTTTTTCCCCCCTGGTCTCCCCCATTAGAACAGAAGCTCCGTGAGGGGCCTCACCAGCTTTTTCCCTGCCGTGTTTCAATGAAGATCTGCTGAGTGATCCTGCAGGCGGAGTCCAAAGAGAGAGGGCAGCCGGGGTGGGAGCAGTGAGTGTCAGCCCTTGTCTGGGCTGAACCTGGTTGTTACACGAGGGCAAAACGTCCTTGGTCTGGGAACTCATGGGACAGGGGCCAGCTCAGACTCACCTTTATCCCCACAGGGCAGCATCACCATGGCCCAGGAGGGACCACGGTAAATGCCTGTGGTGGATGAATGAATGGGTGAATTGATAAATAGATGGGTGGGTGGGTGGGTGGATGGACAGGTGGATGGAAGGGTGAATGAATCAGTGGATGGATGGACAGGTGGATGGAAGGGTGAATGAATCAGTGGATGGATGGACAGGTGGATGGAAGGGTGAATGAATCAGTGGATGGATGGACAGGTGGATGGAAGGGTGAATGAATCAGTGGATGGGTAGGAGGCTGGTGTAGGCAGGTGAATGGCTTGGTGGACAGATGGATGGATGGATGGATAGAAGAATAAAGTGGATGGGTGAATGGGTGGAATAGATGGGTGAATCACTAGGTGGATGGATGGGTCATTGGATATGTTGGTGAATGCATGGATTGTTGACTGTATGGGTGGATGGATAAAGGGATAAACAAATGGATGCATTTATGGATGGGTGAGTTGGTGAACGCATGCAAGATGGGTGAAAGGTTTGGTGAATGTATGGATGGGTGGATGGGTAGGTGGGTGAGTGGTTAGGCAGATGAGTGAATAGGAGTGTAATGTGTGGGAGAATGGATAGACAAATGGGTGTATGGGTGGATGGATGGTCAGGTGGATGGATCAGTGGATGCATGAATGGGTGGATAGAAGGACAGATAAGTGGATGGATGAATGGGTGGAATAGGTGGGTGAATCACTAGGTGGATGGATGGATGGATGGATGAATGGATGGATGGATGGATGGGTGGATAGAAGGATAGATAAGTGGATGGATGAATGGGTGGAATAGATGTGTGAATCACTAGTGGATGGATGGATGGATGGATGGATGAATGGGTGGGTGGATGGATGGGTGGATGGGTGGGTGCATACGGGACGAGTGTCTTGGTGAAAAGGCGGGTGGGTGGGTGGGTTGGGTGAATCGATCAGCAGGTGGCTGGATGAATACTCCGATGGGCATGCTGCTGAATGTGTGGATGAGTGGGCACGTGGGTGGGTGAACAAAGGTGCTTAAGTGGGACTATTCTGCACCGGTTACTCTCTTCCCAAGTATTTACTGTACCTGTGCAGGTGCTGTGAGAGGAAAGCTCCTGCTGGCTCAGGAGCAGCAGGCGATTCTCAGAATAGGATGGCATGGGGGGTCGGGGGAAGGGGAGGCTTACGGCAAAGTGTCGCAGGAAGCAGAAGTAGCCACTGGACTTGGAGCTGGCAGCAGGGCCAGGCCTGGGAGGGGAGGAGCAGGATTCCAGACAAGGAGAGATGCTCGCAGGGGTGGGAAGCCTGAGACCAGCCTCTGCTCTCCCAGCCCGCCCTCCTTCCCGAGGGACCCCCTGACACCGAGCTGGCCCCGCCCCGCCCCCCACCTTCCAGGCCCCCCCCCCCGGCCCCGGCTCTGTGCACTCTGCACCTCCCCCCTTCCCTTGCTCCGTCTGTGCCCTCCAGCCCCCATCTTCTCCGGGCCGATGGCTGGAGGAGAGGGGGCGGCCCTGCGCGGGGTGCTGGGGTGCAGCGGGAGCTGTCAGCGCCGGATCGTGGGGAGGGGCGCCTCCGCCCGAGGTCGATGGAAGCGGGGGGCCCGGGCTGTGGTTTACACTGAATCCACGAAAATCACCGAAGCTTGAAAAGTGCTCAATACGCCATCGATCGCTCTCTGCTGATCGGCGCGGCCGCTGCAGTGGGCTGGGGGCAGGGACCGGGCCAGCAGACCGGTCTCCCGCCGCAGAGGCCCCACGCGCCCGCCCCCACCCACCCCGGGCCTGGGGAGAGCATCCCCCGGTGCACGTGCAGACCCCCAAATCCTTCCCCGGCTGTTGTGGGTGACATGAAATTAAGACAGAAAACCTGGCTCGTCCACTGCCGGGCTGTGTGACCTTAGTGCGTTTCCAAACCTCTCTGGGCCTCAGTTGTTGCCTCTGTAAAATGGGTGTGGTAACCCGTATCCCAACGAGAATTCCTGACTTACTTGCTGTCTATGGCTTCTGCATTTCCTCCCATCTTTGGGGTGCTTCTCCTCTCCTTCTCAGCTGGGGGGAAGGGTTTCAGGCAGAGGGAACAGCATGTGCAAAGGCTTGGAGGCTGGACGCCACATGGGGTGTTCAGGACAAGCGACTGGGACCTGTCTTTGGAAGGAGGGTGCACGGTGTTTGTGGCAGCTTTAGCTTTTAATCCCGGAGGTAAAAGAGAGCCTCTGGAGGATTTGGAGTGACAAGTGGCTCAGCAACTTTCCCCCCAAAGCTATGCCTCAGTCCTGGCGTGGCCTGGCCTCCCCTGCCCCACCCCCAGGGTGCATTGCTCATCACTTCCTGCCCTAACCTCACACTGGCTCCCCCAGAGACCTTTCAAGGCCAGCTCTGAACTGGGCCCTCCCCTGCTCTAAGCCCTCCCATAGCTCCCCGACGCTGCTCCAGGCACCTTAGCTGGACAGCAGCCTGTGACATGTCGCACTGCATGTCTAGCCACACGCCAGCCAGCCAGCGGTGCTAGAGCTGCCACAGCTGCTGTCACTCGTGCTCTCATCCACCCGGACTTTGTCCTCCTGCTAGGAGTTCTGTCCCCACCCAGTGCACCTACTAAACCCCTCCTCATCCTCCAAGCCCCGCCCCGGGGCCTCCTTTGGGCTGTGTCTGATTCTGTGTCCCCCAGCCATGATTGAGGGGGTGCTGGGGGGCATTTGTAGCAGACACTGGGGTGGGGGCTTTGGGGACACAAAGCCAGAACCTTCCTCCCAAAGTCAGGGAAGGACCTGACCCACCTGGGGGGGTCCTACCCCCCTCAGCTCCCTCTTGCCTTTGAACCCAGTCCCCAACCTACCCCCAGTGTGACCCCACCCGACCGGTTCCCAAGAGGGAAACAGAAAAGAGAAAAAAAGAGAAGAGACAAGTGAAGGGGTTTCCCTTCCCCCACTCCTTTCACCGGACCCCCCCCCTTTTCTGGTCTCTTCCATGAATCCCCCCTCACCCACCCTGGAGTCTCAGCCCCACTCCAGGACCCCCATCTGACCTCTGCTGGAACAGGGGCTGCCCTCTCCCCACCCCTGCGTCCTTCTCCTCAAAGGTCAGGCAGTTGATTTCATTCCTGTGTATCTCTCACACCTCGATGATTAATAATTGAAGAAAATGTATTTCTTTGGGGGCCCAGAATAAATCAGAAATAAGTCCAGCATTCACACGCTGCTTAAGGGCTGGGGATGCCTGGGGTGGGGGGAGGAAGAGGCAGGAGAGGGGGTGTGGGCTTCTGAGGGTCTAGCAGCCATGAGGATACTCAACAATCATTTCAAAATCATCATCATAACAGCAACAGCAAGTTCACTGAAGACTTGCTCTGCATACAGAGGCACTGTGCTTTTGAAAGAAATGAGCTCACTGCCCCCATTTTACAGACAAGGAAACTGAGGCCCAAATCAGGAAACTGTCTTGCCCAAAGTCACACAGCTGGGATTCAAACTCAGGTGGGTCCTGTGCCGTACCTGGGGCTCTGTCCAGGACCCCTTCTGGTATATTCCCTTCAATTGGGGTCTTGAGGCCCACGTGGGGTTGGATGGAGGATGCTTGGCCCCATATGGGGTCTGTTTGCTGCCCCAGGACTTGCCACATGGAAGTTGATGAGGTCAAAAGCCACCAAGGTACACCCATGTTCACAGCGGCATTATTCACCATAACCCAAAGGTTTGGTGTTCATCAACGGACGACAGATAAACGAAATGTGGTCCATCCATACGATGGAATTGTTATGTACTACTCAGCCATGATAAGAGCGAAGCACTGACACACGCTACAACATGGATAAACCTTGAGGATATGTTGCTCAATGAAATAAGCCAGACACAAAAAGACAAATACTGTCTGATTCTGCTCACAGGAGGTCCCTAGAGAGTCAGATCCACAGAGACAGGAAGTAGATGGTGGGGGCCAGGGGCTGGGGGAGGGGGTGGGGAGTCAGTGTTTCAGGGGGACAGTTTCAGTTTTACAAGATGAAAAGATTTCTGGAGACAGATGGTGGGGATGGTTGAACAACAATGTAAAGGTACTTAATGCCACTGAACTATGCACTTAAAATGGTTAAAGTGGTAAATTTTGTTATGTATATTTTTAAATTTTCTTAAAAAAAAGGAACAGGGCTTCCCTGGTGGCGCAGTGGTTGCGCGTCCGCCTGCCGATGCAGGGGAACCGGGTTCGCGCCCCGGTCTGGGAGGATCCCACATGCCGCGGAGCGGCTGGGCCCGTGGGCCACGGCCGCTGAGCCTGCGCGTCCGGAGCCTGTGCTCCGCAACGGGAGAGGCCACAGCAGTGAGAGGCCCGCGTACCGCAAAAAAAAAAAAAAAAAAAAGGAACAAAGCACTGACACACACTATAACATGGATGAACCTTGAAATCATGAAGCTCAGAGAAAGAAACCAGACACAAAGGGCCACATAGTGTGTGACTCCATTTATATGAAATGTCCACAATAGGGAAATTCAGAGACAGAAAGTGGATTCGTGGTTGCCAAGGGCTGGGGGAGGGGTGACAGAGGAGTGGATGGTGGAGGGCTGATGGCTATTGGGGACAGGGTTTTATTTTGGGGTGATGAAAATATTTCAGAGCTACATAGTAGTAATGATCGCACAACATTGTGTATGTACTAATTACCACTGAATTGTACACTTTAAAAGGGTCAGTTTTATGTTATATGAATTTCACCTCAACTACAAAGAAAAATATACCATGAGGGCTGCCCATCCCCACCTCTGGGCATCTGTCTATGCTTTGGTGTTACTGCCTCCCCTCCCCGCCCCTGAGGTGGGGTAACAAACTTTAAATGCTTTTTATCCAGTTTCAGACATGCGGCAGTGGGGGAGGTCTTTATTTTCCATGTTCTGATCCCCAACTGATTTCATGAAGTTCCACTTACCCTGTGCTATTTTGCTATTTGCCAAAAGAACATTGCTGGGGGACTTCCCTGGTGGTGTAGTGGTTAAGAATCCGCCTGCCAATGCAGGGGACACAGGTTTGAGCCCAGGTCCAGGAAGATCCCACATGCCGCGGAGCAACTAAGCCCGTGCGCCACAACTACTGAGCCTGCGCTCTAGAGCCCTCGAGCCGCAACCACTGAAGTCCGCGTGCCTAGAGCCCGTGCTCCACAACAAAGAAAAGCCACCGCAATGAGAAGCCCGCGCACCGCAACGAAGAGTAGCCCCCCTCTTGCCGCAACTAGAGAAAGCCCGCCCACAGCAACAAAAACCCAATGCAGCCAAAAATAATAAATAAATAAATAAAAATTTTTTTTTAAAAAAGGAACATGTGCTGGGACTAGCCTTGCTTCCCAAGGGAAGGGGATTGATAAAGAGATGTCTCCTCCTTGGGGATAATGCTGGGTGGGTATTAGAGGTGATGGAGGAGGGGAAATTTTAATGACATGGAAAGATACCCATGTGATAAAGTGAAAGACACTGGCCACATGACAGCCAGAGGTCACATGAGCCCATTTTGGTAAAGCCTCGGGCCTCTGTCAGCATTTCCCTGGGATCCTAGCCCAGAGCCAGTTGTATGGAACAATGTCCTGAGACCATGCGGAAGGCCACCACCATATCTCCCACCCTCCATGCCCACCCAGTGAATCAAATAATGTCCTCCAGAAGTCATGTCCACCCGGAACCTCAGAATGTGGACTTATTTGGAAATTTGGAAATACAATCTTTGCAGTTGTAATTAGCTAAGATGAGGTCATCCTGAATTAGGGTGACCCTTAAATCCAGTGACCGGTGTCCTTATGAAAAGAGGAGAGACACACAGAGACACAGAGAGAAGATGGCCATGTGACTACAGAGGCAGAGTCTGCAGTGATGTGGCTACCAGCCAAGGGACGTCAGGATTGCTGACAACGCCAGCAGCTGGAAGAGGCAGTAAGGATCCTCCCCTAGAGCTTTAGAAGGGAGCACGGCCCTGTGACACCTTGATCTTAGAAGGAGGGAAGGGCCTCGATCCTCCAGACACGCTGGCCTCATTTTTCTTGTTTCCTCATCTGTAAAATGGGGATACATTACCTAATGCACAGGATTTTGAAGAACCTGTACTCTTGCACGTGCAAAGCACTTAGTGAAGTCTAGCTCTCTGTCAATGCTCAATAAATATTGTGAAAAAGATGAATCTGGGGCTTCCCTGGTGGCGCAGTGGTTGAGAGTCTGCCTGCCGATGCAGGGGACGTGGGTTCGTGCCCCGGTCCGGGAGGATCCCACGTGCCGCGGAGCGGCTGGGCCCGTGGGCCATGGCCGCTGAGCCTGCGCGTCCGGAGCTTGTGCCCCGCAACGGGAGAGGCCACAGCAGTGAGAGG
>NC_041215.1:22222058-22261031 GCF_002837175.3 Physeter macrocephalus | reverse complement strand
AAAAAAAAAAAAAAAAAAAAAAAAAAGCTGAATCTGAGGCAGAAACAAGCGAGGGGGAGGAGTGGTGACCGCCCTGAATCTGTAACAGGTGCAGTCTCCCAGCCAGTGACTTTTCCTCTCTGGGCCTCGGGGTCCCCATCTGAGAACAAAACATGTTTGATGCCAACTTAGAAACAAAGATCTTAATGGGACACCTCGCAGACCCCAACCGGGCAGGTACTACTTTACCCCACGGTACAGGTGAGAACCCTGAGGCCGGAGCCCACCTGCCCCAGGCCACTCAGCCGGTGGGTGGTGGGGACAGGATGCTGCCCCGGGGTTGCCCCTGCGTGCACCTCCGGGATGAAACTGGGCACCAACTGGCCCCTTTGGCTGGGATGTTGGGAGATTATAAGTGGATGGTCCAGCGCTGGATGAACGTGAGCTGCTGCTGCTGCTGTTGTTGTTGTTGTTATTATTATTGAAAGGAGCAGGAGGGGAGGAGGTGGCGGATGGCGGGGCACCCCCCCCCCCCGCCCTTAAGCCCTTTTCCGAGCTTATTAAGAGCCTCGGGCCACGGCGATCGATGGCCACTGGGCGCCGGCTGCAGCGTCCCTCCCGGCCGCGGGCCGCGCATGCGCACGGGTGCCGGATTGATCGTGGCCGCCTCGGATCCATCGCGCGTCGGCCCGCCCCTCCTCCCGGTCCGCGTTGCCCAGCAACAGCAGCTCGGCGAGCTCCCATTGGCCGGCGGCGCGCGGGGCTCCCCGGCTGCGCGTGGTCAGTTGGTCAGCGCGGCCGCGGCGTGGCCAAGGGCCTGGCTCCGGGCGAGGGTCGATGCCGCCTCCCGTCTGACCTTTCCCGGCGTGGGGAGGGAGATGCAGGCGGGAAGGGGGCCTGGGGAGGATGGAGCAACCCGGCCCGTCTTGGAAAAAAGTTTATTGACCCGTGTCTTATCTCGGGGACGCACGGCTTCCTGAGGTGGGGGCGACTGAATAGCCAGGGTAGGGGGTGAGGAGGCAGGGCGAGGACCTCTCCCCAGCTCTCCCCTGGCCCCAGCATGCACGGGGCTGCATCTGCGAACCCTACCTGGCCATCTCCCCGGACTGGCTGGCCCCATTCCCCTTCTGGGAAAACCAAGACTCGTAAGAGCGCAGTGGCTTGCGTGATTCACAGGTCATAGGATGAAGGTGTGCCTGCCATCCAGAAAGTGTGGCTCAGGGGCTTTGGATTATACATCTGTATAACCACTGTATAACCACATCTGTATAACCACTAGTCACCAAACCCCCCCCAAAGGAGATAGAAACATTTATCCAGTGCTTACTGGGTCCTACACACTGGCTGCCCCTGTAAGGAAAGACAATGATTTAAACTATAATATGATGTTGAAATTAAGGGCTCGGGGATGCTGTAGGATCTTCCTGTTTAAAGGGCACCCCCCTTTCACAGAAGTTCAGGGAGGCCCAGATTCAAGGGTACAGACTTCAGAAAAGACACTGGTTATTTTGAAGGGGGTGGGGGTATGTGTGCTGCCCTAAACCTTCCAGTTAAAAAAAAATCCCAAAGCGCCCAACAGTCAATTGGGTTTATTAAAATGAACAATTGGATTTTGTCAAAGGAAGCTTTTTTGTAAAACTAAAGATGCTGTTTATAATAAAATGGTAGGGTTCTTGGCATTGGGCAAAAGATATTTCTTTGAGGGTGAGAAAAGGAATGAATTATTTGATGCAAATATGTGATTGCTAAAAAAATTGAACGTACATAATAGTTGGGTTTTTTTTTTGTTTTTTTTTTTTTTTTGCGGTACGCGGGCCTCTCACTCTTGTGGCCTCTCCCCGTTGCGGAGCACAGGCTCCGGACGCGCAGGCGCAGCGGCCATGGCTCACGGGCCCAGCCGCTCCGCGGCATGTGGGATCTTCCCGGACCGGGGCACGAACCCGCGTCCCCTGCATCGGCAGGCGGGCTCCCAATCACTGCGCCACCAGGGAAGCCCTACATAATAGTTTTAATATGCATCCTATACCAACTCCAGTGCTGAGAGATTTATTTAAATGATCTCAGTTAATCCCCCCCACACACACACATCCACAGATCAGCGTGGTTTTGCAGAGGTAGAAACTCTAAATTCAGTTCTATAACCACTTTAAAAGGAACAGAAGAGGACACAACCATTGGCCACAGGCTCACCCACCTAAAATCAGCTGCGGCCATTCTGCTCAGGCCTCCTCCCTGGCTTCTGTGCACAGTACAGACACGCTTTACAAAGCCACCAGCCTCCCCGGGTTTTGCATTTATTTTATTTTATTTTTCGCATCCTACTGCACCCAGTCTCCTTCCCTGGCCTTTGCGTTTCTAATTCTCAGCAGCTGAGGAAGCTTGCGTTGACCGGTGGAGTGTGGGGGGTTATTTTTGAAAGCAGATGCTGGAATTCCATTTTTATTTTAACCTGGTTATTGAGTGGGGTGGGGGAGGGAGAGGCGGGCCAATTCGTGTGCAAGATGAAAAAGCTGGATTTTATCACAGGCTGAGCAATTTTGACAATGGCTGCTTGGGTCTGTGACGTGTGAGTGGTTCCAAGGCAGTCCTGAATGCGTGTGCAAGTGTGGGTGCATTTGAGCGTGTGAACGGAATGGGTGTGAGCGTGTGTATGTGTGTGCCCTGTGTGAGGGGGCAGGGAGAGGGAGCGGGCAGAGGCCGGTCTGAGCACCTGACCGTGTATTCTTAGTGCGCGTGCACGGGTGCGCGAGGGTGAGTTGGTACGTGTGTGTGGTGTGGGTGCATGCGTGCGTGTACCTGTGTGTGTGCCTGTGAGTGTGTGGGAGGATGTGTGTGTGAGTGCATGCCTCTGCGCGTGTGTGTGAGAACTGTGGGTCCCCTTGTGTGAGTGGTTACAGGTTAGACAGGCGTGCGTGTGCTTGGGACCACGTGCCTTGTTGGTGCACGTGCGTGAGCGCGTGAGGCTGTGTGTCTGAGCCTCCGCCCCTCCTGCCTTCCTCACTGCTGCAAACTCAGCTCCCAGCTTCCCGAGACCGCTCTGCCCCTGCCGGGCCTCCCTGCCTTCTCTCCTGCCTCTCCTGCCGCAGGGACACGGGTCCGTACCTCTTCACTGCTGACCTGCTCATTCTCTCACGAGCCTCAGGTGCCCCACTCGGGACAACATGCTGAGATGCATTCATTCCATAAATGTTCGCCTCCCCCGGGCGCTGTCTGAGGGCAGGGGCCCGCGTCCAAAGCATGGCTCCGTCCTCAGTCCCCAGAGCCCAGGACAGGACGACCGGACGAGAGTACGACACCCGTAGATAAGAACAGAGGCCTGGACCGTAGGTGCCGGCACACTGTGCCAAGGGCGGCCGTGGAAACCCTCTTGATGGATGGGGAAACTGAGGCCCAGACAAGAGGTCCCCCCACCCCGGGATGTGCCTCCCACCCCGTCCAAGCACCGGCCCTGCTGGGTGTCAGCTGTCCTGGAACACTTTCCCTGTCGGACCTGGCCGGGCGCATGGATTTCCACAGCCATCTCTCCATCTGGCAGCTTTATTAACCTGATTCGACTGATCGAGTGACTGACGTGTTTGCTTATTGGCTACTCCTGCCCCTTGAGGGACCTGGACTAGGAGCCCCCCCCACCTCCATCTCCATCAGCCCAGGAGGACAGGGGACACCAGGACCCTCTCACAGGCCCATCACACACACAAACAATTACTCACAATTAAACACTTGTGGTGATTGGGTCCATTTGAGTGGATCTTTCCAGAAGATGATGTGCTAACATCTAACAAAAAATTAAAAGCCAAATTGAAAATGCAAGCTTGGTGAAGACAAGATCTTTCATCTGTCCCCTTCCTCCCTGGGTCCCGAGCCCCTTAAAACCATGCCAAGCACACAGTAGGTCCTCAATAAATAGTAAATGAATTCCCCTGGCCTGTGTTCTTGCTGCTAGAAATGTACCCCATCCCATGGGGGCAATATTTACATAAGAGTATGTTCCTAGAGGCATTCATTGTTCCAGCAGAAATCTGGAAACAGCCTAAAAGCCAGGGATAAGATGCTCTTGAAATCAGTTACAGAGTGCCAGCAGCTCCGAGCACTACACAGCTGTTCCAAAGGCGAGTGCCGCCCAGGCAGCGGCACTGAATATTCCTAAGATGTATTCAGTGCAAAGGCTAGTTGCCCCAAAGGAGCCAGCAACTTATGTCCGCACAAAAACCTGCACAGGGGTGTTGATGGCAGCTTTATTCCCAACTGCCCAAACCCGAAAGTAACCGAGATGTCCTCTACTAGGTGGACGGATCGTCCAGAAGATGCAATGTTACTCCACACTAAGAAGAAAGCTAACAAGCCGCACACAGAAAGACACACAGGAATGTAAATGCACATGACTGAGAGGAAGAAGCCAGTCTGAAAAGGCTACACACTGTGATTCCAACTCTGGGACATTCTAGAAAAGGCAGGACTCTGGAGATGAGAGTAGGATCAGTGGTGCGGAGACTGGGGGGAGAGGGATGAATGGGAGGGGCCCCGAGGGTTTTTAGGGCTACAAAACCATTCTGTATGACGCTGTAATGCTGGGTGAACAGTATTATGTCATGAAAGCCCATAGAACTTACAACACAAAGAGTGAGCCTGAATGTAAGTTACGGACCTTAATGTCCCATAACAAGGGACCTCAGACTGGGTGGCTTAAACAACAGAAATGATTCCCTCCCGGCTCCGGAGGCCGGAAGTCCAAGATCAGGGCATAGGCAGGGCCAGTTCCTTCTGAGGGCTTGGGGGAGCATCTGTTTCAGACCTCTCTCCTGTTTCTGGGGATCGCTGGTGATCCTTGGTGACCTTGGCTTATAGAAGCACCACCCCGATCTCGGCCTTCGTCTTCACGTGGCCTTTTCCCGGTGTGTGTGTTTCTATGTCCAAATGTTCCCTTCTTATAAGGACACCAGTCACGTTGGATTTGACCCACCCCAATGCCTATCTTAACTTGATCTTCTGCAAAGACCCGATTACTAAATAAGGTCACATTCACAGGTGAACTTCAGTGTCTTTTGCAAGGGACAAAATTCAACCTATAACAACCACTTGTAATGTATTAAGGTCAGTTCATTAATTGTAGCTCGTGTACCACACCGATGGTAATAATAGAGGACGCTGTGTGTGTGTGTGTGGGGGGTGTATATAGGAATTTCCTACACACTGTTCACTTTTCCTGTGAATCTGAAACTATTCTAAAAAGCAGAGTCTATTATTAATTTTTTTTAAAAGCTAGGTACTAAACAGTGAGAAGAGATGCTCAAATTTGAGCAAAGCAACGGGGGCACATCTATGTGTGGGGCTCGTACAGACACAGGACACAGAGGCTGCCAAGCTCGCCCTCCTCCTGCCACCAAGCCTTTGCATATGCTGTTCCCACCTCACTTAATTAACTCCTGCTCCACTTACAGCTCTCAAGGCAAACGTCCTCTTCTTGGGGAGCCCCCAGGCTGCCTGTCCAGCCCCCCACCCCCCTTTCAGCCCCCCTTAGTCTGGGTCATGCTTTAAGGTCTCTCATCCCCAGACTGAACTCCCCTGCTCCCCCTGCGCCCCGTCCAGTCCTAGCGCACAGTAGGTGCAGTAAAGATCCTTTGAGCGATTATAAGATTAAAATAAATGGAGACTCCACAGCCTCTTGTAGCAGGAACTCAGCAAATGGGATCACTGTTTGAAGGGTTATTAGCAGCCATCAGGAGCCCCCCCTCCATGAGCCCCCGCAAGCCCGAGGGTGGGGGGGACAGAGGCCCCTTTAAGGGTCCACCTCCACCCGGCACCCACCCATCTTATGAGGCTCAAGCAGCCCATTAAGCGATTTTTTTCCTCCACTTACAGCTAGCAGCATCGACAGGGATACTCAATATCTGAGGGGCCGCTGGCCTTGGAAGAGAGATTGTAGCCACCTCGATAAAATATTCCCTCTTGTCAGCGCCTCCCCCGCCCAGCCGAAGCTGCGTGTCTCATCCCCTCCCCTAATGAGCTCCATTCTCTCCCCTCCAGGAGGATGAGATGCTGCCCCCTCCCAGGCTTTCAAGCTCAGCTCAAGGGTTGAGGGTGGTGGTGGAAGGAGAACCATTCCTACTTCCCATCTGTCCAGATTCTGGTGGGGTCACCTCCCCCAGGAAGTCCTCCAGGACCACCCGAGTCAGGCTCTGGATTCCTGCAGCCCTGCTTTGGGAGGTGGGAGGCTGGGGGTACCTAGAGGGACTGGGGACTGAGAGGGATCACCCAGCAGTGTCCAGATGCCACCACTCTCAATTGTCCATTTGCTCAACAGAGAGGGAGGCAGAGCTGGGCTCTGGTACTCCCAGCCCTGTGCGGCTAACATGAGGGGCCGGGTAAGATGGGGTGGGGCGCCGGAGATACAGAGCAGGGAGGGACCAGACAGGGTGCAGGGCTAGAGGGAGCCCCCTCAGGATGCGATGGCAGCAAACTGGAGGGCGGACAACCCAATGTGACTGGACTGGGCTCCTCCAGCCTGCCTGGGGAGGGGGGACATGGGGTCTGAACGCTGTGGCAGGAGAGGAAGCTCAGCTGGCCAGGTTGTGGGGGGAAGCCCTCTCCCCAGACTGAAGACCTCCGGTTCTAGCTTCAGCACCAAGAACAGCTCCCCAGTCCTCTCTCGATGGGAGGGGACCTCATTCGTCAGAACGTAGGACCTCTGAGAGACACCTCCCAGGACCTCCTTGGGCCTCAGTGTCCCCAGTAAGATGAGAAAAATGCCTCGCCCTGGTGGTGGTGGGGGGGGATGGGAGGCAGCAGATGTCAACGCCAGAGTGACTGAGTAAATAAATGATTCCAAAATTTCAAATCTGACTCAAACCCCTTGTTCAAAAACAGGGAAACTGAGACCCGAAGAGAGTGTGGCTCTGCCCCTCCTCCACAGCCAGATTCCAGAATCTTCTCTCCGGGCCTAAGGGTGAATGGGAAGGGGGAGGCAGGGAGGGAAGAGGGGTGGGGGAACTGCTACCTCCCAGAATGAGCCCTGTTCATTGTTCAGACACTGATCCACTGCGCTGGGAGATGCCAAAGTCCCGGAGGGCCAGCTCTGGTCTGGATCTCAGGAAGCCCCCAGGCTGATGGGGAGATGGGCGGGGGGCACTGGGTGGGCCAGAGTGCGAACCCCAGGGTTCAGGAGTCCCTGGAGGGGGGAAGTGAGGGTGCTGGAGTGAGTCGGGCAGCTGGGGAAGGGCAGCGAAGGTTCTATCTGGGAGGGGTGGGGAAGTTGTATAGAGTGGGGGCATTGGGACTGGGCTCTGCGGGTAGAGTAGGAGTTTCCTAAAGTGAGCAGAGGAACAAGCAGAAACACAGGTGAGAGATCATGGCTCACTTGGGGAGGGTTGGGAGGAACTCAGATGAGGAGGATGCCCCCCGCCCCAGAGGGGAGAATGGGGGTGAACTGAGGGACCCTGTGGGGTCTCGGCCAGGACTAGGAGCAGGTGGGGGCTGAGGAGGCCTGCTCAGAGGGGCCCAGGCACCCACTGCGGGGACCAAAGCCTCACCTTATCCCCACTAGCCAGACATCAAACCCAGCCTCCCCGTCTTTCAGGTTATTAATTTTTCAGAGAAGAAAATGCTTTTTGTATTTTTTCCAGGCAAAATATTGATAATGGTTTTAATGCGCCTTTCCTGCTTTTGTGTGTTGAGAGGGCTTTTCCATCCTGGTTGCTGCAGAGGCTGCAATCCCCCCTACACAAACACACACACACACAGACACACACACACACACAGACACACACACACACACACACACACACACACACCGCTGCAGCCCCCCATTAGCAGACCCGCGCTTGGCTGTGGAGGCCCGGGTGTCTGCAGAGATGGCTGGGAGTGGGGCGGGGGTGTTTTGATTGCTGCCGGGTGGGTTTTGATCGCAGCCCCCTACCCGCCTCAAGCCCCCCACCTCTGCCTGCACAAAGCCAGATGCCCACCCGCCCCAAGGTAGGTCGATGCGCCCTGCCAGGGGAGCTGGTGTTTCCAGCAGCTCCAGGCTGAGATACATCTTCGGGTTGTTTGAAATATGCCTGCCTTATTCTCATGACGATCAAGAAGCAGGAAGGTAGGGAGGCCCATTCATTTGTTCATCCATCCATCCATCTACCCATCCCTCCGTTCACTCACTCACTTGTACGCACACACACACACACACCGCTGCAGCCCCCCATTAGCAGACCCGCGCTTGGCTGTGGAGGCCCGGGTGTCTGCAGAGATGGCTGGGAGTGGGGCGGGGGTGTTTTGATTGCTGCCGGGTGGGTTTTGATCGCAGCCCCCTACCCGCCTCAAGCCCCCCACCTCTGCCTGCACAAAGCCAGATGCCCACCCGCCCCAAGGTAGGTCGATGCGCCCTGCCAGGGGAGCTGGTGTTTCCAGCAGCTCCAGGCTGAGATACATCTTCGGGTTGTTTGAAATATGCCTGCCTTATTCTCATGACGATCAAGAAGCAGGAAGGTAGGGAGGCCCATTCATTTGTTCATCCATCCATCCATCTACCCATCCCTCCGTTCACTCACTCACTTGTACGTCAGCCGGTTACTAGGCACTTACTATGCACCAGGCAGGGTACTGGAGCCACAGCCATCACCAGGCAGCCCCTGACCCCTGCCCTTTTGGAGTTCACAGTCTGGTGGGAGAGAAGGGTACTAACCCAAAAATTCCAGGAAAAAAGATATCATTACAACTTGTGACAAGACCGCTGTGAGAGACACATAGGTGTGTGAGACTGTAAAACAGGGAGGGGTCAGGGACTTCCTTAGGGCCGTGACACCAGCTGAGCCCTGATGAGCCAGGAGGAGTGGCCTCTGGGAAGAGGGGCAGTGAGGTGCTCAGACATCCTCCAGAGGGAGCAGCCTGTGCGGGACCCCAAGGCACCAGAACCTGCTCTCAGTGGTTCTGAAACATAAGCATGTTTCACAGTCCCATGGAAGGCTCCCTGATGCCCAGCCAGCCAGCCTCCCACCTCTGGGGCACTGATTCAGCAGGGGATCCTCTTTCTGAAGGCCACCGCACCAGGGGAAGCACCAGTGATTGGTGAGCTCCAGACAAGGGCCATACCTCCAGGGACAGGCAAAGGGGGGGCCTTGGGGCCAGACACCCTCAAGGCCCGGCTTACCGTCTGCGTGCTCTGGGGGGGCTCACTTCAACCTTCAGGTGTCAGCTTCCCCGTAGGAAAAACGGGCATGGTGAGCATCCCGATTTCCTGTGAGAGGAGAAGGGAGAAGGAGAAGATGACCCAGATCAAATACTTAGTGCAGAGCCTGGCACGCAGTAGGTGCTCAATAAATGTGAGTGCCAATGATGATCAGGTGCGTGACTGATTAAGGAGCAGGAACCCTCCCCTGAGCTGATGCCCGATCAAAATGTGGAAAGCAAGAGCACGACGTCACACCATGTATTAGTTAGCTACTGCTGCATAACAAAGCATTGCAAATTTACCAGCTTGGAACAACACACATCTACGATCTGTCAGGCTCTGTGGGTCAGGAGTCAGGGCACTGGGTCCTCTGCTCTGGTCCCACAGGCCACAGTCAAGGTATCAGCCAGGCTGAGTTCTTTTCTAGAGTTCAAGTTCCTTTTCCAAGCTCACGTGGATGTTGACAGAATTTAATCCTTGTGGTTGTAGGACTGAAGTCTGGGTTGTTGGTTTTTTTCTGGCTTTCAGTAATGAGTGTGCCAGCTGTTTCCCAACACGTGCTCCCCTCCAGGGACCCCTCACAATATGGTAGCTCACCTCTTCAAGGCCGGCAGGAGAATCTCTGCTGGGATAGGGTCTTATATAACACAGTGTAATTATGGGTGGACACCCATCACGTTTGCCATATTCCACTGGTGGTACGCAAGCCCACACTCAAGGGGAGGGGGTTATACAGGATGCAACACCTGTGGGTGCAGGTCCTGTGGCCATTAAAATTCTGCTGAGCACACCCTGCTCGGGCACACATTCACATGCACACGTCCAGGACCAGGCTTAGCAGTGGCCACAAAAGTATGCATGGCCATAAGTACGAACATACCAGTAAGCGTTTCTCTTTTCACATTGCCTGCTGGGGAGCTCAGAGCCAATACTGTGGCCCACCTGTTGGGTTTAGAACCACCTGCTGTGGGTTTTATGGACTAACTTCTCTTCCAGCTACAGCTTCTCTCGACCTCATTTCTAATTTATTTTCTCTGGCTGCCTTATCTCTCTGCAACCTCCTCCGTCCCAACTTTCTGGACCCAAAACAGGCTGATAAGGACAGCAGTTCCCATCTGCTCAGCAGATGAGCACTGTTCTAAGGGCTTCACATCAGTTCTCTCATTTCATCCTCAGTAAAACCCCCTCTTGCAGATGAGGGAAATGTTGCACAGAGCGGGTGTGAGAACAAGGCCAGGGACACCAGCTAAGAAGTGGAATAGAGAATCCGGATGAGAAGCTGGGCTCAATTCCAGGAGATTGGGTTTGAGATCTTGGGCTATAGGCACCCATCACGGACCTTCAGTGAAAACACGTACAGAGACTGATCTGCAAAGCAACCTCGAGAGGGTTGAACCAGCAGGAAGGCTGCCCAGACGTCACCTCCTCCCCGATCCTGAACCCACAGCTGGACTGTGGGGCTGCCCCAGCATAAATAATCTTCTGCAAACGCGCCTCCACCCACACATCGATCTGTGGGCAGGACGGAAAGCGCTGCTTCAGGGAAACAGTTGCTCCAGCGAGCAACGTGAAGCCCCTGCACCAGCCTGCTGGGGACCCCCCCTCCAACCCCCGGACAAAGGCCCGGCCCCATGCCCCGCCCAGAGCCCCCCCCCAAAGGGAAGATGAGGGGCCCAGGGCTGAGGCAGGATGCTTGCCTACACCATGTGTTTAGCTGTCCTCAGGGACTGCACAGGCCCCAGCCTGCTGCTGTAGCACACTCAAACGGACCTCCCGGGCAGGTGTCCGTCCCTACTGAGCACCCCTGGCCTGAGCGGGGCGATGGGGACACCAGGGCACCAAATCCTGTCTGTGCCTTCAGGGGATGCCCAGGCCTGGGAGAGAGACAGCAGGTAAGAGGCAGGGCAGCCCACACACTGGGTGGAGAGCAGATCGAGCAGGACAAGATGGGATCACAGTGGGGTCTCTCAGGGTGTGGTCCTCAGATCCTCCAGTCCCCTCTTCCAGAGCTGCCTCCGTGCAGCTTTGTGCAGCCCCGGGTTCTAAACACAGGCCTGAGTATGCATCCAGCCACTTTCGTTAGAACGAAGGCTCTGCGCTTCCCTTGAATCAATTCACAGTAATTCAACGTGATCCCCATTTTACAGATGGGGAAACCAAGGCACAGCGAATTGGGTGCGCTACCTGGAGTCCATCAGCGGGGGCCTGAGTTCACACCCCAAGTCTGTAATTGTCCAGGCAGCTGGGGAGCTGGGGCCTCAGTCTCCTCACTCATAAAAGGGGAGTGGCCACCCTGGCCTTGCCCACCTGCTGGGATTAGGGGCAGGAGGTGAGCTGAGGCCCACACCTCAATGATGTCCAAGGATGCCCAGGGCCCCAGCCCTGCCCTTGCCCAGTCATTTCTGCCCCATTCAGAGGAACTGGGGAAAAAAACAGCCCTGGGAAGGTACAAGGAACAGAAAATCAGGGGCTTGGTACACAGAGGCAGACTGGGAATTCCGGAACCAACACACAAAACCAGGGCTGGCTAACCAGAGGCGCCTGCCTCCACCACCATGCGCCTGGCACTGCCTCCCTGGAACCTCCTGTGAAGTGTGGCCGGGGTCCTTCGGGGCCTGCAGGGGAAAGGAGGAGCCTCCCTTGCCTCTGCCCGCCCCTCGCCCTTCTCTCCTGCCTCTTCCCAGGATCAATGTGCAGATCAATGCCCGGCTCTGTCCTCTTGGCCCTGCCTCAGGGACCCTGTGACCCCCACCCGGTTGGCTCTCCCTCAGACACAGCTCGGTGGCTGCACCTGCACAAGCATTTCCTGGGCATCACCCAGGTGCCCTCGGGTTTACACTGTGCCTGTTCTGTGTCCATTCCACAGGTGAGCACGCTGGGGTGCTGAGAGGGTCCGTGAGGTGGGTAAGCGGGCACTGGGGTTCACATTCAGAACTCACCCTTGACTTTGGGGGGGTGAAGCCCTGGTACCAAGGGCCCTGAGCCAAAGAGGCACCCACAGGGGATTGGCGTCCCAGGGGGCTGGGGTCAGTGGCTCCACCGAGCAGCCAGCACAAGGCTCAGTCTTCCTATCTGTGAAATGGGCCGACCCTCAGAGGGGTCGAATCAGCCACGGCAGCACTTAGCTGGCTGGACATGGGTCGTCCTCCTGCACCCTGTCCCCCACTATGCTTCTGGGGCCTTCAGAGGGCTTTTCCCGGGCAGCCGAGAGATGCTCACCATTCTGGGAGGCAGGAGCCTGGGTTCCGCCTCAGTTTCCTCACCCAGAAAACAAGCAAGGGGTCGACCAGATGACCCTCGGCCCTCCCCAACCCCTCCGCCTCCTGCCACTGCTATGGTCCTGGGGACCCCCCGCCCCCACCGGCCTAGCAGCCCACCCGGGGACCCTCCTGATGGGAGCACATCCTGATTTCTCGCTCCACCAGGGCCCTTGCCCTCCCGTCTACCTTCCCTCTATGTGGAGGGCAGGCGAGGAGGGGGCTGGAGGGGTTCTCCCCCCAAGTTCCCCTGGGAGACACAGCCAGGGGGAGCCTGGCTTCTTCCCTCCCGATGCACAGGGAGTTCGAGTTCGATAATAATAGAGATGTTATGTTGTGCGTGCGTGCAAATGTGTGTGTGTGTGTGTGTGTGTGTGTGTGTGTGTATCTTAAGTGAAGAGGCGGAAGCTGGGTCTCTACCCAGCCAAAGTAGGGGATTTATTACAGAGGCAATTACACAGGGAGCCGGCAGGGACTGCTGGGGGCCAGTGTGCTTGTTAAGGAAGTGGGTTAACCAGCAGTTACAGCTGTTAGCACCGGAGGGGAGGGGAGTGGAGAGAGGGAAGGATGGGGAAGGGGAGGAGAGAAGTGGGGGAGCGAAGGAGGGGGGCATCAAGACCCCCCCCTCCTTCCGGGCAGACCCTCTCAGTCCCTCTGTGTTGGGGCGTCTGGGCCAGGCTCTGCTCTCCCCACTCCCGGGGCTCCCCAAAAGTCAAGCTGGAGAGAGTTCGAGCGGGACTGCAGGGGACTTTTCTGGAGGAGCCCAGTTGACCCTACCTTTCCCCAGTTCCTTTAATGATTATCTGGCTGGGTGGGAGTCATGGGGGAGGATGCAGGAGCCCCTCCAAACTTTAGCCCCCATGGCTCGGCTGCTGGGTCACAGGCCCTGAATAGGGGACGCCCCGAAAGTGCAGGCTGGAGTGTCCTTCTCAGTCTCCTCGTCACCACCACCCCCCCAATCCCTGGGACTGTCCGAAGCGCTGGGTTGAAGGGAGGGACCCCAGGCAGGGATATTCTGTGTAGCTGGACCCCATGCCCCACAGATTCGGCAGGGACTTCAGCATTGCCGCCGAGACCAACTCTATCCCCAGCTGGACACACCGATGTGTCCACAACACGTGCAAACTGGGCGCACACTGGGACTCAGGCCTGGGGTAGGTAGGCTCACCGGCTGGGGGTCTGGGGCAAATCCCGGAACCTCCCAGTGCCTCAGTTTCCTCATCTGAAAAATGGGAACGATTAGCGTTGCTCCCCCAAAGTCTCACCTCCCCAAGCGCACAGCAGGCATTGCTGGAGGGGGGGGAGGGAGGGCAGGCAGGTAGAACCGGGTTCTGCTGGGCGCATGACCCACCAGGGTTCAGGGAACCCCCTCACGCTCACACCTGGGGAGGGAGGAAGAAGGCGGCAGCTGATAGAAGGAAGGAGAAAACTGTTTCCTTCCCGCACACCTCGGTGACTCACCTGCTGGGCTCAGGAACAAACAGCTCTCCCTCCCCCACTGTCACCACCCTGGGGGGAGGGAGAGTCATTCAGCCCCCACCACATCCATGAGGACGCTTCTTTGTACAGACTGGAGCTGGAGGGAGTTGTTCTAGAGGCCACTGGGACCCCCTCCTGCTGGCGTCCCAGCCCAGGAGAGAAAGCCCAGCCCCACTTAGCCTGGCATTCAAGGCCTGGCTTTGACACCCACCCCCTCCTGTCAGGTCCCAGTTTTATCTTATTGACTCATTTAACAAATATTTCCTTGATGAAGGCCTGCGAGCTAACGCCAGCCTCCTACCCCTGCTCCATCCCCTTCTGCCTCAAGTTAGAAGGGGTCTTTTCATCCCTGGACTCACCTACCGACTCAAACTCCTGCACGTCCTACAAAACCCAGCCTCGAGGTCCTCCCCTCCAGGAAGTGTGCTCCCTCCCCCCAGTCCTGCCCTCAGGGGCATGAGTGACTGTGTAGTCTTTGTCTCCCCCTCCCCAAGTAGAGGAGCTACACCTGGAGGGCGGAGGCTGCAGCCTCAGCTCTGGGGTGGGGACTGCGCAGAGGGGTTTGTTAAATCAGGTGAACAGCCCAGTTCCGTTCCTCCGTCCTTGACGTGTAGATTCTGCCTGGCGGGGCGCACACCCAGACCCCATTCTCAACTTTTCAGTGTCCCTCAGACAAGTCTCCTAGATCGCCTCAGCCCCCAGGTGTGCAAGCAAGAGACAGACCTAGAGGGCAGCTAGGAGGTAGGGGGCGGTCAGCCTTGGGGACGGGGCCGGGAAGCCTCCTCTGCCTCCCCTCCCCCTTCCTGGCCCAGCGGAAAGGGCATGGGTGTGTTCAGATAAATGGCGCATTAATGGGGCGCCAGGCCAGGGCGAGGCTCCCCTGCCGGCTGCCGCGGAGGGTAACCCACCGGGGCGGGGCGTCGGACCCTCCCCGAGTGGGAGGGGCGGAGTCCTCCGTCCCCGCTGGGCCTCCGTCTCCGTATCGGGAAAGTGGGCGCTCTCCCAGGCCTGTGCTGCCCTCCCCCGCCTCTGTCGTCTCGTCCTGGGCTCTGGGAATCCAGGGCAGGACCCTCCCGGGGGTCGAAGCTGGCGTGCGCGGGCTCAGCAGAGCCCTCGCTGCGACCCGGGCCAAGGTAGCTCCTGGAGGTACCCCAGGGTCAGCCCCGCTGCAGTCCGGCCGGGATCACCCGGCCTGGGGCCTCCCCGAACCCATCCACCGCGCCCCGTCCCACCTCCAGCTCCAGGATCCGCGGGCCGCCTTTCTGCAAGGAAGAAAGCGTGGTGGATTAAATATATATATATTTACATCTTTACTTGTCAAAGGAGCGTCCCTTCCGGGAAGGGCCAGAGGACGCTCAGGACCGCCCAGGGGTGGGGGGACTCGCTCCACTGTCGGGGCCGGAGCTTGGCCGCGGGGGTGGCCCGGCCCCTCCGGAGCGGGCGCCAGAAGCGGGTTTCGTTGCGCCGGGGAAGTCAGCGGCCTGCGATGCCCGGGCCGCGCGGTCAGCGGAGCTGGGGAGTGGGGCGCCCCCCTCTCCCATCCTCCGGGAAGCCGCAGCCCGCGCCCTGCCTGGCCTGGCCTCAATTTCCCCGACTGCACACCGCGGAACAAGGTCGAAGTTTCCTCACTAGCAGGGGGCGGGAGGGGGGCGGGGGACGACGGGTTGTGATCGCGAAGGAGCCGAGAGACCAGGGGTTCGGGCCTGAGGGGGGGCGTCTTCGTGTCCCCAGCCCCTTCTGGCTGCGCCTCCAACTCGGCCTCTCCGTATTTACAAGGTCGGCGTCCTAGGCTCCAGGCCCCCAGCCCAGCTCCGGGACCTGCACGCGATCCCCGGCGGCAGGCGGAGGGGCGGGAGGAGAGCGAGCAGACCTCCAGAGCCCTGGGGTTCCCTCGCCCCTGCGGGTCACTTGGCAGACCTGGCAGGAGGTGCGGGCCCAAGCTCCGCAATCCGGGCGCCCCGCGCTCCAGCCCGGGCCTGGCCGCGACCACCCCCCCGGAGTCGTAGTGGTGGGGGTGGAATTCTCTCCGCTGTCTGTGCCTGGAACTCCCGGGCCCGCGGAGGCCGAGCTGCTGGGGGAGGGGGACGAGGACGCGGGGCTCCAGGGAACCCCCCGCCGGCCGCGGGCTCCCGGTTTCCGGTGCCCCGGCGCAAACACGCGCGGTGTGTGCGGAGAGCGCGGCGGGCGGCTCGGCGCAGGAGCGATGAGGATTCGATGGAGCCGCGCGGCGTGGCGCGGGCAGCGGAGCCAGGGCAGGCGCGGGGATCGATCGGGCGCAGCTGTCGCCGACACGCCCGCGGGAGCCTCCACCCCGCGGGCCAGCGCGACCGGGCGCCCCGCGACCGCGGGCAGGAAGCTCGGGCGTTCTGCCCGCCAGCGGCGAAACCCCAACGTCGTGGCGCCCCAGGTTCGGCGCTGGGGTGTCCGCACACCCAACGTCCGAGAGTGGAACCTTCGGGCGCCGCGAGCGCAGCCGGGCCGGGACCCCCGGCCGGGCAGGAAAAGTCTAGCGCCCTCCCCTCCACACCCCCAATCTAAATAAAGTCCTCCGACCCCGCCCGAACGAAGGCGCAGGAGTCGGGCGGAGCACGTGGGCCCAGCCAAGTGCGAGCCGGCCAGGAGCTGGGGCGTCTGCAGGTTTGGGGGACTGTACCTGGGGCCGACACGGATCTCGGGCTGGGCGGGACTGGAGGGGGACATTAATCGCCACTATTTATTAAAATCTCGCTCTAAAAAAAAAAGGAAGGTGCGCAGCGGCGGGTGAGTTTCATTTCCGTGGGCGACAAATCGAATCACAGAAGCAGCCGCGAACCGTGCAGGGGCCTAGCGGAGGCCCGGAAAGGGAAAACTTTGAGTATAACACCACCACCACCCCCATATTTTTGGCTGCAATCTGGAGCCAAAACAACAAGGAATGTTGCCTGTCCAAGAAGAGAGTAGGTGGACGCTACTGATTCGAGTTGGGGCGGATTGGGGGTGTTGAACCAGAGGAGATGGCTGGGCCCCCCGGAGCGGGGAGTAGGCCCGAGCTCCAGCCAAGCCTCCCTGCCGCTTGCTGGACGCTGCAAGCCTCCGGGTTAGGGGGATGCGGGGTTGCGCTTCCCGGCTTCTCCCAGGCCCGGCTGTGCACAGAGAGGGTGGGCATTGACAGAGGCAGCCCAGCATGGGCCGAGGCACCCCCGGGCGCAGACGCGGGCTCCAAGCGTCAAACCCCAGTTTTTTCTGGACGGGATACTGAGGCCAGAGAGCTTCCGCCACGTGGCCAAGGTCGGGGCAGGGGCGAGGATGCGGGTCGCCCTGCCCCCATCCAGTCCACCCTTCCCCCTGCCGCAATTTGCCTAATGACCCAAGATCGATCAGGGCCTGAGCCACCGGCCCGTCCGTGGTCAGCTCAATTCTATTTTACTAATTACTAAAAGGCCACTGGTGGGGGAAGCCGGTTCTGGAGCTCCAGGGGGCTCTCCTCTCACTCTCTGGAGGGTGGCAAATTTTTGCTCAATCTCCCAGGGGGACCATAGCCTCTGCGGGAGCGGGATCCCTGTCCCTGTGGGTGTCTGAATGTCCAGCCTAAAAGAGGTGCAGGGCTGCACGCACCTGGATGAGCCTGGTTCCCCGGCCAGGCATCCCCTGCCGAGTGGAGATGCTCAGGGTGTCCTGAGGCGGCAGAGGGGAGGGGCCCCCTTCATCTCAAAGCCGCTGGTCTCCCTCTTTCAAAACGGACGCTTTCCCCGTTAGAAAAGGCACACATGCTTGTTACAAAAATGAAAGTGATAATCAAGCTGAAGGAAATCTTTATATAAAGATGGAGGTAAAAGGCTGCATGGTCCTGACCCCCACAGAGCACCCCTTGGTCGACTTTGGGGGTACTTCCCTCCACCTTAGCTTTCCCACCCATAGAGACTCCCCCGCACCCGCCTGATCTGCGCCTGTTGGGCCTGGGATGCGATCATCTTATGAAGGCTGATTGATTTTTAGATCCCACGATTATTTTTAATTATCTGTGATTGTTGGCTGGTGAGATGCGGGGGTGGGGGCGCTGGAGCCCCGCACAGCCAGAACCCAACCTCCCAGACTTGGTATCTGCATGCGGAGGGGGATGGTCACTTGTCCAGACCTGCCCATCTCTGCCACCTCTGTTTTCCTACCTGGAAGATGGGTGTACTGATATGTAACCTGAAATTATATATAAATCCTGAATTGAAAAGTTCATGGACCTGGACCTGGGGGCAGTGTTGGCCCTTGGGAAGAATATCAGAACGATCACTGCCACAATCTACCTTGGGCCTGAGGCAGAAGCAAAGCAGCGATGCAACTTCCCCTTGGGGCTCGGTGAAGAGCGTGTGCGCCTGGTAAAGAGGAGGCAGCCACTAAATGCTGAGTCCTGAGCACAAGGCACTAAGAGGGGTCCCTTTTAGCCCTATCCCACCCTAGGACTTAGCTCAGGCCATTCCACTGTCTGATCCTCCAAAGCTGGGGGTCAGGTCATCCTGGTTCCCCAACTCCCTCGCACTCAGAGACCCCCCCACCTCCCTCTCCCGCTATGATGGAAAACACAGATGTGCCCCAGGCTCTCCGCTGGGGCAGGCAGGAAGGCACCCTCCTCCCCGTCAGAGAAGGAGAAACAGACACAGAAAGGGCCCTGGCACAGGGTCCAAGCCCCGTGGCAGTTCAGAGAATCAAACCTCCAATGCGTAGCCGCGTCTATAGGGGCGGGAATACTGTTGAAGGTGGTGAGGGAGGGGCTGCCCCAATGGTTTGCGGGGGGCATAGGGTCTTCCCCTCCCTCCGCCCGCAGATTAGAGCCCTGGTCCTCCCCTCGAGGTGGGGGTTCCCGGGGTACCCTAGCAGAGGGCTTACGAGCTCTACCCTAACCCCTCCCCATTCTGGAAAAGGCAAAGGTTACCCCCTGCGGCAGATGTATGGGGAAGGAAGAAGGGGTGGGGCCGGTTTGGGGAGCCCCTCCTCACCCCACACTCTGGCCTTCAGATGGGGACACCTCTTGGGGTCTGGCTTGGCCACTCCAGACTCCCCTCCCTGATCTGCATCTTATTCCAATAGAGGGATCACCTTGGGGGGGGGGTCTCTCTGAGTGCGGGAGGCCCCCTCATTTATTCCAGTTCCCAGGGATCCCTGGGCCTCACCTGTCTCCACGTGGTGAGGAAAAGAGCACCCTCGCTCCCCCCGCAAAAGAGAAACCCCAGGGAGAGCGTGGAGATGGGCCAGGGGCTTTGTGGGAAGCTGGGAGGATATGTCTTCCGCCTGCCTGCTCTGGAGGGGGAGAGGGGTTCTTTAAGAGTCACCCCCAAGCTGCTCCCACGCTGGAGATGAAGGAAACTAGAAGGACCTGGAAGTGGGAGGTGCCTTGGGCACCCCTGAGGCCAAGGCGCTCCATTGTACAGCTGGGGAAACTGAGGCCCAGGTGCCCACACATGGGTGCAGATCCAGACACTTGGGAGGCACAGGCCGTGACCCAGCCCGAGGACCCCCTTTCAGCACACTCGCTCCAGAGAGACCTTTGTGGGGGGCTTGTGACTCCCTACCTGTGCTGAGAGAGAGGGAGGTGAGCGAGCAGAGGGCCCACCTCCTGGGGGGGTCTGTGTGGGTTGGGGGAGCACGATCACAGACCCCCACTCAGCCACACTCCTGCGCACTCCCTAAAGATGGACTCATGGGTGCCAGGTAGGAAAGTAACCTTCACGACCCTCGGGAGAGACAGGGAATCAGAGACCCAGAGACGAGGTCCCCAGTCCCACCTCGGCAGAGTCTGTCCTCGACCCCCGCCCATTGTCCCCGGGTACGACCAGTCCCCAGGGGGCACGGCGGAGACAGAGGCAGGGGACCCCAGAAGCCCGGAGTCTGGCCTGCCTGGCGCTGAGAGGGGCCGGGGCGGGCGGAGAGCGAGGCGGCGGGAGGCGGTGGCGAGGGGAGCCGGTGGGCGGGGGCACTGACGTCAGACCCGGGCCCGGGCGCCGGCGGCCGCTCCCCCGCCACATCCTGGTGGCCGCGCTCGCAGCCGGGCCGGGCCGTGCGCCGCTCAGCCGGGCAGCCTCGCGCGCAGCCACCGGGGAGCGGGCGGGGGCCATGCGTCGGCCTTGAGCGCGCCGGGCCGGCGCCAAGGAGCGCGCGCGGCGGGCGGGCGGCCGAGCCGGCGAGGGGCCCGCGCGCGGCGGCCGAGCATGGAGCTGAGCCTGGAGAGCCTGGGGGGCCTGCACGGCGTGGCCCATGCGCAGGCGGGAGAGCTGCTGAGCCCGAGCCACGCGCGCTCGGCGGCGGCGCCGCACCGCGGCCTGGTGGCGCCCGGGCGCCCCGGCCTGGTGGCCGGCATGGCGAGCCTGCTGGACGGCGGCGGCGGCGGCGGCGCCGGGGGCGCGGGCGGCTCGAGCGGCGCGGGCGGCGGCGCCGACTTCCGCGGGGAGCTGGCGGGCCCGCTGCACCCGGCCATGGGCATGGCCTGCGAGGCCCCCGGCCTGGGCGGCACCTACACGACGCTCACGCCCCTGCAGCACCTGCCCCCGCTCGCGGCCGTGGCTGACAAGTTCCACCAGCACGCGGCGGCCGCGGCCGTAGCCGGGGCGCACGGCGGCCACCCCCACTCGCACCCGCACCCGGCGGCCGCGCCGCCCCCGCCGCCCCCGCCGCAGCGCCTGGCGGCCAGCGTGAGCGGCAGCTTCACCCTCATGCGCGACGAGCGCGCGGCGCTCGCCTCCGTGGGCCACCTCTACGGGCCCTACGGCAAGGAGCTGCCCGCCATGGGGTCGCCGCTGTCGCCGCTGCCCAACGCACTGCCGCCCGCGCTGCACGGCGCCCCTCAGCCCCCGCCGCCGCCGCCGCCGCCGCCGCTGGCCGCCTATGGCGCGCCGGGCCACCTGGCGGGGGACAAGCTGCTGCCGCCCGCCGCCTTCGAGCCTCACGCCGCGCTGCTGGGTCGCGCGGAGGACGCGCTGGCCCGCGGGCTGCCCGGAGGCGGCGGCGGCAGCAGCTCGGGCGCCGGGAGCACCGGGGGGCTGCTGGCGCCGCTGGGCGGGCTGGCGGCGGCCGGAGCGCACGGGCCTCACTCCGGCGGCGGCGGCCCGGCCGCGGGAGGCGGCGGCCCCGGGGCGGGCGCGGCGGCCGAGGAGATCAACACCAAGGAGGTGGCGCAGCGCATCACGGCGGAGCTGAAGCGCTACAGCATCCCGCAGGCCATCTTCGCGCAGCGCATCCTGTGCCGCTCGCAGGGCACGCTCTCCGACCTGCTGCGCAACCCCAAGCCCTGGAGCAAGCTCAAGTCGGGCCGCGAGACCTTCCGCAGGATGTGGAAGTGGCTGCAGGAGCCCGAGTTCCAGCGCATGTCGGCGCTGCGCCTCGCAGGTAGGAGCGCGGCGCGTACCGCCCGACCCTAGGGGTCCGGCTCGGGGCTCCCCAGTACCAAGCAGTGCGGCAGCGGAGAGCCCCGGCTCCCTCCCCCGTCGGCGGCCTTGCGCCCCGCCGCCCTCTCTGGACCCCCTTGCAGGAGGCTAGAGCGTGATCTGCGCCCCTGCCCGTCAGTTCCGTCAGCAAAAGGGGGAAAAGGACTGTGCCGCCGTCCCTCCCGTAGACTCCCGCCCAGCCCCTCCGGGAACTGGGAGGGGGTCCCTGGACCCTTTTTAGACTGCTGGAGGATCCCCAAGCTACCAGCAGCGTCGCTCATTGTGTGTGTGATGTGTGTGTGTGTGTGTTTTAGGGGGTGGGTGCCACAGACGCGCCGCCGCTTTCAGCTCGGGGTGCCACTCCCCCCCTCCCAAACGGCCCCTCGCTGCGCCTCCAGCCCCGGGGCAGAGCGCCGGGACCGTGCACCGGGTGCCAGAACCTTAGCAGCCAGGGCCGGGCCCGCGCTCAGCCCCCGGCCCCAGCGCGCGCTTCTTTGTAGCTGGGCCTCCGCGATCGATAGCCCCCTCCCCCTCTCCGGCCGCTGGCAAAGGTCACCCGAGAACGGGCGGGGGAGGGGCAGCCCGGGGGACCCTCGGCGCGCGCGGCGCGGAGGCCTTTACACCCCAGCCGGCCGCCCGCCCCACGCGTTTGCTCCTGGCTAGGGTGCGCGCACCCCACCGGCCTCTCTTTTCCGTTTTGTGGTTCTCTCGTTTCCACTTCTCTCTCTGTCGGGCGAACTGGGGTCTATTTTTTTTGCTCGATCTCCGTTTTCCTCCTGGTCTCATTCTTTCTCCTTCTCTCTGTCCCGCTCCCTCTCTGCCTCTCTCTGCCTCCGTCTCCGTGTCTCACTCACACTGATACTCATCGCCCCCCGCGCCCCCTCCTCCCTCCCGCTGACAACAGCTGGGTCCACACCTGCCCCCAGAGAGCCGGCGGCCAGGACCCCTTCTCCTGGGCGTGCGTGGTGGGGTGCAGAAGAGCCCCCACTCTCACCACGGTGGCCTGGCTTGGGTGGGTGGGGGGGTCTTTTCCTGGCCACTCTGGGGAGGGGCTGCAGCCGCCGCAGCCGCCCCAGCAGCGGGGACAATAGCGGCCCCGGGCGCCTGATCGATCGCTTCTCTGCGCACAGGGGCGAGTGGGGCTGGGTAGAGTGGGCTGGGGCTCAAACCAGGCACCCCGTAAGAGGGGAGGCAGGGAGGGACTTGGCTGTGAGGGGCCGGGCAGGGGGGCTGGGGAAGAGGGGGTGCCGTTGGGGGATGGAGAGGGGTCGGTGTTCGTTGCTCCCCTCCCCCTAGGCGTCCTGGACAACCTGGGGACCTGCACCCACACGCGGGCCTCAGTTTCCCCTTCTGCGGAGCAAGGTGACTGCCTGAGCCTCGGATAGGCTTCCTAGATTCTCCACATTAGGGACTAAATCCTCCTTTTACGTGGCAGGTAACAAAGTGCGTGGGAAGGTGGCCGTGAAGTGTTAGAAACGGCATCAGGAACCTGGACGGTCTTGTGTAAGGGCAGTACCCACTCTGTCCTGCTCCTCGTGACACATGCAGTGACACAGGTGTGCTCACAGGGGACACTCAGTCACACCAACACACGGCCACAGCCTGCCGTGTGTGATACAGGTGATCTGGGAGGAGGCCAGAGCATGGCTCTGACGCTGTAGGTAGTAAGCAGCCCTCAACGAATGGGGTCACTTGTGAGGTCTGACTTATTGCACACTGGCCACCTCCGGCCTCCTCCCCGGTGCATGTATTTTGGGGACATTGTGTCTGACATGTGTGTACCCAAAGGACACACCCCTTTCCATTTCTTTCCACCGTCACTGTCATGTAACTAACTGGACCTCTTTGTGGTATTTGAGTGGCGCACTCTGGGGCAGATTGGCCAGGGCGTCTTAGAATGTCAAGCCTCAGGTGAGAAGTCCCTGTGGCGGGTGCCCGCTGTGAGGGATCCGCGCCAGCCAGCAGGGCACCAGCTCCCAGAGTCGGTGTAAGTACCGGGAGGGCAGGGGAAACTGAGGCTGCGTTTGCATCCCAGCCGGGCCTCCCTGACCTCTGCGGTGGCAGCCAGACGCCTCACCTCTCTGAGCCTCGGTTTCCCCTTTTGAAGTGGGAGTCAGAATAGTGGCCGTCTCAGGGGTACGTGGGGGAAATGGAGAGGATGAGCGCAGGACCTGGCACACGCTCAGGTCCAGGGGACATGGAGCCGCGACAGCCGGCCTGTCCCCGGCTCCTCCAGGCCGCTGCCCGCGCGTGACCCAGCCACCCCACCCCACCCCGTCCGCCTGGTCCGCGCGCCCGGCCCTGGGCCCCCGCCACACCTCTAGCGCGTTCAGGACCCTGTCCACAGCGCGGGGCTGGCCTTACGATGTCAGAGGTGGCCGGGCCGGGGTAATTAGGCACCGACCGACCGGCCGAGAGGCCTTTAGTTCCGGTCGCTGCGCAAATGAAAAGCGGTTAAGTGGCGGCAAATCGCAGCGGTTGTGGGGGGGGGAGGCGGGGCACATCCCTCCCCAACGCGCCGACCCGCAAGCGACAGCCCAAAGCACGACCTCCGGCGCCCAGACCCGCGCAGTCCAAGCCCGGCAGGGAGCACTCACCGCCGCCCTCCCTCCTCCCCCGCCCCATCCCGGGCCCAGCGAAAGCCGCCCACCTTCCCGGGACCCTGCAGCTCCGCGCCCCAGTCCCACGCCCTCGCGCTGGCCCGCCTCCGGCCTCTCCTCTTGACCGAGCTGCTCCGGACGTCCCGTCCGGTAGTCCCGTCCTTGCGCTGGACCAGGAGGGAGAAAGACACACGCAGAGACAGAGAGAAAGAGAGATAGGTAAGGAAGGACAGAGAGTGGCGGAAAAAAAAGAAGAGAGAAAGTCAAAGAGAGAGACAAAGAGACAGAAAAGGAGAGACTGGAAAAGGGGAGTTGAGAGGTCCCAGCGGCTGCCGGTCTGCTGGGTTCCACTAGTCTGGATCCTGTCACCTCCCAGCTCCCCGGCCTCTCCCCTTCCCGGCTCTGGGGCTGAGGAGGGAAGAGCAGTTTCTTTTTGTTTCTCTGAAGCACCCAAGAAATCTGGCCAGGTAGACGTGAGGGTCCCCCACTCCGTTGCCCCCAGGCCTTCCTGTTCTTTGTGACTCAGTTGACCCACCTGTACAATGTGTGTGCATTGGGGGAGCCAGGCTCTGGGCCTGACATTCTGAGATTCTGGGGATGGCCCATCCTGCAGCCCCCCAACCCCACTGCCATGGCTTGGGGGGGGGGTCTAGCCCTACTCCACCCCAGGGTCCTCAAGAGTCCCACAGCTTCGGAGCCGCCGCCTCTTCGAAGCCCTCCCCGACCCTGTCTCAAACAGTAATTACGGGAGAGGGGCTGGGGGAGGGGCTGGCGGACTCCGCGGGGGCGGGGCGGTCGATGAATTCGAATTACCGTCTCTAATTCATCACCGTCGCCGGGTCGATAACTTCGGCCGTCTTCAAATATTGTTTAAATTGCAACTCCGGAGGAAAAGTATTTTTTGTAACTGATCAGAAAATATATATAAAAATATCAGATGGTGGCGATTGAAAGAAGGGCCCTCTCCTCCTCCTCCTCCTTCTCGCCTGCTGATGAGCCCCAGACCCAGAATCCCTGAAGGCTGTGGGAGACCGGCCGTGGGGGAAACTGAGGCAGAGAGGGAGCCATTTCCGGAGGTGACAGGGGATGGTCACGGTGAGGGCAGATGTCAGGGTCGGCGGTGGCTTTGCAGTGCGGTGGCCAGGGGCCTGGAGTCTGGAAGGGATGGTGATGGAAAGGGGAAAGGCACACCAGCTGCCCCCCGCCAGGCTAGGACAGGCTTTTCCCCCACCCCTCCCCCCATTCTGCAGCCACCATCCCGGACAGGTGTTGAATGGGGTGGGGGGGTCATGAGGCTGAAGAGACTCAACCCACAAGGTCCAATTCCGGAGTCCCACTTGGAGAGACACTATCCATCCCCCGCCAAGCACTCTCGACCCCCTCTCCCCTCCCCCCATCCCCCCACCCCCGCAAAGACCAATGTACCTTCAGTAAAACCTGACCTTGATCCACCCACAAGGGTCCACACCTCTTACAGACCCCTCCAGAAAGCCACCCCAGCAGAGAATTTGGAGACCTGGCCTCACCCGGGCTCTGTCACTGACTGATCTTGGGTGAGGGTCTGAGTCTCAGTTTCCTCGTCTGAGAAATGGACAGAATCAGATACCACCTCCTAGGTGTTTGTTGAGGTTTTTCTTATCAACCCCACCCCCAGCCCCAGAGCCCCTCAGGATGTATTCACAGACCCTGTAACCCGAGGCCACATTGCTTAATCACCCACTCACACCCACATCTCCTTGTCTTTAGGGAGGACCTGGGTCACCCCTGGCAGCCTGTGCTTTGTGGGACCCACAGAGAGTGGGCAGGGGAGCCAGAAGGGGTCTGGGACCTGGAGGGGACACCGCAGGCCTCCTCAGGGAAGCAGGGAGTGGGGGGATACTGTCTGGGGCTGTGTGTGCCAGGGCCATGAGGGGCTGTGCATGATGCCTTGGGTCCCCCAAACCGGTCCCTCCTTCTAGACCACAAGAGCCAAGTGGGGCGGCACCAGCACCCTGCCCAGGTTCACTGATTCTGGCTTCCACTTCCATGCAGAGGGGGAGGGAGAGGAGAGGGGTAGGTTGTCAGATGGGGAGGGGCCAGGCTGGGGTGCCCGGAAGCCCTCCCCCTCCCCCTCGGTTCACCCACCAGAAATGAGGGACCTTTTAAGCCAGTTTGGATATTGAGCCCATTTTACAGACCAGCAAGCCAAGGCTGAAAGAAAGCTGCTTGCTAAAGCTGCACACTCAGGGTGACTCAGAGCCTTTAGTAAGTGGGGCTTGAGATGCACAGGCTCCCACCTCCCTCAGAGATGGGGGGACATTCCGGGCAGGTGGGCCAGCAGAGACAAAGGCTGGGAGGGGAGCTCAGTGGACTAAGGCCAGGGACAGAAGGGAGGTTCTCAAGGTCATGTCAAGGTCCAGTTTACAGACCGCTTGGGTGACCCTTGGGCCGGGAGGCCAGGCCTGCACTTTTCCTTCCGACTCAGAGTTGGACAGGATCACGGACCCATATGAGTCCCCCCAGGGACCACCAGAGACCCTGGGGATGGGGGCCAGGTCCCAGCGTCCTCCTGCTGAACTCAGAGCCACCCGCTTCTGCTTTTCCTGGTGAACCGCCCCCTCCTGGCTGCCAGCCCTCGGGGGGAACCTGGGCCCTGAACTGGAGGTCCAGCCCTCCTTGGACCCCAGTCCCGATAGTCTCTTCCTGCCTGAGAGACAAGGATGGTCGTTCCCACGTCACAGAGAAGCACACAGAGGAATCTGCCGGGTGAGGGGCTGGAGCTGGGCTTTGGCTCCTTTATTCTGAAGCCCCCTTAGCCGAAAATCCTAGGACTAACCAAGACCCAGCCATTCTCCCTAAACTCCCTCCCTATCAACCATCACCACTCTAGTCTGAGCAACCCACCTCTGGCCGCTGCCTCCTCCTTGCTGGTCTCCAGGCTCCACTCCCTCCCCTGATGTCCTCTCTCCAAAGCTGGAGGGGGCTTCTTACAGTTAAGTCAGAGCTCATCATTCTTCTGCTTAGTACCGTGCCTCGTGGCTCCCAAGAGCCCAGAAGTAGAGGAACACTTCCTGCCATGGCCCTAACTTTCTGTCCCGCGTCCATGCAGGTGGAACCACCAAGGACAAAGGCTGGGAGGTGGGAAGCCAGAGCTGCTGTAAGGATGGAGGCTGGACCCCTGCGGCTGGAGTCTTTGTACGCAGCAGCGAGCTCAGCTTAACCAGGGGAGCTCAGGCTGGTTTGAATCAAGTGTTTAATTAAATATGGCCCTTGATCAATAAGGAAGGCTGTGCTCGTGGGGGAGGGAAGAGGCTGGCCAGGAGCCGGGGGCAGCCTGGGAGACCCACCAGACCTTGGGCAGTCCAGGGACACCTGCGGCCTCAGTTTCCCCTCTGCCGAGTAGGTGTGGACGTGGTGGGGCTAGGACACGGGGGGGGACTCTCCTGCTGCTGGTGTCTTGCCCTACGGACAGATGTGGGGTAGGCCGGGGGCGTAGACCTAAAGAGTCACACGCACAAAGCCACATATTGGCAGCAGATGGAAAGGGACAAGGAGAGGCGCCCATGACCGGCGCGGGCCTCTGGAGAGAGGGGACGGAAGTGTAGACGTGCCAGCGACACAGTGTAGATGCGCGCCGGGAACGCAAGCAGAGATGCGAAGGAACGGGGATGTAAGTGTAGATCCTCACGGGACACAAGTGTAGACGCCCACATCCACACTAGGGCAAGCGCACGCGCAGACTCCGGCCCAGGACCCCCACCGCCCTCCGGTCGGGGTCTGGCACATCCCGGCGCTGGGGGAGCAGGGAAGAACCCACTTCCCTCGCCACACACACACCTGCGCTGGCGCCTGGGAACTTCTCAGGGGCCCCCAGCTGAGCCGCTGGGCCACCTCTCCTACCCATCCGCTTCCGGGCAGCTGCTGTCCGGACCCCACTCCCTAGAGCTGGGGGGTTGGGAGAGGGTCGCGTCCGCCCGCGGTGACGGAGGTAGGTGATGGGGGACCTGGTGCGGGCACAGCAGGGTTCATGCTTTTCTACGCACCCTAGCGCATCCGCGCCCACTAGGGAAGATGTCGGTGCCTCAGTTTCCACCACCAGGCCAACGCCGCCCCGCAGTGCCGGCAAAGCCGCGGAGTGCAGCCGGGGCCGCCGCGTTCCGCACGTCTGTCCTCGGCGGACGTGGGATCTCCCAAACCCGAAAGGATCTAGCGTGCATCCGCCCTCCACAGCCTGGAGGGGCATGGGCGCACGCGGCCCAGCGTAAGGACCCGGCCCCTTGCCCTGCACACCCGCGGCCTCCGAGCCTCAGGGTCACCTGCGCGCCCTCAGCAAGCGCAAGCATCCTGCCCCGGGGGAAGTCACATCCCACCCGTGGGGAGCTGCCTCTGGGTTCGCCTCCCTCCGGCCCAACCCGGGGCGGCGGCGGACTTGGCGCGCTTGGCTGTGCGCTCAGAACGTCGGGTCACTGCTCCTGGAACGCAGACAGCACAGCGCGGGGGACCGGGGCGCTTGGGGAGGAGGGATGCCCTCGGGGGCGGTCAGGCGCGGGGCTGTGGACAAGGCGCTTCCCCTGCTCACCTCCGTTTCCCCAAATGGAGCCTAGAATCCCCAGCCCGGCTGAGAACGGAAGCACGTAAAGAAAAGCCTCCTGCGCGCTTCGGAGCAACTGGCAAAGTCCCCGCTCGCTTCCTCCACCTCCCTCCTGTCTACCCACCCTGTTCTTTAAAAAGTGCTGTATTATTTTTTTCAGACAGCGGACACATTCGCCAAGTTCCACATTTAAGTGGAGCAGGTCCCCTTTCTGTAAACCACGGTTTGTATTGCTCCTTCTAAAGAGAGGTTACACTTAATCCTGCAGCCATGATGCACGTACTTTTCCTTTTCCTTTTCCTCTTTTTAAAAAACACCGGTTCTGCTGTGCTTTTGCTTCACCGTCACCCAGCACATGCACATCAGGAAAGAGAGAGCCTTGAAGGCATTTTTGCCTGCTGCATAGTATTCTCTTTGGCCATTTCCTTCTGTCTTCAACCACGTCCCTGCCCAGTGGACATTTAGGACGTTCCAGGTGGTTTCGTCGCCCCCAGGGCCGTAGTGACCACGTGCAGCACGACAGTTTTGCCTGTGAGTTTATCTGTGGCTTAGTTTCCCAATCACTGACATGCTGGGTCCTCCTCCCCCCCTCCCCCCGCCCCCGCCGGCCTTTTCTACTTTGGCTTCTCTATGCTTTTTCTTATCACCGAAGGTTCCTTTCCTGTCATCTTTTTCAAATCCATTTCCAACTGTCAGCCGCTGTGACTCTTTAACTTTTTTTTTTTAAATAAAAGCTCTGTGTGCACCCGCTGATGAGGTTTGCCCCCGAGTGCCTGAATGGGGGGGGCGGGTCTCAAGGCGTGAGAGCTGCCCCTGGACACCCCCGTCCCCCCATCCCCAGGCATTGCAACCGCCAGATGGAGCCCCCCCCCACCCGCCGGGAGGGGCAGCCCAGAGCCCAGTGGAAACGCTCATTTCCCTGATAAGTCTTTGAAAGGCTCAGAACTAATTTGAAAATGCGGCCATTAAAATCCCATCAGGGGAAGCAGGGGGGTGGGGAGGGAGGCTGGGTGACAGCCAAGGTGCGTTCAGAGGCTGGGGGAGGGGGAGGTGTGGACCTGGCGGGTAGGGGAGGGGTGGAGGGGCAGAGAGTGGAGAGGCATCGGAGACTGAGGAGGGGCTGCTGAGGCTTCCAGGGGGTCCACATCTGAGGGCAGGGGCCTGGCTCAGCACCATCTCCCTGGAGATGACTCCCCTCCCCCCATCCCTGGGAACCTCCTCCGGGTGCCCTGAGGAGTGCAGGGTGTGGATAAAGCGGGTCCGAGGCATGTATATGCTCCCGGCTCCCCTCCCAGTGACTCACTGTGTGATCTTGGGCAAGTCATTCCCTGTCCTTGGCCAGGGGAGGCCAGCGGGGGATGCTCAGGGCAGCTCAGCCCAGTGGGGACAAGCCACGAGGGTGGTGGCATCAGTGTGGCCCACATCCGGGGCTGGGCAGCCGGTGGCCCGGGTGGGACGTGTCGCCAAGGAAACCGGTCATCATCCCAGCCGGGGACCTGGCTCCGTATTGAACTGTCTGCCCCGCGAAGCTGAGCTGAGCTGAGCTGAGCGCAGGAGGTGGCCGGAGGGGAGGGAACGGGACAGTGGCTCCGGCTCCCGCTCCCACGCCGCCACCACCCCGTGCCCAGGTGGACGGATACTGGGAAGGGGGTGGTACAGGCGGCCCCCGGGGCCCTGGGGGCAGGCAAGAGTGGCCCCGTGGTGGCTTTGACACCGCACAGAGGGCGACACAGAGGGATAGGCACAGTTGCTCAAGTGCCTGCATTGCTGACTTCTGGGGCCACCGTCTGGCTGCTGTCCTCCCCTGGCAGACCCAGGCTTTCACAGTGGGGGGAGTCACCCTCCCGGTGCCACCTGGCTTCTGCCAGATCTGTTCCCCCCTAGCCGGGCTCACGTCTCCCCCACCAGGTAGGCCAACCATGCCCACCTCCATCCCGAGCTGCACAGCGGGGGCAGCCGGCAGCCCCGTCTGGGAACAGTCAGTCATCGCTTTCCGTGTATCTGTGCGATTATTCGGGTGACGTGTTTTCACACCACATCGAGGCTCCGTGGGAGCCTGCACGCCGGGGGTGCTTGATAACTGTGTGAGTGAAGGGGGGCGGGGGGAAGGAGGGAGCAGCTGCAGGGTCCGCCCTGACCCGCACGTGGAGCCAGCTTTGCTAACCCTCGCGACCGACCACTGTGCGGTCGGGACCCCCAACCCCACGGACAGACGGGGACATCAGGACCAGGGGTCGCTGGGCCCGCTTTATAAACCAGGAAGACAGTGTCCACAGACTGTGTGCTCAGGGCCACTCGGCCCCTGGAGCCCAGGCCCAGCGCCCCCGCTGATGGGGCAGGGCAGGGCAGTGGGGTAGCTAGCAGGCCCACGGCCAGGAGACAGACAGGAGCCACCCCGGGGGTCTCGATGGCCCATCCTGCATCCTGTAGGCTCAGCCCCAGCGGGCTCGGCGCCACGCACACTGGCTTGTCACACCCAGCAAGTCGCGGCCCGCCCTTGATTCTTCACGCCGCATCCTCTGTCTGACATCCACGCTGTGTCCCCAACCCCCGAGGCCAGCTGCAAGCAAACGTCACGCTGAGGCCTGCTGGCCCCCGGCTCTTCCCCCGCTGCCCACTGACTGGCCGCAGCCTCTGAGCCTCTGCCCCCACCGCCCCACCCGCTGCCCACCTGTCTGCCTGTCGCACCGAAGCCTCCGGCTACCCTCCCAGTTTTCCCCGTTCCTCACACGCGTGTGGTCTGCTGTGCGTGGCTCCCCCTCCCAATACAGCAAAGCCGCACTGCACACGCCGCCTTCCGCCCGGCCAGGCCCTGTGCAGCCCCACGCGGGCACACCCAACTGATGGGGGACAGGCAGACTCCCAACTGATGGGGGACAGGCAGACTCCCGCGTGGTCAGCCGCCTGGGGCCAGGGATGGCCCAGGACAGGCACAGCAGGGGCACTCGTCCCCCCATGTCACCCACCCAGACCACAGTGGGCCTCCGGAGGAGGAGAGGAGGAAGGCGCAGGATGCCAGAGGGGAGGGGGAGACGGGGTGGGGGGGGGAAGGAAGGGAGGAGGAGGAGCAGGGAGAGGAGGAGAGAAAGGTTGGGAAGTTGGGGGAGGAGGGGGAAGCAGGAGGGGGAAGGAGATGGGTGTTTGTCAGGTGATGATGGGGGTGAACAGGTGCAACCTTAGCTCCCTCCAGTGCGGACCTGATCCTCTCCATCCACTGAGGGGCGACTGAATCCAGGGACAACCCCTCCCCTGCCTGCTGCACAGCCCCAGCTTCCCCCTGGCTGACTGGGGACGGGGTGCTCCCTGCTGAGGGCCCTCCCTGGGGTCCCCCTGCTTTACCGGGCCCTCCAGGGCAGTGGCCAGCCGGGTCTCCCTGCGCAGGGTCTTCCAGTCTGGGCTGAGTCCCCTACCACCCACACAGGGGTGTCAGGCATTGGACAACACAGCCAGCCGGCAGCCTCCTGTGGATCCACTCTGTACTGGGCACCAGAAGGCTCCTAGGGGAGAGAATTGGGGCTCTGCTGAGGGTGAGGGGAAGAGTTTCCTGGGGCAAGGGCAACTGGGGCTGGGCCTTGAGGGATGTCTAGGAGTTCTTTGGCTGAGGCAGCCCAACTCCCTACTCCAGACCTCATTTTCTCCATCCTTCCCCCCTCCAGGAAGATTCTAGGGAAGGTGCTGAGGCTTGAGGCCTGCCCTGAGAGGGGGAGAAAGTTCACGGCTGCGCTGCAAGTGGGGCCCAGAGCCTAGCTCCTCCCCGGGGCCCCCATATGGGAGCTGGGTGCCTCATCTCAGCCCCACCATCGTATTCAAGACTTTTCTGGCTAAACCCCTTCTCAGAGCCTGGCAAGGCAGAGATCATGATTAAGACAGTTTTCCATTCGAGGAACCTGAGACTCAGAGGCCATCACCATGCAGTAATCCACGGTGGGGGCGGGTCTGACTACCCTCTTGGGCCCCTGGAGGCGAGCAACTTCCTAGGAAGGCAGGAGGGACAGAGGTGCCATGGGAGCAAGTCTCCGAGGGTCTGAAATGAAAGGGACCTTGAGGGTCCCCCCAACTCACCTCCCATTGCCGCCACCTGAAACGTGGACCGACAGGTCCACCTGCATCACTTCTCCCACCATCTCCTCCTCCATCATCCCCTCCTCCACCTGAATCATTTCTATCTCCATCACCTTCCCCACCATCTTTAAGATCAGAGCATCTCAGAATCAGCAGCTCCAAGTATCAGATTCTCAGTCCCTGGGGTCATGGATGGTGGACAGGAGAGAAAGTTGGGTCCAAAACCCTCACTCTGTGGCACCCCTGGATAGAGTGGGAGAATGGTGTGGGAAAAAGAAAGAAAAAAGCAGAGGAGGGAGAAAGTTGCAGTATTAAATTGGGGGGTGGCCCTGGTGAGGGAACCTGGGCTGAGTCCCCCCGTGCTGGGCACATACAAGGTGGACTCTAGGATGGGGTTTGATGGTGTCGGTGAGAATTTCGGAGGAGACGGTGGTGGAGGTGATAAAATGGAGGTGATGGTGGTGGAGGTGCAAGTGGAGGAGGTGATGAGAGCAGAGGTGGTGTTGATGATGGAGTTCGACTGTGGAGAGAGGTGGTGGTGGTACAGGTGGTGGTAATGGTGGAGGAGGAGGGGCTGGTGGTGGAATTGATGCAGATGATGGAAGTGATGGTGGTAGATGGACACCGATGGTGGTGGAGATGAGGTGATGGCAGAAGAGGCGATGGAGGTGGAAGTGATGCAGGTGGAGGAGGTGGGGGTGGTGGAGGTGACAGAAGCAGAGGTGATGGAGGGCATGACGTGGTAGAAGCGACACTGATGCAGTGGAGGAGGTGATGATGGCAGAAGAGATGCAGGTGGAGGAGTTGATGGTGGTAGAAGTGATTCAGGTGGAGGAGGCGATGGTGAAGGAGGTGATGGAGGGGGAAGTGATGCAAGTGGAGGAGACAATGGTGAAGGAGGTGATGGAGAAGTGATGCAGGTGGAGGAGGGGATGCAGGTACACCACAGTGGCGGTCCCCACTGGAGATCATCGTGGAAGAGGTGGCCGCAGCAGTGGCACCACAGTGTGAGGCTGCTGGCTGGTGCCATGAGTACGTCCCAGGCTGCTCCCCCGGCTCCTCTTCCCCAGCCCTGCTCCCTGGCCGGTCCTCTGGCAGCCTTGGTTTTCACTTCTGTGAAAGGGGCCCATACCCAGGCCTCTCCTCCTTCTAGGGCTGCCTCCAGGGGTGCAGTGGTTTTTAGGCCTGGCCAGGGTGATGCTGGGCCCTGGGAGGGATACTGATGAGGGGCAGGGCAGCGATAGTGAGTTCCCGCCGCTGGGGGGCTTTGGGGCACCTCCCCTGCTGGCACTCACACCCCCGCCAGGGGCAGGGGCCTCCAGGCCGGCGCCGCCGGGGTCTGTGGGGGAGGGAAGCGGTGACAAAAGCTGCTCGAGGTAAACAGCTCCGACTGGAGCCCGGATCGATCCAGGCTGTGAGGAGCTGTAATTAGATTGAACGCTGGGAAGGGGGGCGAGCGGAGCCTCTTTTTGCTGCGATCGACAAAACGCGAAGTTTTTTCACCACCCTGCTTCGCCCAGCCCCTCCCCCAGCCTCTGGGGCCCCCATTAGTCTCTGGATTGGAGAAGGGGGAGGCCGGGGGCAAAGAGGCGACCCACATCTTACCTCCCTCCCATCTGCCAGTCAACCCTGGCTGCTGTCTTGCCCCTGCCAGGACTTGCTGGGCGACCTTGGGCAAGGGGCTTACCTTCTCTGAGTAAGTAGGAAGGAAAATTCCTGCCCTATGGAATTATAAGGCCCTGTACATGTAAAGCTCTTGCAAGCTAGAGCATTGATACAAAGGAGCATTTGTATCTCTGTCCCTAGTGTAAATGCATAGTGAATTCATGAGAAAATTGCTAAGAGAATGAATGAATGCATGAGTGAATGAATGAATTGACGATCACAACAGGAGGGCAAGAAAGGCCTCTTTTGGAATGTAAAGGCCTGGCTGAGTTTTGACTCTTCCCTGGCCTTGCTGCCTGAGACCCAGCTTTCCCTTGAAAGAGTGGGGGACGTGGCCTCGCTCTCGTGAGCCTCACAGGCTGGCCAAGTTCCAAGGAGATGGGAGGTCAAGGCAGTTCCTTGTGCTTCCTTCCAACATTTCTTTAAGCAGATAAAATATGAACAAATGTTCTCACTCCCCTGTTTTGTATACAAAAGGCTGCCCGGTACACTGTTCATCTCCTAGGTTTTGTCTCATACAGTACCAGGATTGCTTTTCCTTTCTTGTACGGCTGTTCGTTTTTCCAGGAGTTAATGGTTGCCAATCACAAACTCTTCCCACATCCTCCAACAAAATTCGAAACCAACGCATGTTAGGACATTTCCATTTCCCTTGGTTCTTCTGCTCTGATCTGAATGGGGCTGTCCTCCGTGCCCTTGGTGCCTTTGTCCTGCTGTCTTTCAGGCTCTCCCGTCTTCATTTGGGGGACCTCTTTTCCCTTTCCTCTAGGTTGAATCACATTTCCTGATTCCCACCCCTTCCTTTTTTGATTTACTTCCTCATTTTGATGGAACACACCCTCTAGTAGCTTTCTGAGAAAAGGGTATACAGAAGTCAACTTCTGGAGACCTTGAATGTCTGACTATATCTTTAGTCCACCTTCATGCTTATGTTTGGCCGGTCACACAATTCTAGCTGAATACAGTTTTCCCTCAGAATTTTGAAGGCATTGTTCCACTGGCTCCCAGTTTTCAAGAAGCCCAAAGCCACTCTGATTCTTAGGTCTCCAAATGGCATGTGGCTTTCCTCTCTGGGACCTTTTATCTTCTTTTTTATCCTGGGTCCCTGACATTTCACGAGGATGAACCTCAGGGAGTGTATTGTTTTTCATTCATTGAGCTGAGCATTTCATGGGCTCTTTTAAACTGAACTCTCATGTCTTCCAGCCATGGATTAAAAAAAAAAAATATATATATATATATATATATAATTTATTTGGGCTTCCCTTCCTCTAGTTTTGGATGGCCTCTTGCTCAGATGACAAACCTGCACATTCATCCTCTAACTTTGTTATCACCTTTCCCTCATTTTCCATCTCTGTGTCCACTTGTATTTCCAGAGATATTTGCTTTACGTTCCAATTCTTTTTTTCTTTTTTTTCTTTTTCAAAATTTTTTGGCCCAGTCACATGGCCTGCAGGATCTTAGTTCCCCGACCAGGGATTGAACCCGGGCCCTTGGCAGTGATAGCGCCGAGTCCTAACCACTGGATCACCAGGAATTCCCTACGTTCCAATTCTTACATTGACTTTATTCCAGCTATTATATACTTAAATTCTAAGAGCATTGTCTTCCCCTTTCGTGGTCCTGTTTCATGGATACAGTATTTTTCTCTTACCTCTCCAAGAATCTGACTTATAACAGTGCCTGACCTGTCTGTTTCTTCTGAGAGCATCATCCCCCAATCCTCCTGCCATTTTTCTCACTTTTTCTCTCTCTCCTTCATTAGAGGCTTTTCTGAAATGTCCAGTAACCTCTGATCATCACTCTTCTTTAATCATGAAACCTGAAACAGCCAATCAGAAGCCCCGTGTGTGTTCCAGGTCAGAGGGGGCCAGGGAGGGACGTGGTGCGTCAGTTCACACAGGGGAACCTGTCGTCCCCGAGAAACGAGCCACAGTGCAGGGGACATTCATTTATTTTTGCTGACGTGTGTGGACATTGATCTGACATGTCATCGGGTTCAGACTGTCCTGGAGCCAAAAAAAGCCAGCTTGGCGTGTAGTCCCAGCAGGCCACTAGGCCTGGCAGCAGGGATCTGCTAGTACAGCCTGTGCCACCGGCCACTATGGGGGTGACAGAGTCGCTGGGGCAAGCAGTTGGCGGGGAGGCAGGACAGGGCAGGTGTCCACCACCCACTGCCCCTGACTGGTACGTGGATGAGGAATTGAGACTCTGATAGAGTTTGTGCTGATGTCAGCAGCCCCCGGGGAGAAGTAGCCAGCTCTGGCTGGTGAAGCTCATCTTTTCCACCCACTGGCCCCTACGGCGTTGAGGGGAGGGGTCCGCTTTGGAGCTGGGGCAGGGAGGAGCTGGACCACAGGCTCCAGCCCAGCTCCACCACCCTGAGATGTTGCCATTTCCCCTTTGCAAGCATCCACTGACCACAGGGCAGCCTCCTGCAGCCTTCCCGGTCCTCCGTGCCAGGTGGCCCTGGGAGAGGGAGGGTTGGTCTCTCGACCCCCCTTAGATCCTCCCAGCTCCAGAAGTTCCTCTGGGGACTTGAGGGGAGCCAAACCTCAGTATCAGTCTGCTGGTGGGGGGAGGCCAGAGTGGGTGCTCAGATATCAGAATCAGGCAGTGGACGCCCATGTGAGCCTGGTTCAGGGTCCCTGAGCTGGCCAGGCGCCAGAGGACACCAGGGAAGGAAGCATGGACTGTCACCCTCCTTCTGAGAACCCCCTTGCCCCATCATTCTAGGGGGAGGTTACTGGGGTTTGTGACACACCTCCAAGGCCCTATGAATTAACCACTTCTTTCACCCAGGTCTACACTGAGCCAAATAACTCACATGTAGAGTTTCCATGTCATTTCCCCCAGCACCCCCCAGGTGTGGGCTGCAGAAGGGAGGGCGGAAAGCCACCAACACCGGTGGTGCTCTTGAGGTCAGGATTCTTGGGGGGGTGGGGAGGGGTTTGGGGATATGAGGCTGGGGAGGGGGCCAGCATGCAGAAGAGGAATGGGAGGGGGTGGCGACGCGTGCCTGTGGAGGTGTGCTCACACTGTGTCTCCTTCTGTTTCTTCCCACCTCCACATCTGCCTCCTCTGTCTCTGTCTCCCGCCCACGACTGTCTGCCTCCCCTCCCTTCCATTCCTGGTGATCTCTACTCGCTGCCTCCTGGCCTCTTTCTGTGTCTGCCTGTCTCTTTTGGACCTGTCCCCGGGTCGTCTCTCCCTCCATCTCTCGCGTTTCCCGCGTATTTCTGTGTTTCCTGGTGTCTCTCCGCTCCGGGATGTGTGGCCTGTCTTCTTCCGTCCGGCCGCACGGTGGCGCTGCGTCCCGCTCGCCCGCCCGCCCGCCCGCTCGCTCGCTCGCCCGCAGCCTGCAAGCGGAAGGAGCAGGAGCAGCAGAAGGAGCGCGCGCTGCAGCCCAAGAAGCAGCGCCTGGTGTTCACCGACCTGCAGCGGCGCACGCTGATCGCCATCTTTAAGGAGAACAAGCGGCCGTCGAAGGAGATGCAGGTCACCATCTCTCAGCAGCTCGGCCTGGAGCTCAACACCGTCAGCAATTTCTTCATGAACGCGCGGCGCCGCTGCATGAACCGCTGGGCCGAGGAGCCAGGCGCCGGCCCCGGGGGCCCCGCCGGCGCCGCGGCCACCTTCTCCAAGGCCTGAGGCGCCCCGCCCTCGCCCCGCCCCTTCCCGCCCTCGCCCCGCCCCTTCCCTCCCCTCCCCCGCGCCCTCCCAGCCTCCACGGCCCGGGCGCTGCCCTCCCACGTCCCCCAGCCCCAACCCTGCCGGCCCGGAGACCCGCCCCAGGGGGCGCCTGGAGGGGCTGCCGTCCGGGTTCCGACACCCCGGGAAGGGACGCAGCACACCCCCAGCCCAAGTGCACAAAAAGGGCCCCCTCTCCTCCCTCCGTCCCAATCCCCTTCAGGCCAAAGGAAGCCCTCCACCCCACCCCACCCAGAGGGGAGGGGGTGACAGAAAGGGGCTCCCGGGCTCCCTTTCAAGGCAGGACGCCCAGGGGGCCTCGAGGAAAACCAGGGCTCACGTGTCGTCCCGAAAGCGGGTCAAGAAGCACATACTAGAAACATAAACCGGGTATTTAAAAAAGGAATTTAAAGAATAACCCCTCCTTCGCCGGCCCCCGGACCTGGGGACTTGAGGGGAGCCAAACCTCAGTAACAGTCTGCTGGTGGGGGGAGGCCAGAGTGGGTGCTCAGATATCAGAATCAGGCAGTGGACGCCCATGTGAGCCTGGTTCAGGGTCCCTGAGCTGGCCAGGCGCCAGAGGACACCAGGGAAGGAAGCATGGACTGTCACCCTCCTTCTGAGAACCCCCTTGCCCCATCATTCTAGGGGGAGGTTACTGGGGTTTGTGACACACCTCCAAGGCCCTATGAATTAACCACTTCTTTCACCCAGGTCTACACTGAGCCAAATAACTCACATGTAGAGTTTCCATGTCATTTCCCCCAGCACCCCCCAGGTGTGGGCTGCAGAAGGGAGGGCGGAAAGCCACCAACACCGGTGGTGCTCTTGAGGTCAGGATTCTTGGGGGGGTGGGGAGGGGTTTGGGGATATGAGGCTGGGGAGGGGGCCAGCATGCAGAAGAGGAATGGGAGGGGGTGGCGACGCGTGCCTGTGGAGGTGTGCTCACACTGTGTCTCCTTCTGTTTCTTCCCACCTCCACATCTGCCTCCTCTGTCTCTGTCTCCCGCCCACGACTGTCTGCCTCCCCTCCCTTCCATTCCTGGTGATCTCTACTCGCTGCCTCCTGGCCTCTTTCTGTGTCTGCCTGTCTCTTTTGGACCTGTCCCCGGGTCGTCTCTCC
>NC_041215.1:22185906-22221558 GCF_002837175.3 Physeter macrocephalus | reverse complement strand
CCACTTTTCTTCCTTCCTTTCAGGCCTGCTCCCTGGACCAAGGGCTGCCCTGAACCGTGGGAACTCAGGGCTCCAGATGGGGTGGAAGAGCCTTCCAGGCAGAGGGCACAGCCAGGGCAACGGCCTGGAGACGAGAATGAGCGTGGCAAGTTCTGGAACAGTGAGGAGGAGGAGGCCGCTGAGGCCAGAGCCCAGTGGGCCAGGGGTACCGTGGCCTCTTCCCAGCCTGGAAGGGAGTGTAGCTTTCTCTCTGCGGACACGGGGGGCCACGAAAGATTGTGTTATTTTCATTTATACTGATTATTATTTTTATTCTGTAGGGTCTATGGTTTCCAAAAGCTGAAGAGCCCCTGGCTGTGTGTGTGGGGGCCTTGGGATCTAAGTGGACTCTCAGACCACTGAGAGTGAGAAGGCCTGGTCCGGCCTTAGTACAGCCCAAACTCGGGTCCAAATCCCATTTTACAGATGAGTAAACTGAGTCTCAGGCAGGCAAAGGCAACCAGCAAGTCAGAAGCACAGAGCGGGTTACATGCGGTGCTCTCTGACCCTAAAACTGAGCTGGCATCGGTGGCCCTGCAGGTAAGATTAGTCTGATTCGTTCCCGGGGGGGTGTGGGGGGGTTCTGGAACGCTCACCACACCCAGCACCGGGGTCCAGCATTAGGAACTCAGATACGACCGAGCCAAAACGGCCGTGCGGGCGGCCACGCAAACCTGAGAATAAACCTGCAAGCCCCACCTCCTACCGCTTCTCGCGGCCTGTAGCTCAGAGAGTCCTGCCTCTTCCTACGTTGGGACGAGCGAAGGGGGCGGGGCTGAGGCGGGGCCTAGTTACGAAAGGCCGAGGGCCCCGCCAATCAGGCTTTCGCACTCTCCGATTGGCCCCGGTAGCTCTGCCTTATCTTTCCATCTCACGTCCCCACTCGCTTGCGTCAGGCTGTGCACTGAACCACGTGCGCCTCCGCGCTGGAAGATAGTCCTAGCCCTCGACCCCCGCCGTTGGCCGACTGACCCCCGGCGCGCCCGCTCCAGGCTCCGGACTCCGCGGGACCTCAGCCGCGTTCAGCGGAAGCGTGGGAGCGGGCGGCGGCGGCCGGGCGAGCGGGCAACGGCGGAGGGATCCGCGGACGGCGGCGGGGCGGGGCGCGCGGGGGGCGGGGTCTAGCAGGGGCGGGAGGCGGGGCGCGGCGCGGGGTTGGGGGCGGAACATGTCTCCCGCCGCAGGAAGATGAGGCAGCGGCGGCGGCCGCGGGCGTAGCGGGCCGAACCGAGCCCAACGACGCGGCCGGCGGGCACCGCGGGCTCCTGGCACGCCGCCTCCGCCAGCGCCCCGGCCACGTAGGGCCCGCGGGGCGGACACGCGGGGAGCCGGGCCACGCGCCGCCGCCCACGCGCGCCCTTCGGGGCCGCGACGCCCCTTTGTCCGGGGGGGCCGTTCATGCCGCCGCCCCCCGCGCGCTGCGGGCCGGGCCACGCCGAGCAGGTGAGCGCGCCGGGACCGTCCGCCGCTTGGTGCCCGGCGGGCCGGGCCTCCCCGCGCGGCGCCGGGACGCGGGGACCCGGGGACGCGGGGCGGGGGCGGGCCGGGCGGGGGGCGGCGCGGCCGGAGTCATTGTTCTCCAACTTTGCGCGCTGGAGGGGGCCGGCGACGTGGAGGGCGCGCTCGGGCCCGCGCGCCCCCGCCGGCCGGCACTTCGGGAAAGTTTGCGGAGCCGGGCGGGGGCGCGGGGGGCGCCGCGGGGCCGCCCAACTTCGCGGCGGGGCAGCGGCGCGGAGGCCGCGAGCGCCCCTTCCCCCGGGGGCCCGGCCGGCGGCGGAGTTTGGAGGGGAGCGAGTGAGGGAGAGGGAGCGTCCTTTTGTCTGCGGGGAAGGTGCGCCGCGCGCCTGCGGGTTCGGGTCGGGGGTTGGGCCGGGGGCCACATCTGTTCCGCGTTCCGCAGGCACGGGTGGCGGCTTCGGGGCGAGCAGCGCGGTGGCGGCGGCTGCGCCCCGAGCTTCAAAGGGTTCCCGGGCCGCGCCGCCCGCACCGGCTGCGGGGGGTGGGGTGGGGATTGGTTTCTCGGGCCTCCTCCCACCCCTCCCCCCCAGAGGAAGACGTTCCTGCTTCTCTGCTCCTAGAGTGGCTTTATACATCCTTCGAGTCCTCTTCGAGCTCCCAAAAGTTCTCGTGACACCCCAGAAGTGTTTCAGGTCTTTTAGAGAAGCTTGTTTAGCCCCCCCAGGTTTGCCTTAAAATCGGTTTCAGCCACCCCACAAAAAAGTGCGGTTTCGTACTCTTCAAAAAAAAGTCAGTTTCACACGCTTTCCAAAAAAGAAAAAGCTTCGCGGGGGAGGGGGTGCGCTGGGGCATCCGTTTCACACTCGTCTCCAGTTGGCAAACAAAGCGGGGGTTTCTCCGCTTCTGAGGTCGGGTCTCCCTCGATCTCGGAACCCCCCTTCCCCTCGCGGACCCCGCCCGCACCTGGGGCCCGGGGAGGAGAAGCTGGAGGGACTTCACTGTCTGACTGTGGGACGGAGACCTGCCTTCCTCTCTTTTCTGGGTGTGGGATGGGTCCGGCAGGTGGATCCCCCCCATGTTAGAATGGAGTCCCTAGGGACCATGCGGGGTGGGGGGAAACCCTGGTCTTGGGACCCCCCCCCCCTCCCCCCAGGGCAAGGGATGTTTTCAAAGTTGCTTAAGAATAATTCCCGGATACATCGTGACAATAAAACAATCTAGGGTGGTTGTGTTTTTTTTTTTTTTTTCCAGAATTTGGTTGTTTTTTATGGGGGGAGGAGGAGGTTCAGTGTAGTGGGAAGCTTTGTGGGTAGGTTCGTGCGCGGGGCGTCCCACCTATTTAGTTGTGGAGCAGGAAGGAGGTTTCGAAGTCTTGTGGATTTCTTTTGCTTTGAATTTGGGGGTGATCGGGCCTTCAACGTGCTCTGACAGCTGCTGGTGGGGGGGGGTCACCAAATTTCCCTTGGGGCGGGGCCGGGTAGCCCCTCCCCCTTCCCGGGGGTGGGGCCAGTGGAAAGCCTGAGGGTGGGTGGAAATGGGAGAGGTGGTGGGAAGAGGGGCGGGTTCTGGCCAAGCTGGGAAGGGACCACTCCACCCCGCATCCAGTTTAAAATTTGCAACTTGATTCCTTGGTGGTCGCAGAGGGAGTTCAGAGAATGTACTTTGCGCTCCCCCCCTCCATTGTTCAAACTCCCTGAGGGCTCTGGGGAGGGGTCTCTAGGGGCCCCAGTCCCTGAATTGTGGCTGCCCCACCCCCATGCCTCGGGGTCTGGAAGGGACGCAGCCTGGGAAGACCCAGACCCAGAGCAGTTAGGGGGGCTCTTAAACAGCTCTCCCCCATCTGCGCACCTCGGCCACTGTCACTCATACCTCTTCCCCACCCCTCACCTCTCCTTGCACCCGTTGCGGGCACCCTGCAGCGCTGTCTCTAGGCCTGAGGAGCTCACCCCGGCCCCTGGCTCCCCAGTTGCTGCTGGAGAATGAACCAGCCACAGAGGATGGCGCCCGTGGGCACGGACAAGGAGCTCAGTGACCTCCTGGACTTCAGCATGGTGAGTGGCCCTCCCCGTCCCCCCCACCCCCCGCATGCCCAGCTGTCCACACGCCTGCGCCCCCCGGACGATGGGAAAGAAGCTTGTGCCAAAAACTGCCATCATCTGGACCTCAAGCTCCTATGGGTTAAAGAGCCCCAGGTGGGGCTGGGGGAATTGGGGCGCCCTCGGATGGATGCGTTGACGCCCCCGCGGCAGGGTGCAGCTTTGGGGCCCTTGTCGGCTTCCAGAGGCACCCGTCGCCACCCAGCTGTTTGCCCAGGCACAGAGTGGGTCCAACCGACCACTTTGCAGATGGGGAAGCTGAGGTCCAGAGCGAGGGAGGGACTGCCCAGGGCCTTCAGCTTTTCCTTGGGGAGGCTCGGCCGTGAGGCCCCAGCTTGGCTCTGGGCATGCAGTGACCTTACCTTGGGACCTTTGAAACTGTGTGATCGGGGTTATTCATGCCATCGTGGGTGCAAAAGATGGGGGGTGCCCAAAGTCTGGGTGCCCTCTGTGGGGACCTTCTGTGAATGAGGAGAGGCCACAGGCAGTGGACGTGTGATTTCTCAGTTGTTTGCTGACACGAGAGCCAGTGCCTTGGGTCTACGGGGTGGGGGGACGGGGATGTCCTCACACTTCCCAGGCGGTGTGCTCTACCCGACACAGCCCGTTCCCCGGCCAGGCCGATGGAGGTTCAGAGAGGGTACTGCCTTCCAGAGGTCACACAGCTCTGACGGGCCCAGGGAGGCTGGGAGCTGGACCGTCACTTGGAGGACTGGGGGCCTTGGTTTGCCCGTCTGCGCGATGGGCCACCTGTGTCGGGGGGAGGGAGGGTGGTCTGCGTTTCCTCACAAACCCAGGAGCTGTGTGTGGACTCCATAAATCCTGCCCCCACCCCTCCCCCAACGAGCACTATTTTGGTTTGAAATGGGTTCAGGGAGGATGCTTTCGGTCTGAATTTAATCCTGTGCCGGTATGAGGCCCAGGCCACTGAGGTCTGTCGAAACAAAAGTCCCCAAACTGAAACGACATCAGCCGCCCTGCGGAAAAACACAGCCCACGGGACGGAGCGGCCGCGGCTCCGGAAGGGCCATGCCGGTATTTTTAAGCCCCGTTTTATTTTTGCGTCCCAGCTGAGGAATCAGGGGTGCTGCTCAGTTGTTTTTTTGTTAAACTGACAAGTCACAGACCACTGGGCCGGAACAGACCTGCTTGGGGGTCAGGGGAGGGGGTGGCACGGGTTCTGATCTCGCCCTCCGCCCCCCGCCCCCCCCCGCCCACAGCCTCAACCACTTGCCCACCACCCCCTGCTGCCCAGGGGGTCCAGACTCCCCCGCCCCCCAGCTCAGACCCATTTCACAGATGAGGAAAGTGAAGCTGAGCGTGCGAGGTGCCCAGTGTGTGTCCTCTGGGAAAACCCAGGACTGGATTTTGGTCAAACTCCTTGTTCCTGTGAAGAGACAGGCCCCGAGGCAGCCCCCCATCGCAGGAGGCTCACACCCTTTCTTTCCCACCTGCCCTGGAGACACTGAGTTAATTTGTTTTTTTGAAACAAATTTTCTCGACTGAAAGGATTTTGAAGGGAAAGCGCTTCCTTGGGGCAGGTCTGTGTAAAGTAAAGGGGGCAATTGTCAGTTCAATACCAGGAAAAAAGGCTCGTCTCAGCTGTTAAAATTGCACCTCTGCCCCAGCCCTGAGCTTCGCCTGTTAGGCTGGTGGCTCTGAGGGTGTGTGGGCCTGAGGTGGTCCCTGGGTCTGAAGACAGCCTTGAAGGGCGAGGGGCCAGGGAGGGTGCTGTGGGCTTGCCTGGTGGCCCGACCGTATTCCTCTGAGCTCTGTGCGTGCAGAGGCCCCTACGTGCCCACGATGCCCACGTGCGTTTGGGTTTCACAGCAGCCCCCACGGTGCGAGCCCTGTGTCGTTTCACAGAAGGGAAGGCTGAGGCTCCGTGGGGGCGTGGGGGCCTGGCTGGGCTGATCACAAACCTTCAGTGCCCGCGGGACACAGCCCAGTCCCCCTCCCCCTCTCCACCCCCCTCCTGTGGCAAGTGCCACGTCAGCGGCCTCTGGCACCCTGGAGGGCGAAAGAGAAACAGAATTGAGCACCACCCCCTCTCTCTCCTTAGGCTCCTGATCCCCAGGCCTGCCCCTCCCCGAGCGCAAGCCTCAGTGTCCCCAGCAGGAAAGGGGCCCGCCTTGAGGCCGAGGCCCTGGGTGCAGTGAGCACAGCCCCGCCCCCAGAGGGGACAACAGACCCCGTGAGAACCCGAGTCCAGCATGGGTGCACACCTGCCCCGAGTCTGCACTCGCCCTGTCAGCTCAGCCCGTGGCCTCAGTTTCCTCTTCTGGAGAACAGGGTGTGGGGGCAGGACCCCCTTTCCTGGGTTGCTCCCAGGGCTTGTGATGCTGCCCTGAGTCACGCCCGCAGAACGCACACCCTCATGTCCTGCTTGTCAGCCCTCAGCCGCTCCCCCCGGAGCCTTAATGCTGATTGCAACCACCCTGAATTGCTTGGTCCCCAAAAGAACCTCTGAAACTCAGACCGTTGGGGCAGGGCAGGGCCATGTTTGTTTCTTCTGCGGCACGAGGGTTTGTTGATGTTGGGTTTTCCCAGTTAATGCTGCTAAGCTGTTTAATCTTGAGGGACTTAACACTGTGGGTTTGGGTGAGCGAGTGGGGGGGGGCGTGGCAATGCACCCACACTCGGTACCCGCCCACCCGGGAGAACCGCCCTGTCCTTGGCCGGGAAGGGTGCAGCTCTGAGCCCGGAGCCCGGCTCGTGGGGGCCCCCCGCTCCCCATCCCGGTGGCGGGGCCTGGCAGTCTTCCCTGCACTCCCAGCACTCGGGGTCAAGGGCCTGTGGGGAGGTGGATGCCGGGCTCCTAGGGTGAGGGTCGGGGGTCTGTGCCTGGGACACGGGTGGGACACGTGATCCATCTGTGAGTGTAGATGATATCATTTTTTAAAAGCTGAAATGTGAAGAAAACTTTGTGTCATTTCTAGGCAGACACATTGTATCAAGTGCCTTTGTGTTATTTCATCCCCAGTAAAACAAATACAGAGGTAAACGGGAATTTTCCCTGCCCCCGGGCTGTGCTCCCGAGGGGCACCGGGGAGCCTCTTCCGGCCAGGGCCCTTGGGGCGCCTCGGGCCTCCTGGGGGACAGGATCCCGGCAGAGCTGTGGCCCTGGGCTGTGCCCCCCACTCACCCCCTCTTTCTCCCCGCAGATGTTCCCCCTGCCGGTGGCCAATGGGAAGAGCCGGCCCACCTCCCTGGCCGGGGCCCAGTTCGGAAGCTCAGGTAGGACCCTGCTGGCTGCTTGGGGGCTTCTTGTTTGCTTGAGGAGATCAGCGGGTGTCAAGGGTGGGCCAATGGAGAGTGAGGGGGGGCGACCGCGGGGTGGGGCTGGCTCCCGGGCACAGCCTCGTGCCCTAGGCACTAAGGGGAGAGGTGTTTGGGGCAGCACTCAGGCTCGCCAGGTGGAGTGGGGGTGAGGGGCCCGAGGCGGAGGTCCAGGCACCCATGTGGGCGTGCGGTGGGGGGATGGTGAGCCTAAGGGAACCCCAGGAAGCCGCTGACGTTGTGGTTGTGTGACTTGCCTTGGGGCTAAGGGAGGGAGCCCCGTGGTCAGCGTGGTGTCACCGTGCACCCTGCCCCGAGAGCCTGGTCCGGGTGTGGGGGACTCTGTGTGACTCACCAGGGCCCGGGTGAGCTGGGTACTTGAGCCTCCAGGGTCTCCTTGGCCCTAGTGGGGTTCTGGGTCTCCAGTCCATCTCCAGGGAGGGAACCTGAGGCCCAGGAGGGGTGTGATATGGAACCCCAGCTTTCTCCACATCCTGCTAGGCTCCTGGCTGTTTTCATTCAAGTATGTGTTAGGTGCTTATCGTTGACAAGACCTGGCACTAGTGTGATCACCTGGCCTGGTTTGTTCGAGGTATGGGGGCGGGGGTGTTCCTGGGATCTGGGACTTTGAACGTTCCAACTGGGGTCATCCCAGGCACACCTGGATGAGCTGGTCACCCTCCCTGGTACTGAGTGCAGAGGACATGGCCCAGGGGGGACGGATGGCATGGCCTCAAGGAGCACAGAGCAGGGGTCAGGCTGCAGAGTGGTGGGCAGGGCAGTAGGGGCTGTCTCCATGGAGACGTTTGGATATTTGAGCAGAGGCCTGGGGGCACAAAGGCCCTGGGGCCAGCACCATGCCTGGCGAGTTGGAGGAACAGTGAGGAGGCCTGTGTGGATGGAGCAGAGTGAGGGACGGGGAGAGAGGGAGGAGGGGAGGGCAGGCCGTGCAGGGCCTTGTGGACTCGGGCTTTTGAGAGGAGCCATGTGCATGGGGGGGAGCCCAGTCTGGCTGTCGGGAGGATATGGGGGACCCCTTGGGAAGGCCAGAGCTCTGCACGGACTTCAGTGTTTTTTTGGGGTCTTGGGATGGGGGCCGTGTTCCCCCACATCTCTGGGGTCCAAGACGGAAGGGTCTGTCTTCTCCATATTCCATCAGGGTGTCCGGTGGGCTCTGGCTGGAGGAGGAGGGCGTTTCAAGGGTGGTTTGTACTCCCCCCACCCCCGCAAAAGGAGGGACATCGTGCTGCTGACCCCACTGCCCCACGCTGGCCTTCCTCTCCGCCTGAGGAAGTGGCCTCAGGGCTGGCCGGAGTCCTCCCTGAAGTGTGGAAATCCCCACAGGCCCCCCTGCCTCCCCATTCCCAGAACAGCCCTGGGGAGCAGGGGGTAGTGCCGCTCCCCTGCCTCAGGCAGAGGGTCAGGCCCCGGCAGGCTTCCTGGAGGTGGTGGCACAGTCCCTCCCTCATCTTCCCCCAGGTCCTCCCCTGCTCTCTTCTGTTGTCCAGTGTCCACTTGGGGCCACTGGCCCCCAAGGAAGGGGCCCCTCCAGGACACCCCATGCCTGGCCCAGTCTGAGTGGGACAGCCCCCTGTGAATTTTGCAGGTTTATTTTGTGTGGTTTCTGTAGCCGTAGCCCGCTCAAGGGCCCTACCCTGGCCACTTCAGGTGGGGAGGGTCCGGCCTTGTCCCACTGCACATCGGGCTGAGTTTTCTTCCCCACGAGGGTTGTGGTGTGGTTGGTCCAGCCCAGGAGGTCTCCAGTTCTGGACGCACAGCTGGGGACCCCTTTCCCCAATTCATTTGAGCAGTTAGTGCTGTCTGGGGCGGGGAAGGGGGCACGGGACTGGGAGCCCTAAGACCTGAGCTTAGGGGTCCCTTCCTTGCTGCCACTTCAGGCACAAGGCAGGCCGTGTCATCTGACACAGGTGGTGTGACTGCAAGCCTCAGTTTCCTAGTCTGTAAAATGGGAGTCTCCCCATTGGCAGAGAGTTCAGTGAGTCCTTGGGTGTGAAAGTGCTTTATGAACTGAGGCGTGGAGCCCGTCTCGGTGTCTGCCTTGAGGGGGTGCAGGGGGTCGCAGCTCCAGACCCGGGAGCCACAGGAACTGAGACTGGTCCCTTTAGGGGGCTCTCCCAGCTCTTGAGCAGAATTCCCTACTCCCTCCCTGGTGGAGCTGGAGACTCCAGGAGAAGGTGGGGGGGTGGAAAGGTTGGTGGTCCAACAGCAGGATAGGACTTGGGGAAGTCACCCCCTTTCTGAGCCTCAGTTTTTTTCATCCGTAAGATGGGTCACTGACCTCCAGATGGGCAGTGTCGCTTTAAGGGGACAAGAGTTTCTGAATGCTAGTAGGTCATGCAAGCCACATTCTCCCCTTCACTCTCCTTGCATGTCTTGGCCTAGCGTCTCTCTACTTAGAATTCCTTTGAGTCAACTTGCTTCTTTTAGATTCACTTCGAAAGGGCATTTCATGTTAGAAGAGGAGCAGCCCGGGCCAGCGGGGACGGGTCTCTGAGGAGGGGTCTCCAAAGGTCTCGGGAAGAGGAGCTGAGCGTGTGGGGTGTGCGGGCTGCTTGCACCATCTCTGTTTAAAAACTCTGTCAGGGAGGCGCCGAGGCCAGAGGATTTCTCCTAGATAGAGCAGAAGACTGCAGAACGGGGATAATTTTTACACTCTCTCCCTTTTGGGAAACCCCAAGGCACAGATCTCTCAGTGGCAGCACGTCCTCTGCCACAACCTACAGGGTCCGAGGCCCCACGAGATATGGGGAAACGCCTGCTGACACCGGAGGGGACGTCTTCCCTGTTTTCCTGTCTCGCAACTTTCCTGGTCTGTGTGACTCTAAAGGTAACGTGCCCTTGGGTACAAATCTAACAGGTAGGCAAGGCGGCATCTACCTTGGCTTAGCACAGGTGTGCAGTTACGGCCTCAGAGTAAGTTCCCGGCTAGAACTGCCAGCCGTGGACATGCGTCCACGGTAAGAATGTCCCTCTGGCATCCCAGTGCTGGCTCTTTCCAATCTCCTCCAGATGTACCGTTTCAATGGGCATTTACACATTAATCATGGGCAATTATCTTTCTAAAAGCAGATTGGCCAGATGAGTTATTTTTTGATGAATTTCTGATCACTACCCCTTTTTTTTTTTCTCGGATTTAGTGAACTTTTTATTTTGAAATAGTGATATATTCACAGAAGTTGCAAAGAAATGTGCGGGGCGGCCCCGCACGCCCCTCCCCAGCCTCCCCAGCTGTCAGTCCTGCAAGTCCCTCACATGACACCAAATCGGGAGGCTGACCTTGGTACGATCCTGCAAGAGTTTATTTGGATATTGTAGTTTATTCATGAGCTCTGCATGCACACGTTTGTGTGCGTGTAGTTCTGCTTGGTTTTATCCCGTGTGTAGTGCCATGAAGCCACCACCATGGTCTGTTCAGAACTGTTCTCTCGCCCCATGACCTCCCACCTGCTGCCACTCACCACCCACCACCCCTCACCCTGGCGACCCCTGATTTACTCTTTTCCATCTTCCCAACTTTGTTGTGTTGAGAATGTTACATACATGGAACCATACAGCATGGAACCTTCTGAGATTGGCTTTTTCTACTGAGCACGGTTCCTTGGAAATCCCTCCAAGTTGTTGGCTGGATCAATAGCTTGTTCCTTTTTATTGCTGCCTGGTGAACTTTTTAATAACAGCAACAGTAACACTCATCAATGAAAATTTATGTCGACATTTGTTAAGCGCTGTGTGCCAGGCACTGAGCCTGGATTGTTTATTCTGAGTCCTCAGTCCTCACAGGTTGGTGAAATAAGTGCGATTGTCATCCCCATTTTACTTATGATGAAGCTGAAATTCAGAGTTTATTAACCATTTCAGCTAGTCACCCAGTGTTGTCTCCCTATAGTGTCTTGTACTCCTGCACTATGCTGCACTTACTGATTTGTAAGAGCTTTTTATAGAGGAAGGATGTTAGTCTTTTGTGATCTGCAGTCTTTTTCCTAAGTTTTCATTTATAACCTTTGATGATGGAGACTTTTAATTTGCCTCAGTGCTTTACAGGATTCAGTTTTATGTTGTGAGGTCTTCTATGTTGTTCTAGCTTTGGTGCCATTTCTGCAAAATCCTTGAGAATTAGATGACACAGTCTATTCTGCATTGCAGATATGACAGTCATGAATGTGCCTGTTCCTCATTCCATCAAGTTGAGGAATATACGGGAAAAGATGCTGGAGGGCAGAAAAGCATGCCTTTGCAGTTCGTGACAGAGCAAAAAAGTGAAAAATAAGTGGGAGGTAGAGAACCTCAACAGTGAAGTGATCAAGGTTGAGCTTATGCAGCAGTTCCTGGCCAAGGGCACACATCCAGCTCACCCGTGGGACTGCTCAGAACACACACTCCTGGGCCCTGGACTCAGAGACACTGATAAAAAGCCTGGGATGGGACCTGTAAGAGCTTCCAGCCAATTCTGAGGGACACCTCCAGTTAGAAGCACTTCCCTTTAAAGGCCATGCCTTGTAAAAGAGATCATACCGTTCTTATAAAAATTGATTACATACTGTGCATAAAAAAACCCTGTAGGGCTTCCCTGGTGGCGCAGCGGTTGCGCGTCCGCCTGCCGATGCAGGGGAACCGGGTTCGCGCCCCGGTCTGGGAGGATCCCACATGCCGCGGAGCGGCTGGGCCGGTGAGCCATGGCCGCTGAGCCTGCGCGTCCGGAGCCTGTCCTCTGCAACGGGAGAGGCCACAGCAGAGGGAGGCCCGCATACCACCAAAAAAAAAAACCTGTAATATAAAAAAAGTGACCAAAGTATAAACCATATTCTTTGAGAACAATGTGGTAAAACTGGAAATGAAAGACCAAAAAACGTAGAAATAAGTAAAAAGCTTAATGACTTGGAAATAACAAAATTCCTTTTTGTTTACCTCTTGGGTTAAAGAGGAAATTAAAACAGGCTAGACAGAAATCAGCAATAATCTAAACACACTGAAACTACAAGGTGCAGCTAAAGCTGTATTTAGGGAAGAATCATAGCCTTTGACAGTCTTCAGATACAATGAAAAGAAATGGAGTAAGCATTTAATTTACGAAGTTCTAGGACAACAGAATAAACTCAAGAAAACCTTTCTCGGTGGTTTGAAATGCCCTAAAGCATTTTCTGAATTGCCATTTACCCATGAATTTTTGTCTCATCTTTTTACCTTCCTGTTACTACTTTAGTACTACCTGGTGTCAGTTACTGTAGCTTTTTAGGATTATTATTAAATTTTTTTTTCTGTTTTCTTTTATTTATTTGGCTGCGCGGGGTCTTAGTTGCAGCGTGTGGGATCTTCGTTGCCACATGTGGGATCTTTAGTTGTGGCGTGCGGGATCTTCAGTTGTGGCGTGCGGGATCTTCAGTTGTGGCATGTGGGATCTTTAGTTGCAGCATGTGGAATCTTTAGTTGTGGCATGTGGGGTCTTTAGTTGTGGCATGTGGGATATAGTTCCCTCACCAGAGATCAAACCCCGGGCCCCCTGAATTGGGAGTGTGGAGTATTAGCCACTGGACCACCAGGGAAGTCCCCTAGTTACTTTAGCTTTGTGGTGTTTTTATAGTCTTGAGTTGTTGTTTTTCAGGTCCCCCCCACCCACCCCATATTCAGACATGCTGATTCTTTTTCATGATCTTTAGAATAACTGTTATGTCTCCTCCCACATCCCTCCAAAACAAACAAACCTACCTGTTGGGATTTTGATGTTATGTTAAATTCATAGGTAAGTTCTGGAAGAACTGTTTATGTTTATAGTGCTGCATTTTCAGATTGTAAGAACTTGGTGTCTTCTCTCTTTAAGTTTTGACTCTTAATATTAAGTTTTTAAGATAAACTTTGAAAATGAAAGCATAAGGCACTTAGCCATTTTATAGCTTGCTTGCTTTCTTAATTTGCTCACATACTTTTGCAGTGAGGGTTGTTTCTAGGTGTTTTAGGATTTTCCATGCTGTGGTTTGGGGATCTTTTTTTACCATATTTTCTACCTGGTTGCCTTTTGACTTCCCCTAATTATTTGCATTCTTCCCTTGGCTTGGTTTTCCAGGTAAATCATCCTCAGGCCTCTTCCATCCTGGTGTGGAGGCCAATGTGCCTTTTCACATCAGCAAGTGTTTCTAGAACCACATTGGGTGTGTGCTGTTTGGCTTCTTGTCAGCAGGACCGGGCCTGATCCTGGCTGTCAATTCGAGATAGATCTCTCTGACTGTCTGTGTTTATCATGTTCAGGGCGTTTCCTTTTGGTCCTATGTGACCATCCACGCAAGTGATTGGCATCACTGTGGTGTGTTGGGTGTCTCAGGACAGCCCCTGGTTTCCTCCTTCCCCACGTTCTGATGCTGTCCATTAATGGTTTTTCTCACCCCAGTGCTCCCTGAATTTTGGGTTTGGTCCATATCCTTGTTTAGCTGCCAGACCAGATCTGCCAGCATCCGTTTTGCATTTTGCCTGTGTTCCCATGTCGTGTGGCACAGGCTTCTTGTGGCTCCCTGCCATGTTTCTGCACCAGTTTCTCTGGAACAGTCTTCAGCAAGTGGGGCCCCCCCATTCTCTGGGCACTGGGGAGCAGACCCGCCACCCTGTTTGCATGTGACACTTTCCCCAACTGCTTTACTTCTGCTGCGGCGATTGGCCTGTTGCGATTTTGTCCACTCCTCTTGTCAATTCTAGCATTTTGTTAGGGGGAAAAAAATCATCCGTTTTCAGGCACATTTAAAAATGATTCATGTTGCATTCTTTAATAACATATGAATCCATGTCTCAGTCCTGAATCTACTTATTCTTTTTGTTCTCTTGTCCTGGACCCAGCTGTCTCGTGTCTGTATTATTTTTTTTCCCAAGGAATCTGCTTCATTGACGAGTCGATGTTTATCAATTAACTGTTTTTCTCTTCACTACTTCTATGTAATTTATCCGTTTTTTTGCCATGCTGTGTGGCTGTGGTATCCTAGTTTTCCAACCAGGGATCGAACCCGGGCCCTGGCAGTGAAAGCGTGGAGTCCTAACCGCTGGATTGCCAGGGAATTCCCCACTACTTGTTTTAATTCTTCCCGTTTTTTTAGTTTTTCTTTTCTTTTTTCTCTTTTGACTTTTGAGTAGAAGGCCCATTTGTTTATCTCTGTTCTCTCGCTCAGTAATCATGTTTGAGGGTTATAAATTTCCCTCCGAGGACCACTTTGGCCATATCCCGTTGGCTTCAGTAATGCATATTTTCGTTATTATTTTTTTTTTATAGATTCTCGGTAGTAATTTTTAAAGCACGTTTCTCTTTGAGTCAGGTTTTTCAGAGGTTTCCAGTCTCCAGGTTGGCCGTGGAGTGTTTATTCCTCGATTGGCTAATTTCTAGGTCGCCGATGCAAAAGTCACCGTGGCTTGGGCTGTGCTGCTGTTGGGGAGGTGCAGGGCGTTCCTACTCTCCTGAAACGGGGTGGGGGGGGCGGGGTCTGCATTTGTCCTTATTCCTGAGGGCTTGAGGGATACTTTGACACGGAGCTGTGAGGTCTTCGTCTCCTGCCCATCGCGTTTAGACTTCTAATTTGTTCAATGTCAAGGATCCAGGGCGATGGAATGTTCTCTGTGGGTCCAGCCCACTGTTGACAAAAACCCACCCTCTATTCCAAGTGAGAGCTTGCGCCTTGAATTCAGACTTTTCTATGAATGTGACGGCCCCTCCTTTTCACTTCATTGCTGGTATATCTATGTGCATCGGATTGTCTTCCTGAGTCACTCGTTCCAGAACTGTTTTCTGTAGGTGCTGTGTTCTCAGCTTTCAAAAAAATTGAGTCTGCATCTGTCTTATACGTTCCATGCTCTTATTTTAGGTTTTCCCGTCTTTATACGTTTTCCTTGCAGTCATGTCTGGTGTCTTTTCTTGGGTTGGGTTTGGAAGGCTGTGGTGCTGGTGGTTCTAATGGTTTTAGGGAATGTGCTGAAGCCTCCCGTGTCTGGCTCCTTCCACCTCAGAAGTGAAGTCACATCTTGTTGTACTGCAGGAAAGGGTTCTTCCCCAGCCCTCCTGTTTGGTATAAACACGTTGCCACTCTTTAGACATGTTGTTTCTCTTTGTTCGCAATGTTTGTATCCAGCGGAGAAACACACGTCTTTATTGTTTTCATTTTGCCACTTACAAGGCTTCAGCCTCCTCATCTGGGAAGTGAGGTTGATGGCTGCCGTTTTAGGGTTCAGTGGGATAAAACACAGGAAGTGCCTGGAGCAGCGCGGCACCTGCAGGCTCTGGTGCCCGTTCTTGGGATGGCGTCAAAATTCCGCTGGCCCAGATGTGCTCAGCCTCCCTGCACCATCGCGTCCTCCAGACTCATGGGGTCTGTGCTGGGACTCCTCTCCCTTGGGGATGTTCTCCAGGGAGGGGTGCGGCTCTGGATGCACACCTGGCGCCTGCCTCTTGTGAGGGGCAGTGGGTTGGGGGTGGAATTCCCGGGCCCTCACCTTCCTTCCCTCAGCTCCAGCCCTGTGGGTTGTGTCATCGTGCGGCGTGCAGCCTCCAGGGAGCGTGTGCGTGTTTTTCTGGGTTTTTCTCTAACTCCAGGTTTGGGTGTTTTTCCTGTTCCTCCCGGGATGCCATCTCAGGTGTCTGGGCTCGTGTGAGGCCCTCGTGTCCGTGGTCTCAGAATCCCTCCTTCCCTGGTGTTTGGGGGCGTCTCCAGAACCCACCCTTCTGTTTCGATCACCTCTTCTGCATTGTCAGTTCTGCCTCACCGCCTCTGATGCTGCTTTTAAAATCTCTCGTGAATTGGCAGCAAAAACTTCTTAGTTTTTCCTGCTTTCGCTCTTCCTCTCTCCCTGAAGCCTTATCTTCCTTTTATCTTCCTTCTGTTCTACGGCACCCACAAGCTCTGCAGTTTCCTTGAGGGCGCATGGTGGTGGTCTTAGATATGCTTCCGTTTCCTGGGATAAATCCTAGATTTGTGAATGTCCATCTTCTGTGTTCCTCGTTTGTTTCGCCCTGGTCCTGTTTCTTGCAGGTCCCAGCTGGGATTCTGAGCTCATATTTGGCTGAGCGGTGGGGTGGGCGAGATCCTCCCATCCTCGTCGTTGGGTAGAGGGGTCCCCCTTGAGACTGAAGCAGGATGGGGTCTTTCTGCTGTTGCTTTGGTCACGAATCTGAAATTCACAGGAGGGAGGGGGCGGGGCAGGTTCTGCAGCTGGGGGACCCCGTTCCTCTGAATTACCATGCATCTGTGGGCCCCCCACCTGAGGACCAGCTCCACCCATTGGGGAAGCCTCTGGGGTTGGGGGGTTGCTGCTCCAGGGGTTCAGGAGAGGTTGGGTTGGAGCCAAGCCCTGGTTTGGGGGACCAGCTGCTCTTGGAAATGGTGGGCTGTGCCCTCCACTCACTTCCTCTCCAGCCTCAGATCCGCTTGCTTGGGTGCAGCTCCAGGTCCCCTGTCTCCCCACCCCCACTTTCAGGGGCAGGAAGGCAAGGGCTGTGAGCCGCTCGCTCCGGCACTTTCCTCCAGCCACTCGGAACCTGCTCCCTCTGGTGGGAGCTCCCTGGCGCCCTGGAATTCCTACCAACTTTGAAACTCTGAAGGCCAGAAACAAGCATAGCTGCTTGTGAACACGGAGGGGCAAATGAAAAAGAGGGCGCATATAAGCGATGAGAGAGTCTGGGTTTAGGGCATATCGTGCATCTCCCCGCAGCTTTCCTTCAAGTCTGAAGTGATGTAAGAGTTCAGAAGTTGCCCCAAACATCACAGGAAGAGAGGCGAGGACCCCACTGGCCCGTGCAGGGAGGCCCCGCCCCACCTGAGGAAGGACCTTCTCCTGACTCACACCTGTGTTGGTCTTGCCCCTCATGAGCCCTCAGGTGCTGCTGAACAGGCCACCATCCCGTTTCTCAGGGATTTTAATTCTAAGGGGAAAAAACCAGAGGGGGAGCTGACAGCCTTGGGGAGCCGATAGTGGCAGGAAGGAAACACTTACCTGAGGACCAGCAGACGGCTGCCCTTAGGTGCTGTTGATTTTTTTTTCAGATGTGATCATGGTGCTTGGTGGTTATTTTTATTGTTGCTATTTTTAGTCTTTACTTGGGGGGCCACACGTCCAGCACAGCAGCCACTCAGCCACACAAAGTCATCTAATCGTGCGTTAATTAACATCTCGTCGAGTGGGGAGCTCTTTCTGCCAGTGCCGTAGTAGCTGCATGTGACCGCAGGAGGATGGCACCTCCGGAGGCCATTGTGATTGGTTAGATCGTTATCAGAGCAATGAAGAGGCCAGAAACAGATATTTGTCGAGGTTGTTTGGGGGCCAGCCCTGTTAAGGCGACCTCCCTGCCGGGGTTGAAGGATTAGCAGGTGTGGGGACCAGTGGGGCAGAGCTTGGGTCGGGGCTGGGGATCTGCTCACTTGTTGGGGGGCAGGGAGGAGTGGGCTGGGGGCGAAGGGCGGTCAGGGAGGGGTCTGGTCTTTACCCTGAGAGCAGTGGGGAGCCATGGGAGAGGCTAGAGGGAGGGAGGAGAGGCAGGTTTTGCTTCCGGAAGCTCCATCAGGCTGCTTGGGGTGGAGTGTGGGCAGGGGACCTGGGGTGGGGGGGACGCTGCTGTACGTATGGGGCTTGACCCAGGGGACACAGGGCCGAGCCAGGCTCTGATCTGAGGCCACGGGGTGGGGGTGGGCAGTGGAGTGAGGGAAGGGGAGAGGATGGCTCACGGGATTTAGCCCGGGCACCCGGGCGAGGGGGTGCTGACAGAGCTGGGGCTGCAGGACGAAGCCCCTGACGACCGTGGCTATGCGACAGGTTTGTGGTGGGGACAGTGCAGGGCCACGCCTAGGCCCTGCGACCACGTCTTCCCCACACTCCGGGTACCGAAGTCTGCTAGTCTGGCTACTTTATACGGAGGGACTGGCTCACGGAATCTTCTCCGTGCCTGGGTCAGCAGACCTTCCCTGTAAAGGGCCAGACAGTTTCTGTCGCAACTGATCTCTGCGTTGTAACCAACACTGCTGTATACAGGGAACAAACGTCCGTGGCCATGCGCCAATAAAACTTTACTGACAAAAGCAGGCGAGGGCCACACTTGGTCCAGTCACAGTTGGCACACCTGCCTTGGAGGAATCAGCCGGCACGGAGGCCACTCAGAGGGGCCCGCCCCCCATGCCATCCAGCCAAGGGGGTGTCTGGCTGGGGCCTGGGCTGGGCGGGTCCAGCTGTGCCACACTGGTCATTCTGGCGGCAGCCCTCACGGCGGGTGGTTCCGTCACCCGGGCTGACTCGGATCAGATCTGGAACTCGGAGGGGCGCACGGCGCCCCTGGGCATGCCCAGCCCTCTGCTGGGTCCATCTCCCACCTCTTCCTGGGGACAGGGCCAGGTCTGAGCAGAGATGACCTTTCCGGGGGCTGCCCTGCCACCACTTCACCTCAAGCACTTTAAAAAGGGAAAATTATACTGGGGCAGCAGCGTCTTATTCTATTAGTACATTTTAATTAGAACGTGAACAAGAGGTGTTGTGAATATTCATGATTGGGCTATTTAAAATGCATAATTAACCAGTAGGGGGTTAATAACTATTAATGGCAGCGGTGGGGGAGGGCCCATCCCTCTTTCTGTCGTGTGGTCTCCAGCAGCGGGGAGGCTGGGGCTGGGTGAGGGGGTTCTTACTAGAAGGGGCAGAGCAGGGCCTGGTTGCCTCTGCCCGAAGCTTGTGGGGCCCAAGTTGGAGGGGTCCCTGGGTGTTGCCCCCAGGAGGAGCGCCTGTCACCCTGCCAGCCCTCGGGGGGTGGGAAGGCCTGGCTTTGGCCTTGGACCTGGCCTCCTGCTCTTGCTCAAGGGTCCTGGCGACTCTGGGGCCCGTGGTGGATGCCCACGGGGGTGGGGGGCCCAGAGCGGGACGAGCTCGTGGACGGGCACCGGAGAGCGAGGGAATGACAAGTAAGTGGCTGTGGAGGGAAACGGGGGCTCGGGTGCTGGCCCTTCGCCCAGGGTCACCCCCCTTCACCAGCTGCTCTTGTCCCCAGAGCCCAAGTGGGGACTCGGGACCTTGGGGTGCAGACACCCCAAACCTGGTGGCAAATGTTAGGTGGATTTGTGGAGACCATGGGAGCTCCGTCTGACCCCCTACCCGCCAAGGCAGCCCCCAGCTCCCCATTGTAATCACATTGGAAATTTTTGATTAGAAAACAGAATCTAACCGAGGTATATGAATATTTATCAGGCTGGGAGATTAATATGCATAGTTATGCAAATCAGACAGCAATTAAACACCAACTCTCCAGGGGAATGATTAACTCAAAGGCACCAAAAGAGAAGGATGCAATTTGAAAGAAGTTTCTGGTACAGATGCGCAGAGGAGGGCGGGGTGAAGGATTCTGGCTGGGGTGTTCAGGATGTCCAGCACGTGGGGGTGGGGTGTGGGGCACGTCCCCTGGCACTGATGGCAGGGCTGGGCATGGCCTCTCCGGCCCAGCCTGGCCTGGGCAGCTTTGACTCAGACTCGTACGTGGACGCCCCCAGCCCTGCAAAGTAAGGCGTGTTTGTGGCCCCATCTGCAGAGGAGGGAAACTGAGGCACAGGTGGGAGGGGCCCGGGGACTGCTCCCATTCTGCTTGTCCAGGCCCTGAGCCCCGTGGCCCCCGACGGGCTCCGATGGACGGTGTTGGAGCCCACCTGCCAGGGAAGGGTGCAGGCCCGTGTGCCTGCCTGCTGGGAAGATCTGGGTCCTGGGCTGGGCCCCTGGGCGAGTGTTCAAGGAGATAAGGGCCCTGCCCTGCCCACCCTCCATCCAAGGTCCTTGTCCCCACGGTGGCTAACCCTGCCACACCTGGGCCTCCGGGCCCCGCCTATCTTATGGGATTGGATTTCTCCTTCCCTGCCCGCCAGCCTGTGCCTGGCAGGTAGTCTGGTAGTCGGTGGCAGCTGCCACTGTTACTTCAACAAAGGGACGGCCCCGCCTCTCAAATTGGCAGAGATGGGAAGGGAGAGGCTCCCGCTCTCGCTCTCGGGATGAGAGACCATCCCTCATCCCCATTCCCTGACGCCTTCATGAGCCTGGGCCAGAGAGAGGCGCTTGGGCCTGGGGAGGGAAGCCCAGAGTGCGAGTGAGGGCTCCGTCCAGGGTGGGCTGGGGGCTGGACGGGTGGGTAGACGTTTGCCAGCAGCAATGGCAAGTTTGCTGGCAGCTGGTGGAATTGTTTCTTGGGCCGTGGACCCGGAGTTCTGCTTAGTGCCGGTGTGTCCGGGGCGCTTGCCGCTGGCAGTGGAGTCGCCGTGGGTAGTGCTAGGGTGGGTGCATCTGGGACGGGCTCCAGCACCAGGCTGGGTCGGGAGGGGCCTGGAAAGCTTCCCAGGTCGAGTGAGGGCTCCCCGAGGCGATGTGGCTGGCGTGGAGCGGCCGGGGGCCGGGCCCCTAACCCTGCGTTCCTGCCCTGCAGGTCTCGAGGACCGGCCCAGTTCGGGCTCGTGGGGCGCCGGCGAGCAGAACAGTTCCTCCTTCGACCCCAGCCGGGTGAGGAGGCTGTGGAGGCCTGAGACCCTGGGGTGGGGGTGGGTGGGCGTGAGGAGAACCCCGCCTGGCCTTCAGGGGCTCTGGGCTCTGTGGCACGCGGTCGCATCCTGACCCGGAGGCATCCCCGAGCCCCCCTCATCCCTGCCCGTCCCCCCCACAGACCTACGGTGATGGCGCCCACTTCAGTGAGTCCCACGGCACCCTCGCTTCGTCCACATTCCTGGGACCTGGGCTCGGAGGTGAGTGTCCACGTGGTCCCCGCCCCCACCCCTGTGCCCGTTCGGTCCTCGAGCACCCGGGCTTCCGGGACGGCCACCCAGAGCAGGGGACACAGGTGGGGACCAGCCAGGTGCCTGCCGGGAAGTGAACTCCGGAGTCCCGACAGACTGGGGAGGCCGAGTCTGAGACCGGCCCCCTCGCCTGCTCTGCCCAGAGCACCGGCATCCTGACCGTGAGAATCAGGCTCGGAACCTGGACGAGGGTCCCTTCTCTAGCCCGTTACCCGACCTGCAGGGATGGGGATTCTCACAGAGCCTTCTGCGCAGCCAGTGGTAAGGACTCACCTGGCTCCCCAGGCCCGAAGGCCCCCCCCATCTCGCAGATGAGCAGACTGAGGCCCTGGCTGGGTGTCCGAGCGCTGGCCTTGCTGGGCCTGGGCCCTCCCTGTTCCGAGGGAATGTGGGGATGACTACAAAGCTGGCATCTCTGGGGGTTGAAAGGGGCTAAGGGGTGGGTCAGCTCCCGCCTCAGGGCCTGGGCTGCGCACTCCCTGTGTTCCTGAGACACGAGGCCCTTGCACATGACAGCCAGGTGAGGTAGGCTCCTTTGGCGCCGTCCCCAGTGGTTCCCAGGCCGAGGTGCGTGGCGGCGGGGTTGGTGGCTGCTGGGGGAGGTGGGTGGACTCTGGTTGCCAGGCCCAACCAACCAGTGGGGCAGCCAAGGCCAGACAGAGGGCCTGGGGTCCAGCCCTTGTGGGCTGGCGCGTGGAAGGAGTCGGACGGGCGAGCGTGGCCTGGGCGCAGTCCTAGGCAGGGAGTGGGGAGCACAGCGTCGCGCACCCACTGTGTCAGGCGGGAGTCTCTGTGCATCTCCCAGACCCGGAGGTGAGGGCTGGCCGGGTGGCCTGGGGTGGCTTCTGCACCTGCCGTGACACCGGTTCCCCTCTGCTGTTCCTTCCTCCGGCTTCTTCCTGGCACGGGCAGTTTCCACGGCCGGGCCTGGTCAGCAGGGCCCAGAGCCCAGCTGTGTCACACACCCACCACACGCCTCAGTGGCCGAGGAGCTCAGAGAGTGCAGCCGGGAGCCCAGGCCAGGCCAGCAAGACAGCGCCTGCTGTCTTGTGCCAGGCACCTGCTTGGTGCGTGCTGTACGCAGGGTCAAACCACAGCAGCCCCACCCTGCAGTGGGGAGTCCAGAGCCCTGGCCGGGCCGGCCAGCTTTGCTTCCCACGGCCACCCTGGGAAGGGAGGGAGGAGTGCACCCTCTGGACTGGGGGCGAGTCCCCTCTGGCCTCCAGGCTGCCGTTTGTTCATCGCTAAATGGGCCCCGTGTCGCCTGCCCTGAGCTTGAGCTGGTGGGCGTGGCCTGTGGGGCATTTGCTGTGTTGGTAGGAGCGTGGTCCTTCTCCCTGCCCGCTAAACAGCACTTGCTCCAAGAGTCCACTTGAAGTTGTCCTTTTAAAATCAAGGGGAGAGGGAATTCCCTGGTGGTCCAGTGGTTAGGACTCGGCACTTTCACGGCCGAGGGCACAGGTTTGATCCCTAGTCGAGGAACTGAGGTCCCACAAGCTGCGCAGCATGGCCAAAAAATAAGTAAAAATATTCAAAAAATAAATGGATAAAGGGGAGAATTCCTCCCCCTCCCAGTTTGAGAATAAATCAGTCAAGCATTCTGAGTCCTTGTTCACGGTAAGGCTGGTTAAGGTCCACCCTCAGTCAGGATAGGTGCCCAGCTGAAGCCAGGAACAAACTGAAATTGTTCAGGTAGTGATGGATCCAGGGCCCTGCTTCAGGCGAGGCTGGATCCAGGTGCTTGTGTAGCTGCAGGAGTCTGTTCACACCGGCTGCGCTCGCTGTGCAGGCTGCCCGCCCGCAGCTCAGTCTTGCCCGCCCACCCAGAGGAAGGGCTCCTTCGCACCGAGTGGCTCGAGTCGGTGTCCCCAGGGCTGTCACGCACTTGTTCGTGAGCTGACCTTGTCCAGGAGCTGGGGAAGGACCCCGGGGCCTGGGTGCTGAGACGTGCAAGATACCAGGGACCTCGACCTGTCCCCTGGGAACCCAGTACCCTGGGGAGCTGACACCTCATGGCCTTGAACAGAGGAAACCGAAGCTCGAGAAGGGCGGGGGTGGGGAGCCAGGTCGGTGCTGTCCCGCTTTGGGGATGGGGCACGTGGGGGCCCTGGCGGGTTTGCAGAATCCTCTGCGGCTCCTCCGGGGATAGCGTCTGGCTGGAACCCCACTTGTCCCTCGGCTCCTCGCCACTTGATGGGGAGACCAGTGTCCTACCACGGTTTTCAGTGTGGTGCACTTGTGGAGCACCTGCTGTATGCGGGCATGTGCCGGCCTCTGGGTCAGCTCTGGGTGATCCTCCTTCCTCTTCCCCAGGCAAGGGCGGCGAGCGGGGCGCATACACCCCCTTTGGGAGAGACGCGGGGGTCGGCAGCCTGACTCAGGTGAGGCTGCGTCTGCAGGGTGGGCGGGGGAGGGCGTGGGTCCCGTCGGCCCCCAGCGGCCCTTGGAGCTTGGAGAGCCCCTGCCTCCAGACTAGGGGGCAGCACAGGTGGTTAGGGACTGGGGGGTACCCAGTGGGGGCCACAGTCACCGCTTGACTTCTCACCCCACCTTGTATTCCCTAGTTTTAATTTGAAACAAATTCGTCCCAATCGCCTCCTGATCTGTGAAGGCTCAGCCAAGTGCTGGTCACTCTCCAGCAGCTGCTGAAACAGGCCTGGGCCCTGGGCCAGGCCGGGTGGGTTGTCGATGGGGAAAGGGGAGCCTGGGGTCCAGCCTGTGGGGCCCTGTGCACAGATGAAGGGGTTCCAGGAGACACCTGCCCGCCCGCCTGCCCCCAAGTGGCAGACAGAGAAACCGAGGCCAACCAGGCAGACGAGGCCTGACCGACCCTCGCTCCGTGCCCCTGGCCTTGTGGTCCAGCCTCGGCACGGTCCCCGGCCTGGGCGAGATTGTTACCCGTGGCCACCCCACTGGGATGCTGACGGGCCAGTTGCCTGGCACAGTGGTCCCTTGTGGCCTCCTGTCCTGGTCCCCGCTTGGGTCTCTCTCCCCATGCCGGAGGGCTTTATTCCCTGCCCCTGCCTGCAGTCCTGGAACCTCAGGGTGCAGCTAGGCCGTGCTGCAGGCAGCGCCGCCTGTGTGCACACTGGGCCTTAGCCAGGTCACAGCCACTGAGTGCCCGTGGGGCCCCAGGTCGTCGGCCAGGGGCAGAACTTGCATGGCCCCATCTGTCCCCACGATACCCCTGAGCCGTGGAACGTCTGACATGCCCATTTCACAGGAAAGCCGAGGCTGCAGCACTGTGCCTCGAACCCCAGTCACCGTTGCTTTCCTGGAAAGAGAGACTATTTCAAATTCATGTCTGCGAGATTAAACTGTTTACCTTAAAAAAAAAAAAAAGCTGGGGGGGAATATGTACAAAGTAAAACACACAGATTTCCTTGACACCTGAAACATAGTTGTGCCCGTTTAGCACCCAGGCAGCGAGCGACACATCTTCAGGCTTGACAGTGTTTCTCTCCCCGTCTTTTTCCTTCATGAAAATGACAGTCGGTAGTGTCTTAGAGAAACGCCACCAGTGTCAGCAGGGAGCAGGGAGGGACCTATGCCCCAGGTCACTGTCACCCCAGGACCCTGCCATTGGCCTGGGCCCTCGCTCTTGCCTTTGTTGTTTTAAACCAGAATGGCCTGGGGGCTGGACAGGGGACCGCCTGCTAACCCTCCCCCTCCCTCAGGCCAGCTTCCTGCCCAGTGAGCTGGCCCTCAGCAGCCCGGGGCCACTGTCCCCCTCGGGCGTCAAAGGCGGGCCCCACTATTACTCCTACTCCAGTCACCCTCGGCGGAGAGCGGCGGATGGCGGCCTGGGTGAGTGGGGCGGTGGCGGGGCGGTGGGGACGGCGGTCCCCGTGGGTCCTGGCGGTCGCGTCCGCGTCCTGTGAGGTCGGGCAGCACTGAATTGGCGCAGCAAGGGTCCCACAGCCCTTGGTCGCTTCTCTGGCCATACACACCCTGCGCACCGTGCGGTTCTGTCGAAAGACGCTTCGTTTAGCGAGGTTGCTTTGATTCAGTGATGGTAAAGTCACCCACCCAGAAGTACACAGGTGCCAACGCGGGCCCACAGCGAGCGGGACCAGGCCCCCGGCTTCCCGTCCGGGCCGCGCTGGAGCCGGAAGGCTGGTGGCACCTGGCAACCGTGGAGGCACCCAAGCCAGGGTTGGGGCTTAGCAGTTTCGGCGAGGGGGGAGCTTGCAGGTCTGGGACTCGGCGACCGGGCGGCTGCCAGGAGCTGGGGCTCGTGGAGCAGGCACCGGCTCCTGTGTCCGTGAACCCTGCGACCCGGCTCCCGGCACACACCCGCCCCCTGAGTTCGCCACATGGGCCCGAGGCTGGTTTAAGTCATTCTCTTAGTAGGGGAGCTTGGGGGTCTCTTCTCCGAGCTGCAGGGTGGGGCTGTCTCCCACCCCCTAGTGACAGGAGTGTCCAAGCAGGAAGGGCCCCCTGCACCCCTCCCGGTGGTGAGGGTGGGAACCTGGCCGGGGGTGCTCACTCCTCTTGTCCCAACAGACACGCAGCCCAAGAAAGTCCGGAAGGTGCCACCGGGTCTCCCATCCTCGGTGAGTTGTGGGACAAACGGGCCCCACAGGCCGAGCGCCTCTCGTGACCCCCTCCCGAGGGTGGGCCGGCCCTGCGTGGGATCTGACGAAAGCCCCATGGGCTCAGCTGGACTTCTTCCCTGAGGCCCCAGCCCTGACGTAGTCGGGAAATCCTTCCTTGGGTCTAGCCTGGGTCCCTCCTGCTTTAAGAGAAGGTGGTTTCCTCTGGCCGAGGCGCCTCAGAAAGGGTGTGAACGGGGTCCTGGAAGCGGGAGCAGGCGGGTGTCCTGGTGGCCAGTTAGAGGGTTTCCCGCCCTGTCCACCCTGCTTGGAGCTGTCCTCACCCCGATGCCTGGTGGCTGGCAGGCTGCCAGGCCCAGCAGATGGTGCCGAGCCGTCAGCGGCTCCCAGCACCGTGCTCCCGAGACTTAATCACGTTGGGAGAGAAAAGGCAATTTGCTGGACTCCCTGGCTCGGCCACCACCCTGTCTCCTTGCCTTCTGTGCTGAGCCCCGGAGGCTGATCTGGCCCGTACCAGGCCGCAGGCCCAGAGGCTGTTTTAAGACTCAGCTAGTGATGTCACGTCCTGGAACATCAGAGCTGAGAGGCCCCTGAGCCCACTTTGTCCTACCATCTCTCGGCACTTGCACCCCGCTTTCTGCTCCAGTGCCGGGGCAGACGTGGCCAGTTGACCGCAGCGCTTTCCTGCAGTGCCCAGTCGATCAGGGTCGGCGCTGGTCCTTGAAAGCCTTTGTTGTCTCACTGCTCTGGGGCAGAATATTCACCCGGGGCCCTGCCTCTGAGGCCCCCAGGCCTTGTGTGATCAGGGCTGGCGTTAAGGCAGGTTCCAGTGCTGGGGGCGGCACAGCTGGGCTCTGCTGGGTCAATAGGAGTTTACTGGATTAAGGAGGGAAAAGGCCGGCTGGGCTGGGGGTCCTGTCTACAGAGGCCTCAGGTGCAAGGCTGGGACTGTGGGGAGGGCAGGAGGTGGGGGTGGAGAAGGAACAGCAGAGAGAGGTGATAACACAAGCGGAGTCTCAGACGCGGGGCCGAGGTGCGGTTTTAGAGGGAAGGTTTGGAGAAGCACAGTGGGCGGTGGGGTGGACCGCCATCCAGGTGGAGGGGGAGCTGCGGTGGGGGCTGGCCGGTCCCCACCCCGCCCGGCCCCTCCTGCCTGACTATGCCCGCTGGCCCAGCACAGGTGTACCCACCCGGCTCAGGTGATGACTACAGCAGGGACACGGCCGCCTACCCACCCACCAAGACGCCCAGCGGCACCTACCCCGCCTCCTTCTACGTGGCAGGTACTTGAGGGCTCGCCCGCGTTGCCGGGGGTGGGGCCCGGGCTTCCTCTGCCTGCCCATCTCACCGTTCCCCTCTCCGCAGACGGCAGCCTGCACCCCTCGGCCGAGCTCTGGAGCCCCCCAGGCCAGGTGGGCTTCGGGCCCATGCTGGGCGGGGGCTCATCCCCCCTGCCCCTCCCAGCAGGTGGCGGCAGCTCCGTGGGCGGCAGTGGCAGCGGTGGGTTTGGCGGCCTGCACCAGCACGAGCGCATGGTAGGCCCCGCGGGGTGGCCCTGACCAGGGCGGGGGTGTGTGTGTTGGGGGGGGTGTGGGCGGTGCCCGTCTGACCCCTCCCGCCCCATCCCCTGCACACAGGGCTACCAGCCGCACGGAGCAGAGGTGAACGGCGGGCTCCCGGCTGTGTCCACCTTTTGCGGGGTGGCCCTGACCAGGGCGGGGGTGTGTGTGTTGGGGGGGGGTGTGGGCGGTGCCCGTCTGACCCCTCCCGCTCCATCCCCTGCACACAGGGCTACCAGCTGCACGGAGCAGAGGTGAACGGCGGGCTCCCGGCTGTGTCCACCTTTTCCTCGGCCCCCACGGGCGCCTACAGCAGCGTCTCCAGCCACACGCCCCCTGTCAGCGGGGCCGACGGCCTCCTGGGTACGGCCCCCTCTCCCCACACCCCTGATGGGTTCAGGATCCAGCCCTGGGTATCATAATTAACTGCCTGGCTCGGGCTCCTCGGGCCCCCTCAGGTGTTTCAAAGTGGCTCCTCGATGAGTAGGTCCCACTGTTCATTTGGGGAAACTGAGGTGCAGCGAGGGGCTGCTCACCCCGAGCCCCGCAGCCTGCCTGTCCCCAGAGCACTGTGGAGGCACGTGGTGAGGCGTCAGGAGATGCCCGACTGAGACCGGGGCTGCCCGGGGCCAGGCTGCGGCATCCGTGCAGGCAGCTGCGTGCAGAAGGGAGCTCCCCGTCGGCCGGGGCGAGTAAGCCCGGCCCAGGTGTTGGGGCTGCTGCATCCCAGACGCTGGGCTTCACCTCTCTCCACCCGCAGGCTCCCGTGGAACCACGGCCGGCAGCTCTGGGGACGCCCTTGGGAAGGCGCTGGCCTCGGTGAGACTCGGCACATGGTGGGTGGCTGGGTCGGTGACCCGGGAGGCTGACTCCTGACCGGCCACGTGGTGGCCTTTTCTCTCTCCCTGTCCCCGTCACAGATCTACTCCCCAGACCAGTCAAGCAATAACTTCTCATCCAGCCCCTCCACCCCCGTGGGTTCCCCACAGGGCCTGGCAGGTCTGTGCAGCGCGCTGGGGGAGGGGACTGGGTCTGCTGACTGTAGCCCCGGCTGGGCGGGGCGCTGGACAGACCACATGCCTCACAGCTCACGTTCCCGTGGTCCTCGAGGAGGGCTCCCTAGAGGATTGGGGGGGCTTCCAAGGCAATGCTCCTAGGTCACAGCGGAGGCACAGGTCGGGAGGTGCGACGCGGCAGGCCGTGCGTTGTGAGCACGAGGGGCAGATGGGCTCCGGCGGAGGCCTGGGGTGCCCAAGAGCAGAGCAGCCGGCCCCAGACTCCCGCCTGGACTCCGGCACGTGGGCGTGTTGGCGTTTATTCACCCCAGAAGCTGTTAGGCACCTACTGTATGCCTCACGTTCAGCTTTGCCAAGGGGGCCGGGTCCCATCCCTAAGAGGGTGCACCCGAGGTTCAGCCAGGGGCCGTGGAGAAGTGAGGGCCACAGGTCTCCGGAGGGCGCACAGGCCCGCACGGTGCTTCTGGGGCTCCGGTGGGGCAGGACTGGGAGGAGCCGCCTGCCCCGTGGGTTTTGCAGTTGGAGAAACTGAGGCTCAACGATGTGACCTGCCCACTGGGTTTACACCCCGGCCTGGCAGAGCTGTCGGGCCAGCTGGGCTGAGATTCAGATGTGGGGCCCTTATTAGACTGCCCTGTGGGTGTGGGAGCCCCTGTGTGGCCAGTCTGGGCATCACAGCCGCAGACTCCCAGCCCAGCCTTTCTCCTTCCCTGGGTCAGGCTGCACAGACACACACACACACACACCCCCCGCCCACTCACACACATCTGTCCCTTCCAGGGACGTCACAGTGGCCTCGAGCAGGAGCCCCCGGTGCCTTATCGCCCAGCTACGATGGGGGTCTCCACGGCCTGGTGAGTGTCCTGGGGGCCGCGGAGGGTGCACCCTCGTGGGAGCGCGGGGAGCAGAGGTGCTTGTGAACACACAGGGACACCCGTTTGGGGTGGGGGGCGGCTTCGCATGTCTGCCATGGCCAGAACGCCACATCCTGTAAGAGGTTTCAGGTGTGGAAACAGCAGAATGTGCGACAGGACAGGTGCTCCTTGACCAGGTTAAACTTCTCAGCTAACTTGTTGGGAACAGGGTCCAAAGCTGGTGGGTGGCCAAAGCTGTGGCCATGGCCTGTGGCCCGCGACGGGCAGCTAGGCTGTTGGCAGCTGTATGGGGTCCTGGCGGCCCAGGCCCCTCACCCCTGTCCACCCCATAGCAGAGCAAGATGGAGGACCACCTGGACGAGGCCATCCACGTCCTCCGCAGCCATGCCGTGGGCACAGCGGGGGATGTGCACGGACTGCTGCCAGGCCACGGGGCGCTGGCCTCGGGCTTTGCTGGCGCTGTCATGCCACTGGGAGGGCGGCACGCTGGCCTGGTGAGTGCTGGGCGAGGGCAGGCTGGGGGGGTCGGCCGGGGCCAGGCCAGCACCGATGACCCCCCTCGTCCACAGGTGGGCGGCAGCCACTCGGAGGACGGCCTCTCTAGTAGCGGCGGCCTCGTGCACAACCACGTGGCCCTCCCCGACCTCTCCCGGCCGCCTGACTCCTACAGCGGTAAGTCCCCATGACATCCCCTGTGCAGGGGTGGCTGCACCCCAGGGTGGCCCGTGCCGTGGGCCCGCCAGTGGGCGTCACTCCTCCTTGGAGCCACATTCCTCCTCTGGAAAATGGGGACTGAGAGCCACCCACCATCCTTCCTGGCGGCCTGTGGGCTAGGGACTGTCCACCCCCATCTCCAGTTGAGGAAACTGAGGTCCAGGGTAACTTAACTGGGCACCGGTGCGGAGGGGGGGAGATGCCCCCTGCCACATCACCAAAGCCCTACCTGGCCTGGTGCCAGGATCTCACAGGGGTGGGAGGGGCCCTGCTGCTTCTGGGGTGGGTTGCTACCTCTTTCTCTGTTCACCCAGTCAATTGGGAGAGTCCCAAAAGGCATACGTTCAGCGTCCATCGTGCGTCTGGCACTTTTCTCGGCACCAGGGAACAAAACAGATCGGGCAAAGGGGGTGACTTGTGTGGAAACTGGAAGGTGACGGGAGCGTGTCAGGATGAGTGCTGGGGAGAAAGGTGTGTGTGTGGGGGGGTGCGCGCGTGCAAAGGCCCTGGGGCAGAGCTGTGCCTTGTGTGTTGGAGGAACATCGAGGAGGCCCACGTGTCTGGAGCAGCAGAGTGAGCGAGGGGGGGAGAGGGAGGAGGGCAGGGCCGGGAAGGGACGGGGGAGGGGATGGGGCAGGTCGTGAAGGGCCTTGGGGAGGACTTAGGCTTTTACCCCAGGGAGGTGAGGGCCCTGGAGGGCTGTGGGTAGAAGAGGGTCGGGGCCTTGCTCAGGTGCTCATAGATGCCCTCTGGTGGCTGCTGCTGGAAGGACAGGCTTTGGTTGGAAGTGGGAAACAGGGCAGAGGGGACTGCTGGTCCAGGAGGAATGGTGTGGGTGGATGCTGTGGACCGGCCTGCAAGGGGCCGAAGAGGGGCAGTGGTGGGCGATTTCCAGGTGCTTTGAAGGATTTGCAGATGTGGAGGAAGGAGGTACGGTTCCGGTCTGTAGGTGGGGTCTCAGGGTCCTTGGCACACGGTGGAGTTGATGGTGGGGAGCCTGGGCAGGCCGCAGGTGGGGCAGGGTCTCACGCGGGGCCAGGGTCCCGGGCAGATCGGGGGGGGGCAGGTGCTGAGGGGCCTGGAGGAGGGCGCACTGTGTCGGATGCCGGTTGAGGGTCCCATCAGGCCAAGTGGGGCAGCATTGGTGGCGTTCTGGGTAGTTAACTGTCCAGGGAAGCAGAGAAATCACCAGTAGAGAGGGGGCGAAGTCACTTGGCACGAGGTTATCCACAGAAGGGGGTGACGGTGGCAGGCTTGCACATGCCCACTGGGGTTTGGGGCCCTGGGTCTCACAGGGACCTGTCCCAGGGTCGCTTAATGCTGACCCTGCAACAGCCAGTGAGATGAAGGCCTAAGAGGATCCAGGACTCCACCCACCCTGCCCCCATCGACCTGGTGAAAAATACGCTGTGCCACATGCTGTGCGCATTTGACGACAAGGCCCCCTGACCCCACCACACAACCCTCGTGCCCGCCTGAGGACCCTGCAGCCCCAGAACCAGCCTGACTCCTGACTCGTGCTTCCTGGGTGTCTAGATTTTGTCACTGCACACCTGGGTGGCGTCTGGGGACATCTTTGGCTGTTACAGGCAGCAGTGCTGAGGGAGCCCCTGAGCAGGTCTCTTAAGCACTGTCCCCATCCTGGGGTTCAGCTGCGGGAGAGCCCAGGCCAGTCCCTCGGCCACGTGGTGGTTTCAAGCAGCTGTGTGCCCTCGCCCGCGGTCTCTTTATGTGGCCTGGGGGTTTTGTGAGTCGTTGTCCTACTGAGTGGCTTACCACCCGACTGCTCGCTCAGCTGCCATGCAAGGACCAGCCCTGGCCTCACGGGACACTGGGTCCTGCCCCACCCTAGGCCCACGCGTGGGCGCTTTCCCGAACCTTCTGAGCGTGTCTCCTGGTGGCGGGTGTGATTCTGGGTTGGAGGGTTGCTGGGCATACACATGCCCGCCTTTTCCAGATAAGGCGGAAAAAGTGTTTTCCAAAGCAGTCACACCCACAAGCGATACTCAGACCCGCAGCGTTTCTGCATTTCCTGAAGCGATGACGCAGATTGCAGGCTCCCGGGGGCCCTCCCTGCTCCTCTCGGGCTTCTCCATCATGTCCACACTGACTTGTAGCAGTTCTTTGGGATCGTGGGGATCTGCCCTTTGTTGGCTTGTACGTGACAGCGTCTTTTGTCCAGTGGCGCAGCCGCTTATTTTCTTGGTGATGAGAAGTTCTCAATTTTGATATATTCAGGTTTATCGATTTCTGTTTTTTTTGAGGACAGCTCCTTAACGTTTTAGGAAACAGTTTTTCGCCTCTGAGTGGCCATGACATTTTGGTGCACTTTCTTCTGAAGGCCTTTTGGTCTGTGGGGTCTGGAACGGGTGCCCGCGTGTGGTGTGAGGCCGGTGTCCCGCTCTCGGTGGGCTCCTGGGTGGCTTGCCGTTGCGAACGGAGGCCCCTGACTCCGGCCTGTTGCAGATCTCGGGCGCGGCGCCGCCCCGGGGCCCGGCGACATCAAGCGGGAGGAGCAGGAGGATGAAGAGAACGTGGCGGCCGACACCGCTGAGGACGAGAAGAAGGACCTCAAGGCCCCGCGTGCCCGGACCAGGTGCCGCCCCCCCCCACCCCCACAGGCCGGCTGCGCATGCTCGCGGGGGCCCCTCAAGGCGCCTGTGCACACGCACGGGGTGCCGGCTCCCGAGGCCGCGGCAGGCCCTTGCCCGGCCCGGCCTCACTGTCTCCCTCTGGCCCCTGGCTCCATAGCCCGGACGAGGACGAGGACGACCTTCTCCCCCCAGAGCAGAAGGCTGAGCGGGAGAAGGAGCGCCGGGTGGCCAATAACGCGCGGGAGCGGCTGCGGGTCCGAGACATCAATGAGGCTTTTAAGGAGCTGGGGCGCATGTGCCAGCTGCACCTCAACAGTGAGAAGCCCCAGACCAAACTGCTCATCCTGCACCAGGCCGTGTCGGTCATCCTGAACCTGGAGCAGCAGGTGCGAGGTCAGTGGGGGCGCCGCTCCCCTCCCTCACTGCTGCCCTCGCTCTCCCCTTCTCCCTTCTTGGAGCCCACCTCCCCTGCGTGACATCCCCTGCTGTGACCTTCTTCCCTCCCCCTGTGACCTTTTCACTGCAGTGACATCACTCCTGCAGTGACCTCCCCCTGCTGACTTTCTGCCTCCTACGGTGGCCAGCCCCCCTTCAGTGACCGTTCCCATTCCCCTGCTGTGACTATCCCCCCCAGTGACCATCCTCTTCTGCAGTGACCGTTCCCTCCTCAGTGACCATCTCCCTCCTGACCGTGGGCCCTCTGCCTGGCCAGGCCCCATTGCTGCCTCTAGTGGGTTTTTTTGGCTGTGCTGCGTTGGCAGGCAGGATCCTAGTTCCCCAGCCAGGGGCTGAACCCGCACCCCTTGCAGTAGAAGCAGGGGAAGTCTTAACCACTGAACCGTCAGGGAAGTCCCATCCCATTGTCCCCTCTGAAGTGAGAGGAACAGACTCTGGACCCGCAGCCCTGTAGCCCTGGGCACTTCGGCACAGAACTGTGTCCTCAGACCCCACAGACCCCACCTGCCCAGCTCTTCCTGCCCAGCCCTTCCTTCTGAGGAAGCCCAGAGCCCGGCTGGCAGGGACTCGTGTCCCCTGGCTCCCAGAGACTGTCACTGTCTCTCTCGCTCTGAGCAGACACTTCGTGGGGCGCCTGAGCCCATCGGTCTCCACCTGCAGGTGGGGTTCACCCCCCATCCCCAAGGCTGAGTGAGGGTCAGGGAGGCTGTGTGACTCTCCCTCCAGCTGATTCCTTCACGCCCCCCACCCCACCTCTGCTGCCCCGTTAACCCTTTCTCTCCTGCAGTGCTGTCGCTTGGACCGGAGCTAGGGCCCTGGCCTGCCGCCCACTGTCCCCTGAGCTCTGGGGTTTCCGCGTCCCCACGGCGGCGTGGGCATCCGCCCGCCTTTCTGCTCTCTGCCCCCCGTGCTCTCCTACCCTGGCCGCCCACCTCCTCACTCCCACCGGCTGCCCTCCTTACCTCGCACTTGCGCCCGAGCGCTGAAACGGCAGGGCTGCGACCCGGGCCTTTCCTCCCCCACGGCCCCCGTCGGGACTTGAGGGAAGAAAGGGGCCCCGAGGCCTGACTGTCAGTTTGGTCTGCACGCTTGTCCTGAGCTCCGGCCGCCGCCGCCACCGCCCGCGGGGGTCGCTCAGGCCTGAGGGCAGGGTGGGCGGGCAGGACGGGCTCCCAGGGAAACAGGCAGACGCAGAGGTTGCTCGTGCAGAGCCCCGCAGTGCTCCCCTGGGGGGCTTGAGCTGGGGTGTGGACCCCATGGTCAGCTCTCTGAGCTCCTATTCCAGACTCACTGGGGGGACTCAACACTGTGCCCGCCGCCCAGCGGTTACAGCACAAGTGCCAGGCCTCAGGGGCCTGCGGGCAAGGCGCAGGGTGGCCACTCCAGGCCCAGCTCTCAGGCAGCCAGGGTCCAACGTGGGGCAGGTGCAGTCCTGTGGCGCCCAGGCATGAGGGGGTCTCCAGGCTGTGAGCTGGTTTGTTTCTGTGGACTCAGTGTCCTGAGCTCTGGGAGCCCCAGGCCCAGCTCTCCTTCACCCAGCAAGCAGCTGCTCTGAACGGGGAAGGTCGTCATCCCGGGCGGGGTGGGGGGGCATGGGGGCCTCCCTCCCTGCTTCCTGGGCATAGCGAGCGAGCGGGGTCAAGGGCTGCACCCAGCTCCCCGCAGATGCGCGGGTGGGGGTCAAGGCCCCGCCTCCTGTCAGGCACAAGGCATGCGCACTCGCAGCCAGCGGGTGCCCTCCCCACGACTCCCGCTCGGGACTAACGGGGCCCCGGTGCTGTGACCCAGCAGTACGGAGGAGGTGCTGTCCCTGGAGGAGAAAGACCTGAGGGACCGGGAGAGGCGCATGGCCAATAACGCGCGGGAGCGGGTGCGCGTGCGGGACATTAACGAGGCCTTCCGGGAGCTGGGGCGCATGTGCCAGCTGCACCTCAAGTCGGACAAGGCGCAGACCAAGCTGCTCATCCTGCAGCAGGCCGTGCAGGTCATCCTGGGCCTGGAGCAGCAGGTGCGAGGTAGGCGCCCGGGCCGGCCCCGCCCCGCCCTCCCGCCCACCGGGGACCTGAGCCGCCGGCGCCCCCCGACGCTCATCCTGCTCTGTAGACCCCCGGCCCGCATGGTCTGCTCGGGGACGGGGACAGGTCGAGAGATGGAGCAGCCCTGCGGGGCCCCCCGCCGTGTTCTTCCTCCCCTGGGGACCCTCTCCCACAGTGCTCTCCCCCTCCCCCCAGAGCGTAACCTGAACCCCAAAGCGGCCTGCTTGAAGCGCCGAGAAGAGGAGAAGGTGTCCGGCGTGGTCGGAGACGCTCAGATGGTGCTGTCGGCTGCCCACCCCAGCCTGGGCGAGGCCCACAACCCTGCCGGGCACATGTGACAGGAACGCCGCCCAGACGAGTGACCCCCACCTTGGTCTAACCTGGGACAGTCACGACGCCAGGCGCCTGGTCCCCACCCCACGCAGCCCGTGGTCAGCCTTGAGCCAACACCGCCCTGGGGGCTCCGGAGGCAAACACCACCGCCAGGTCTCTGGCCTGATCGATCCTGAAACTGCGTCTCGGCCCTGCTGCCCAGGCCTGGGCTGCAAGGAGCATTGTTTCTGTTTTTGGTTATATATACGTTGTCAGACAAGAAAATGAATGCCTTAAGTATAAAACGTGAAGACTCAAACATACCGTTCACAGGAGGGAAATGCTGTGCGGAGCCAGCTTGGTCGGCAGCCACCAACCAGCAACTTGTGCCTACACCTGAGAGTTTTTTGTTTTTTTTTGTTTTTTTTAAGAAAATAAAAGGAACCTTAGTTATGAGAGATTTTTTTTTTTATAATGTAGAAGAAAATTAGTAAGAATGATGCCTTTGGTCTTTTTTTTTTTTTTTTTAGCTTTTTTTGCGTATGTTTTATAAGCAACAAATTTTTTTGTATCAAAGTCTCGTGTCTCTTGCTATTTTTGCTGCTGTTTCTAGAAGTGAGCATTGCATTTCATGATCAACAAGGTTATTAAAAGTTGTATTAAAAAGACCCCAGGACTTCCCTGGTGGTCCAGTGGTTAAGACTCCGCGCTCCCAATGCAGGGGGCACGGGTTCAATCCCTGGTCGGGGAGCTAAGATCCCGTGTGCCACGTGGTGTGGCCAAAATACTTTAAAAAGACCCCGTGTAAACTTGAGGTTCCCCGCCCCCCCCCCCCCAGCCCCGGGGGCCCCTGGACCAGGGGTGGGAGGTGCCGT
>NC_041215.1:22174944-22180797 GCF_002837175.3 Physeter macrocephalus | reverse complement strand
ACGTTGTCAGACAAGAAAATGAATGCCTTAAGTATAAAACGTGAAGACTCAAACATACCGTTCACAGGAGGGAAATGCTGTGCGGAGCCAGCTTGGTCGGCAGCCACCAACCAGCAACTTGTGCCTACACCTGAGAGTTTTTTGTTTTTTTTTGTTTTTTTTAAGAAAATAAAAGGAACCTTAGTTATGAGAGATTTTTTTTTTATAATGTAGAAGAAAATTAGTAAGAATGATGCCTTTGGTCTTTTTTTTTTTTTTTTAGCTTTTTTTGCGTATGTTTTATAAGCAACAAATTTTTTTGTATCAAAGTCTCGTGTCTCTTGCTATTTTTGCTGCTGTTTCTAGAAGTGAGCATTGCATTTCATGATCAACAAGGTTATTAAAAGTTGTATTAAAAAGACCCCAGGACTTCCCTGGTGGTCCAGTGGTTAAGACTCCGCGCTCCCAATGCAGGGGGCACGGGTTCAATCCCTGGTCGGGGAGCTAAGATCCCGTGTGCCACGTGGTGTGGCCAAAATACTTTAAAAAGACCCCGTGTAAACTTGAGGTTCCCCGCCCCCCCCCCAGCCCCGGGAGCCACTGGACCAGGGGTGGCAGGTGCCGTCCAGTTCAGGTTCTAGCCTGGGGGGCTTGCTCTTGTGGTTTGCTCCCTGTGAGGTAGTGGGTGGGCCCTTGCCTGGTGGGGGCCTCCCCTGCCCGATCTGCTCCCCTCCCTCAGGAAGGGGGACACCCTGCTGAGGCACCTCCAAGGAGGCAGGGACGCTCCCCTCCTGTCACACAGCCGAGGTTCCTCCCCGCAAGCAGCTCTGGTCCCCCGGGCCCCTGCCTGCGGCCTGCCAGCCCCACATCGCTCCAAGCCCTGGGACCTCTCTCAGATGGGACTTTGTGAGGACCAGCATTCCTGGGCCCGGGGCCTGCGTTGTTGAGCATGGTGCTGGGGGGCCTCCCTAAACACCCCGTCCTTCGTTCTCTGAACTCTGGCACAGAAACCCCTTGCTCCCCAAGTGGCCGTCCTGGTGTGAACTGGGGAAGTTACAGGCTCGCCCTGCCCAGAAAGGGCCCCAGGCTGTATGTCAGGGTTGACGCGCCACTGCAAACCAGGAGGGTGAGCCGCCCTCAGGCCCTGGGCGCCAGCTCCCAGGCCTCCCCAAGTAGCCCTCCCTCCCGTGTGTTCAGGGGAACCCACTTGGCCTGTGCTGTCCCAGGTTTAAACGAAGTCCAGGGTGGTTGGTCACCTTACGTGTCACCTGGGCATGGGGTCAGGCCGGTTGGGGTCTCACCTGCCCTCCCTTTACCCCCTGCAGAGAGGCCTTACGTACCCCCAGGCTGGCTGCACGCACCCCACCCTACCAGCATCCCAGGTATCTCCCCCAAAACCCCACCCTCACTCCCTGAGCACCGGGGCGGCCTGACTCCTCAAGACTGGAACTCCCCACGGCTGGGGGCCGGGTGCCCCACGGGAAGCTTGAGGGAACCCCAAGGCCAGCACGAGCGGGACATCCCAGCTTGGGTCCGGGGCCACCTCCAGGTCCCTGGGATCCCCTGGGGTCTGCCCCTGAGACCGATCAGGGGACCCTCCTTGGTGACTCCCCTGGTCTGCGGGTCTTGTCTCTCTTTGGGGAACCTGCCTCAGTTTCCCTCTGCCTCGGGCCTAACCCACAGACCCAGATGGGCAGGGGCCGAGGAGCCTCTGCGGCCCCCCGAGGCCCGCAAACTTTTGAACTGTATTACATATATAATTTAAGTTTTATATATTTTATATATATATAATGAGATTAACCCAGCACGGGAAAAAGTAGCCTTGGGGGAGGGGAAGAACCACAATTACGGGGAAAATTGTGCTCTGAGTGCCTCAGGATAACTGATTTTTTTAAAAACAACAAAAATTTTTTTAAGTAGAATAATTTTATATAAGTGTCAACACAGCTGGCTGAATTCTTTGGGATTTTTAATAACGATCCTCTTTAAAGTCGATTTGGAGACCTGTACATAACAGCACTGTAGCAATAAATGTGACATTTTATGACAATACTCTGCTGTCCCTGGATCTTTCAGCTGCTGTGTGCTTACAGATGAAAAGAGGGTTTGGGAAGGTGGTGCCCCCGGTGTCGGTGTCAGCATAGGCGCTCACTAGATGGCCTGAGTACATTCCACCAAGGATGGCCCGGGGGATTGTGGGCTCATCTGCACTGCACATCTCCTGGACAGCTAAAACAGCTCGGCGGGCGGGCGGGCGGCCTGGAAACCACAGGAATCTGTTCTCACACATTCTGGAGGCCAGATGTCCCAGGTCCAGGTGTGGTAGGGCCGCGTTCCCTCCTGACACCCCCCCACCCCAGGAGAGTCCTTCCTGCCTCTTCCAGCTTCTGGGGGCCCCAGGTGTGCCTCGGTTTGCAGCCGCATCACCCTGATCTCCACCTCCATCTTCAGGCGGCCTCTCCCCGTGTGTCTTGTGTCCAGGTGTCCCTCCTACACACACACCTGTCATTGCCCTAGGGCCGCAAAATCTCTAGCATGACCTCATCTTAGCCGATCACATCTGCAAAGACCTTATTTCCAAATAAGGTCCCGTTCACAGGCTGTAGCAGGGGTGGGGGGCGGTCAAGACTTGAACATGTCCTCTTGGGAGGACACAGTTCAGCCCTCAACCGGGGTTTGATGGGGTGGTGGTGAGCAAGGCCGCAGACACTGGGAAAGGTGGCCACAGTGATTCCTTGTTCTAGAAGCAAAGTTCCTCGGGCAAAGCCAGGGACCTGCACTTGGAATAAGGGCTCCCGGGATGTGGAAGCTGACTGGCTCCTGGCGGAAGGTCACTCCCTGAGTTTGTATGTATATATTTATTTTAACATCTTTATTGGATCCCAATGCAGGGGGCCCAGGTTCTATCCCTGGTTAGGGAACTAGATCCCGCAGGCCTCAACTAAGACCTGGCGCGGCCAAAAAAATATTTAAAAAAAAATAATAAATATTAAAAAATAAATACTGTAATACACCAAAACCCAGTGAATGATGCACATTGAATGGGTGAATTGTATGGTGTGTGGATTATATCTCAGTAAAGGTGTCTAAGAATACCTTAAAGGTGCCAAAATCCTAATCCGGGGAGGTGTTGCCTCTGTCCCAGCAGGGGTCGGCTCCATAGAAATTTCTGGGAGGAGCATCTGCTTGACTCAGGTCAGAGAAATCTGGTGGCAGGGGGTTGGGCACAGGGAACCTGGGGCGGTGGATGTGTGTGTGGCTTGACAGCGCCAGTGGTGTCGCAGGTGTGTTCCTGAGTCCAAGCCTTTCAAAGCCTGCGGCTCCCCATCTGCTGGATGCCCACCGGGCCCTCCAGGGCTGACAGAGAACCCGCAGAGCCCGGTCCTGGAGCAGCCCTGACACCCGCAGGCCAGGGAGGGAAGGGACATGCCTGACTTGAGACAGACGGTGCCGGGCTGCAGCAGGGTGATGGGAGCCACAAAAGAAAGGCCCACGTCCTGACCTGTGAAGGGCACCCTATTTTGAAAAAGGGTCTTTGCAGATGTAATCAAGTTAAGGATCTCAAGATCATCCTGGATTAGGGTGACCCCAAATCAATGACAAGTGTCCTTATAAGAGACAGAAGACAAGAGACACAGAGGGGAAGCCACGTGACAACAGAGGCATGCAGGAACAAGCCAAGGGATGCGGGGGGGCGGGGGTGGCAGGGGCCAGAAGCTGGAAGAGGCAGAAAGGACCCTCCCTGGAGCCTCCGGAGGGATCACAGCCCTGTGACACCTTGATGTCAGACATATGGTCTCCAGAACTGGAAGAGGATAAACCCCTGTTGCTTTAAGCCACCCAGCTTGTGGTCATTTGTCACGCAGCCACGGGAAATTAATAGCATCTGTGCCCTTTTTTAAAACGGCAAAACATCCAAATGCAACAGGGACTCCTCATACCTCGCTGGTGGGAACACAAACGGATACAAGGACTTTGGAAAAGACTTTGGCGGTGCACCTGAAACTAACATGTTACACGTCAATTACACCTCAACAATAATAAAAGCGTATGGCAGTTCCTTCTACAGTTAAACATAAGCCTCCCCTACAAGTCAGCCAGCAGCCAGTCCACCCCAGTCATCCACCCAAAGGACACAAAGACACACGTCCACACAAAGACCTGGATGCAACTGCTCATTGCAGATTCCTTTCCCATCGCCAAAACGTGGAAACAACCCAAATGTCCTTCAGCAGGTCAGTGGGTAAACACAAGGGTCCACCCACTCCATGGACCACGACTCAGCAGTAGAGAGACTGAACCGCTGACAGAAACAATGGCTTGTTTGATTCAAAATAGCTACGCTGCGTGGACAAAGCCAGACACCAAAGAGAACATACTCTATGATTCTCGGTAGAAAAGTCTAGAAAATGCAGACTAATTCACAGTAGCGTGGTTGTAGGGGCTGGAGGGGGGAGTGGGTGGGGTCCCAAAGGGGCAGGAGGAAACTTCCAGGGGACGAGGGGGAGGTGTTCATTATCTCCACAGTGTGATGGTTTCATGGGTGTGCACATGTCCAAATACCAGGTTGTATGTTTTAAATATGTGCATTTTTGTAGGTCAAGTATACATCAGTAAAGTTGTAAAAATTGTAAAAGAATCCAACAGATGAATGGATAAACACCATGTGGTACCTCCACACACGGGAGCATCACTCAGCCATGAAAAGGGGTGAAGCCCTGACACTCGCTACCACGTGGATGGACCCTGAGAACACGACGCTCAGTGAGAGAAGCCAGACACAGAAGGACGCACAGGGTGTGATTCCATTGATGGGAAACGTCCAGAACAAGCAGATGCATAGACAGAGAGTGAATTCCTGGTTGTCAAGGGCTGGGAAGGGGGTGGGGGGTGGGGTGACTGCTGATGAGGACGGGGCTTCTATTGGGGTGATGGAATGTTCTGGAATTAGATGGAGGTGGTGGTCGCACAACCTTGTGAATGTACTAAAGACCACTGAATTCTACACTTTACAATGGCTAATTGTATGTTATGTGAATTTCACATTGATGAAAACAAGAAAAATCGTTCCGTTTCCTGAGGGGCAGATAGGCATCCTGCATGGAACCCAGGAGGCCAGGGCAGAGGGCCAGCAGGGTGCGAGGGGGGCCAACCGTTCTTGCTTATCCATCATCTCTTCTGGTCACAGAATCCTGGTATTCTCTTTTGGGGATCCTCCTCCAATTTCAGCCCACATCCTCAAATGAGAGGGGCCGACGCTGCCCTGTTTCCACAGCACGCGAATGAGAACCAGCTTCGGGGCATTTTCTGTGATTATTGGGAAAGAGGTGCCATCTTCCTGCAAGGGTTGCTGGAATGTCAACCAAGAGTTTCTGGGTGCCTCTGCTCAGAGTTCACCACAGAGTAAGGGCAACACAGAGGAAAGAAGAGCTGAGAGATAGAAGATTCATAATGACATTGCTAGACTCCTGGATGCAGCTGTGCCTGAAGCCATCTAACATGCCACAGAACTTCCTTCTGTTCTCTTAAGCCAGTTTTTGTTCTTCATTTATCACTTGAAACGAAAAGCACTCTGCCTCGTGAGCTGAAGTGCATTAAGCAGAAGGAGCGATGCGGCAGAGCTTCAGAAACTGCTGGATCCAGGACCTGCAGCCCCAAGGCCTCTATGCCCACCTCTGCTCATCTTTTCACGCAGGTCTATTCTCTGTCTCATGATTTCTAATCTCTGTCTCAGATTCTACAATCTCCAGGGTGGCCCCTACATCCCAATTTTTTTTTTTTTTTTTTTTGCGGTACGCGGGCCTCTCACTGTTGTGGCCTCTCCCGTTGCGGAGCACAGGCTCCGGACGCGCAGGCTCAGCGGCCACGGCTCAC
>NC_041215.1:22136384-22174679 GCF_002837175.3 Physeter macrocephalus | reverse complement strand
CTTCCATTGCGGAGCACAGGCTCCGGACGCGCAGGCTCAGCGGCCATGGCTCACGGGCCCAGCCGCTCCGCGGCATGTGGGATCTTCCCAGACCGGCTCACGAACCCGTGTCCCCTGCATCGGCAGGCGGACTCTCAACCACTGAGCCACCAGGGAAGCCCAAACCCACTTTTTAAGTTTCCATCGAGGACAGAGACTTAATTCAGGTCCTCTCTGATCCCAAGCTCAAAAATCCCAGGGCAACTGGAAAGGCGGAGAAACAATGTCCAACTCAACAGCAACGAGCACCCCTCCTGCCCAGACCGTGGTCTCCAACCAACCCCCTGGTCGGAGGCCAGGGCTAGGTGAGAACCTGCAGCCCTCTGGGAACCGCAGTCTTGGAGGGTGCCGAGGGGCCGACCCCAGCAGGATGGGCTGGGCTGGGCAGACAAACCCCACGGTGTCCAGTCCGCATCTCCAAGCCTGCATTCGACGCTGGGACCCCGGAAGCGGTGAAAGGAGAAGGCGAGCCCGAGCGAGCCTGGGGCGGCGGAAAGAAGAGGGAGGAGGACCCACCTGTCCTGGGTCCATCAGCTAACAGGTGTCATCCTGAATGTTGACAGCGAGAGGAACCAGGCCTCCCTCTGCTGCCGGAATGAGGAATCACTCCCAATCGAAACGTGCAAACCATTTCCCACCGAGCCTCCGAGCAACAGACAACAAAATGCCAGCAAACCGAGGCTCGGGGAAGCGCTGTCATCTGGCCAAGGTCCCACACACAGAGAGTCCAGTGACAACGCCTAATTCCTCCAAAAGGGAGTTCAAATCCCACCCTTCCCCTCTGTGCGACTCTGGGTTTAACGCTTCCCCGTTTGGCCTGTTTCTTTAACTGTAAATAAAGTTCTGGCACGTAATAAGGACACAAACTCACCAGTTAAATGTCGCGGGCCACACCTAGTCGCTGGACGTTACGCAGCTTGGGGCCACTCTGACCGCCAGTGCGGAGAAGCAGACCCCGCTTCCCCACGTCACGTGGTCATAAAGCCCCGCCCCCCCGGGCCCGCCCACTCTAGTCTGCGTCCTTCAGACCCTCCCCGGAAGTGAGTGCAACTATATTCCGAGTCTGCGCGCGCAGCGGCGGCGCTCCCCGGATCTCGCGCGGTCAGCCCGCCCGGGATGGGCCGGGCAGGGCGGGGCCTCCCTGCAGGCCTGCGCGCTGCGGCGGCCGCTCCTGCGCAGTGCGCCCGAGCCGGCGGGGCCAGGGTCACCCTGAGCTGGGACGGCGCCGCTATGTTGGAAAGGTTCGTGGGCCCGCGATACCGCCAGCTGGCCAGAAAACAGAAATCTAGTCAATATTCATACAAACATATACATCTGTGTTTATATACATTTAAAAACATATATGCACCCTGAGCTGGGACGGCGCCGCTATGTTGGAAAGGTTCGTGGGCCCGCGATACCGCCAGCTGGCCAGAAACTGGTGAGGATGCGGCTACCGCCCCCGGACCCCTTGTCCTCCCAGGTCCCAAATGGGGAAACTGAGGCACAGAGCGGCAGCGCGGTCTGCCCCGCGCGTGGCTGGCCCCCGACCCTGAGGCACTCTGCCTGGGGGCCGCAATTGTGCCCAACCAGTCCGCGCCCAGCACCCCCGGCTTAGCTCCTGGGGCCTGGAAACTGACCCTGTGCGCTCCTGGCTTTGCTTTTGTCTGACGTTGTGAAGCCGAGGGCTGCGCCTGTCCTTGACTGACCCCCGTGGGAGGCGGGTGGGATGGGGGTGACCCCACGTGGCAGCCGGGATTGGGGAGCCCACGACGTGAGACGCTGAGAAACAGGGGGCCTGTACTCCGCAGTCGTGCCCCTGAGCCCCGGCAGGGAGAGGTGACGGGTGGGGGCTGTCCCTGGACAGTGGCGCCGGCAGGGACCTTCGGGTGGACAGTGACGGTGGCGCTTTACAGCTGGGGCGACCCAGGCTCAGGACGAAAGGCCGTCCCTGGCATCGGGTGGGACCGCCAGCGGCCCCTGCGGCCCCTACCGCGGGCGGCTCGAGCCCCCGGGCACTGTCGGTCCATCCCCATCTGCGCGTGGTCAGAGCAGCGAACCCCTCATCCAGGCTTTCGTTCAGTCGGCAGCAGCACCCACTGAGCACCTGGTGTGTGCTCGCACCTACCACTGAGTCGGGTGCCAGAGACACAGCGATAAACGGAACCTTCCTGGCTGACGCTGGACCAGAAAAAAATTAAACCGATGTGATCCATGGCATGAGGTTGATGTGAAGTAATAAACGGGGTGGGTGCAGCCCTGTCCCACCCACACTGGCTTCCGGAGGCCAGGAAGCGGGACTCACCCCCAGGAGGCACTGTGGCGTTGTGGGGGCTCAGGCTCGGAGCATCCACGCTCACCAGCTGGGTACTCTGCGCTCGGCTCCTCCCCGAGCCCTGGGCGTTTTCCTGCGAGCAGGGGGAGGAGAGGTGGTGAGGGTCGAGGGATTGTCAGCGGCATCATCACCTTCGGTGCCCCGTGGAGGTCAGGTGTGTGGCCACCTCCCTCTCTGTGAGCTCCACAGGGCCCCAAGGGGAGTGGCCAGAATGATTGGGGGGGGTGGGCGGGCGGTGGAGGCCTCCCTGAGGGCAGGCTCCTCTGACATCAGCACCCCTCAAAGCTGTTGGGCTGTGAGAGGAAAGATTCCCTCTCTGTTCGTGACACCTGCCCCAGAGCCTGTTCCAAAAGCAGCAGTAACCCAGGACCCCACCAAGGCGCAAAGTTGAGTTGTATGGGCCTCTCCCCAGGGTCTCCCCAGGGAGCAGGGGATGTCGTTGGCGAGGCAGGTTTGGGAGGGGGTGTTGCTGCTTCCATCTCTCCACCCCAACACCCCAGGCCCATGGGTTACGGTGATCCGGTGAAGTGGGCACCCATGCACAAATTCTGCCCCTGCACAGACCAGCGATGGAGCCTGTGAGAGTTCTCTGTCGCTGCATAACAAAGAGCCCACCAAATGTAGCAGCTTTGCAGACATTCATTATCAGTACTGTGGGTCAGGAATTGGAACACAGATGAGTGTCCTGCTCAGTGTCTCATCTGAAGGCTTTACTGGAGGATGTGTTTCCAGGTCACACCTGTGGTTGCAGCAGGGGGCCACCCTCAGTCCTCTGCCACAGGGGCCCCTCTACAGGGCAGCTCACAAACTAGCAGCTGGCTCCCCGCAGAGAGGGTAAGAGCAAACGAGCACGCCCTGACAGAGCCAGTCTCTAAAAGCCCATCTCAGAAGTGACATTCCCTCACGGTCCAGTGGTTAGGACTCGGCACCTTCACTGCCGGGGCCTGGGTTCAATCCCTGGTCGGGTAACGAAGATCCCGCAAGCCGTGTGGCGTGGCCAAAGAAAACCAAACCAAAACAAAAGAAGTGACAGCCCATCATCTCTCGTATTTGATTCATCAGAGGCGTATTTGATTCATCAGAGGCGAGTGACTGGATCCTGCCGACCTCAAGGGGAGGGGCTGTACAGGGGTGTGAACACCAGGAGGTGGGACTGTTGGGGCCATCCTGGACCCTGCCCATCACTGGACGTAAATGTGGAGTGTAGTGGTCTTGGAGTCCCTGCCTCGGCTCTGCACCTGGTGGGCTGTGTCGGGGGCATGGCTTGCCCTCTCTGTGCCTTGGTCTCATCTGTGAGACAGGGACCCTGATAACTCACACCTCCTTCAGTCCATCAGCTGTCTCAGGGATCGAGCTGCTGGAAACCACGTTAACGTGCCTACCTGCAAAGTTTAGATATCCTTATGCTTTACAAGCTTGGGCTTTTTCTGTTTTTAGTGGAATTCCTCAAATAAAACCTTAAGCAGGGACTTCCCTGGTGGCGCAGTGGTTAAGAGTCTGCCTGCCAGTGCAGGGGGCCACGGGTTCAATTCCTCAAATAAAACCTTAAGCAGGGACTTCCCTGGTGGCGCAGTGGTTAAGAGTCTGCCTGCCAGTGCAGGGGACCACGGGTTCGAGCCCTGGTCCGGGAAGATCCCACATGCCACGGAGCAACGAAGCCCGTGCGCCACAACTACTGAGCCTGCGCTCTAGAGCCCGCGAGCCACAACTACCGAGCCCGCGTGATACAACTACTGAAGCCCACACGCTCACAACCCGTGCTCTGCAACAAGAGAAGCCACAGCAATGAGAAGCCCGTGCACCGCAACTAGAGGAAGCCCGCGTACAGCAACGAAGACCCAGTGCAGCCAAAACCAAATAAATATACTAAAAAAACAAAAAAAACCCTCATGCATATCCTAATATGAAAGCAGATGGGAGTGGAGTTGCCTCAGGGTCACCTGCCTGGTGCCTGCCCTCGGGGTCATCAGCAGGATGTGTCCACAAGCCGGGCAGGGCCAGGTGCGTGGGGGGGGGGGGGGTGTGGGCACCTGATAAACGGCAGCTTGGGGTAGGGGGGGGATCCGGCCACGCTACCGGGAGGGTGAGGCCTGACCCCCGTTCTTGCAGGTTACCCACAGTGGGCATGTGGGGCACCGTGGGAGCCTTGGGGCTGGTGTGGGCCACTGACTGGAGGCTGATCCTGGACTGGGTGCCCTACATCAACGGCAAGTTCAAGAAGGACGATTAATTAAACCCATCCCCCTTGGACCCCTCCGGTAAGTTTCAGCAGCTGTCGGCTGGTGTAGCCCGGGATTCCTGAGCAGCAGAGGAGCAGTGTTCCCCGCAGTTCCAGGGCTGGGCCGGCAGGTGTTGGGGGCTCACCTGGAGAACCCTGCCTGAGGGCGGAGCCCTGCACTAGCCTCCTGCCTGGTGGCGCAGAGCTGCTAGCCAGCAGCCTCGGTTTGTGGGGCTGGGGAGTGGGCGCTGCCCCTCGGGGCTCAGTCCTGGAGACTGAGCCTGCACCCTGGGTGGGGTGGAGGGATGCCCCGTTTTACAGACAGGAAAGTGGAGGCTGGCCTCCCTGGGCGGGCTGCTGTGAGCACTGACGAGCCCGGCGCTGTGCTGCCCACCTGACAGCCCAGAGTGCACGCGCATCCCCATTTCACAGACTCCTAAGTGGCACAGCCAGATCTGGTATGAGAGCCTGTCTGCGGCGTCTGTGCTCTTACTGGGCTCTCAGCATCTGCTGCTCACCCTGCTTCGTTCCCCCTCCAGGTGTCTGGTGGTGCTGCCCCCTTCCATCTGCATCTGGAACGGCCCAGGCTCTTGGGATTGACTTCGAGGAAATACACGGCGCGAGTTAGGTTTCCTATGTTGGTGGAAGTAGCTTTAGTGTGTGAACACACACGGCATTAAACCTCACTCTGAAACCTGCTGGCCTGCACGTGCTCATGCTGGGGCTTGGTTATCTTGACTGCAGGCCCAGGGGCCCAGATGACCCGGGGAGCCTTTCAACTCCAAAACTGCAAATCTGCAGTTTCCCAGTGGCTGGCAGACATGGTTTGATTACTGCAGATGTTTAGTGGGTAATACCTGCACGGGGTTTTTATCGATCGCTGCCTTAACAAGTTACCCTTGACCTAGTAGCTCAAGACAAACATTCATTATCTCTCAGTAAGAATTTGGGAGTGATCTGTCTGGGGGTTCCTGGCTGAGGGTCCCTCATGAGGTTGCAGTAGAGGCATCGGCTGCATGATGAAGGGTGGCACCGGGGTGGGGTGGGGAGTCGGGGCTTCCAGGAGGCCCCCTCACGTGGCTCCTCCCCATGTGGGCCTCCCAGACGCTGCTTGAGCCTCTCTACTACACAGCGACCCAAGAGCAGGCAGGGAAGAGCCTCTGTGCCTTTTGTGACCTACTCAGGACTCTCAGGCCATCTCCTGCTCCACATCTTATTCGGGAGGAGAATTAGGCTCTGTGTCTTGAAGGAGGAACATCAGAACCTGTAGACGTGTTAAACCATCACCGGGGATACAAAAATGAGCGGGTACACGAGGATATACTGCATACAGGCAGTTCCCTCCAACTCCTGCCAAGTTCTGGAAAATTCTAGAAACGTTCTATTTGTGAAGAAGAGCTGTTTTATTAGTCTGTTTGGGCTGCCACAACAAAACACAGGCCAGGCAGCTTAAGCTACAGAATGAATGGAGGCTGGAAGTCTGAGGTCAGTTCTGGCAGGGTTGGTTCCTGGCGAGGGCCCGCCTCCTGGCCTGCAGACAGCCCCCTTCTCACTGCATCCTCACGTGGCCTCTCCTTGACGTGAGCAAGTGAGCTCTCCAGGGACTCTTAGGACATGCTAATTCTAGGGGACCAGGGTGACACCCTTCTGACCTCATTTAACCTTAACTGTTTGGGGGGGGCATCTCCACATGCAGCCACACTGGGGGTTAGGGTGTCAACATATACATTTCAGGGAGACACTTTCAGTCCACAGCAGCTTTGTATATTTTAACACAAGTAGTGGCATGTTCTACACACTTTTCTGCACAAACATTTTCCACCTATGGCTTATTTCCTGGAAGCCATGCCACTTTGGAAAGCGCAAAGCATCATGAAAAAGTCTACAAATAAGGGATTTCCCTGGTGGTCCAGTGGTTAAGAATCCACCTTCCAGTGCAGGGGTTGCAGGTTCGATCTTAGTTCGGGGAACTAAGATCCCACATGCTGCGGGACAACTAAGCCTGTGTGCCCCAACCAGAAGCCTGCAACGAAAGATCCTGCGTGCCACAACTAAGACCCAAAGCAGCCAAATAAATAAATATTTTTTAAAAGTCTGCAAAAAGGGGCTTCCCTGGTGGCACAGTGGTTGAGAGTCCGCCTGCCGATGCAGGGGACACGGATTCGTGCCCCGGTCTGGGAAGATCCCACATGCCGCGGAGCGGCTGGGTCGGTGAGCCATGGCCGCTGAGCCTGCGCGTCCGTAGCCTGTGCTCCGCAACGGGAGAGGCCACAGCAGTGAGAGGCCTGCGTACCACCAAAAAAAAAAAAAAAAAAAAAAAAAAAAGTCTGCAAACAAATGCTGGAGCGGGTGTGGAGAAAAGGGAACCCTCCTACACTGTTGGTAGGAATGTAAACTGGTGCAGCCACTATGGAGAACAGTTTGGAGGTTCCTTAAAAAACTAAAAATAGAATTACCATATGATCCAGTGATTCCACTCTTAGGCATATATCTGGAAAAGATGAAAACTCTAATTCAAAAAGATACATGGAGGGCTTCCCTGGTGGCGCAGTGGTTAAGAATCTACCTGCCAATGCATGGGACACGGGTTTGAGCCCTGGTCCGGGAAGATCCCACATGTCGCGAAGCAACTAAGCCCGTGCGCCACGACTACTGAGCCTGCGCTCTAGAGCCCGTGCGCCACAACTACTGAAGCCCGCGTGCCTAGAGCCTGTGCTCCGCAACAGGAGAAGCCACCGCAATGAGAAGCCCACGCACCACAACAGAGTAGCCCCCGCTCACCGCAACTAGAGAAAGCCCGCACAAAGCAACAAAGACCCGACGCAGTCATAAATAAATAAATAATAAATAAACATTAAAAAAAAAAAAACTACATAAAAACATATTGTATAAAGGGGGACTTCCCTGGCGGTCCAGTGGTTACGACTCTGTGCTTCTAATGCAGGGGGTGTGGGTTCGATCCGTAGTCGGGGAACTAAGATCCCACATGCTGCGCTGAGCGGCTAAAAAATAAAATAAATTTAAATTAAATTAAAAAATAACTAAATAAATAAAATAAAAATATCTTCCTACAATGTCTTGTACTAGGTTGGTGTTCAGTAAATATTGCTTTAAAAAATGTATAAAGGGCATATCTTCCTCATTTTGTCTCACTTTAAAATGGCACAGTACTGTTCAATCTGTATTTAAATTTTTTACATTTTGTATACAAATAGCTCCTACAATTCACTAACAAAAAAAAAAAATCCAATCGAAAAATGGGCAGAAGACCTAAATAGATATTTCTCCAAAGATGGCCAACAGGCACACGAAAAGATGCTTAACATTGCTAATTATTAGAAAAATGAAAATCAAAACCACTGTGAGTTACCACCTCACACCAGTCAGAATGGCCATCATTAAAAAGTCTACAAATAATAAATGCTGGAGAGGGTGTGGAGAAAAGGGAACCCTCCTACACTGTTGGTGGGAATGTATATTGGTGCAGCCACTATGGAGAACAGTATGGAGGTTCCTTAAAAAACTAAAAATAGGGACTTTCCTGTCAGTCCAGTGGTTAGGACTTCGTGCTTTCACTGCCGAGGGCCCCGGATCAATCCCTGGTTGGGGACCTAAGATCCCACAAGCTGCATGGCGTGGCCAAACAAAAACAAAAAATAGAATTGCCATATGATCCAGCAATCCCACTCCTGGGCAAATACCAGACAAAACCATCATTTGAAAAGTTACAGGCACCCCAATGTTCATAGCAGCATTATGTACAATTGCCAGGACATGGAAGCAACATAAATGTCCATCGACAGATGAATGGATAAAGAAGTTGTGGTACATATACAATGGAATACTACTCAGCCATCAAAAAAAATAATGCCATTTGCAGCCAACAGGGATGCAACTAGAGATTGTCATACTAAGTAAGTCAGAAAGAGAAAGACAAATACCATATGATACCGCTTATATGTGAAATCTAAAATACAACACGAACATATCTACAAAACAAAAACAGACACAGAGGAACAAATCTGTGATTGCCAAGGGTGGGGAGGGATGGAGTGTGAGCTTGGGATTAGCAGATGCAAACTATTATATATAGAATGGATAAATAGCAAGGTCCTACTGTATAGCACAGGGAACTACATTCAATATCCTGTGATAAACCATAATGGAAAAGAATATGAAAAAGAATATATATATGTATGACTGAGTCACTTTGCTGTATTGCGGAAATTAAACACAACATGGTAAATCAACTATACTTCAATAAAATTTAAAAATTTTTTGACATTTTGTTCATCATGGATTTTTTGCATTCATTTCGGATTGTTAAAATATTGCATTAACTGCCATTAATCTTGAAGTTTTTGGCGCCCACTAAATTTTCTGCCCAAGGTAAGTGCCATGAATGCCTCATATTAGCTTGCAGGAATGCTTGGCTGGGGACATCTGTGGTTGTCATGACTCAGGGGGTTCTCCTGGCATGAGTGGGAGGGGCCAGGGATGCTGCTCCACACCCCACAGTGCCCAGGACGACCCCACAGAGGATGCACTGGCCCTGATGGCAGCAGTTGCAGGGGAGAGAGACCCTGCCTCCGAAAGTCTTTTCAAGGTCCTCACATGGCACCTCCTGGTTTAATTTCTATCTTTCACCTTGTGGAGACAGGCAGGAGAAGGCATCTGCTTGGGGACTGGGCCAGCAGGCCTGGGCAAAGAGTTTATTTCAAAGGAGCAGCGCCCAGCCCAACGGAAGAGGAGCTGGGCAGCCCCCGTCCCTCCCATCCAGGCCTCCTGGCCTCTTGTCTCTGCGTCTGCCGCCAGCACCCTGGGTCACGGCCACCCTCCCGGTCAGGCCTCTGGACCAGTCCCTTGGGGACAGTCCTTGGCTTGGGCCAAGTAACACCCAGAGACCCACTGTCTATGCTCTGGGGTCAGCCTGGACCCGAGGGGGTCAGATTCCCTGAGAAGCAAGTGAGACCAGCGGGGCTGGTTCTTGAGGTGGAAGCGTTGCATTTCCATCATCCAACCATGAGGTCAAATCCAACACCACACGTCCATGGGTATACGACTGTCAAAACTCAGAAAATAACAATGGAGGATGTGGAGAAATCAAAGCCTTTGTTCGCTGCTGGTGGGAATGGGAAATGGGGCAGCCACAGTGGACAGCAGTCTGGCAGTTCCTCAAAAAATTAAACATAGGGCAACAGGCACATGAAAAGATGCTCAGCATCACTAATCATCAGAAAAATGCCAATCAAAATCACAATAAGGTGTCACCTCACACCTGTCAGAATGACTATTATCTAAAAGTCTACAAATAAAAAATGTTGGTGAGAATGTTGTGGAGAAAAGGGAACCCTCCTACACTGTTGGTGGGACTGTAAATTGGTGCAGCCACTATGGAGAACAATAAGGACGGTTCTGCAAAAACTAAAAATAGTCTGTGATTGCCAAGGGTGGGGAGGGATGGAGTGTGAGCTTGGGATTAGCAGATGCAAACTATTATATATAGAATGGATAAATAGCAAGGTCCTACTGTATAGCACAGGGAACTACATTCAATATCCTGTGATAAACCATAATGGAAAAGAATATGAAAAAGAATATATATATGTATGACTGAGTCACTTTGCTGTATTGCGGAAATTAAACACAACATGGTAAATCAACTATACTTCAATAAAATTTAAAAATTTTTTGACATTTTGTTCATCATGGATTTTTTGCATTCATTTCGGATTGTTAAAATATTGCATTAACTGCCATTAATCTTGAAGTTTTTGGCGCCCACTAAATTTTCTGCCCAAGGTAAGTGCCATGAATGCCTCATATTAGCTTGCAGGAATGCTTGGCTGGGGACATCTGTGGTTGTCATGACTCAGGGGGTTCTCCTGGCATGAGTGGGAGGGGCCAGGGATGCTGCTCCACACCCCACAGTGCCCAGGACGACCCCACAGAGGATGCACTGGCCCTGATGGCAGCAGTTGCAGGGGAGAGAGACCCTGCCTCCGAAAGTCTTTTCAAGGTCCTCACATGGCACCTCCTGGTTTAATTTCTATCTTTCACCTTGTGGAGACAGGCAGGAGAAGGCATCTGCTTGGGGACTGGGCCAGCAGGCCTGGGCAAAGAGTTTATTTCAAAGGAGCAGCGCCCAGCCCAACGGAAGAGGAGCTGGGCAGCCCCCGTCCCTCCCATCCAGGCCTCCTGGCCTCTTGTCTCTGCGTCTGCCGCCAGCACCCTGGGTCACGGCCACCCTCCCGGTCAGGCCTCTGGACCAGTCCCTTGGGGACAGTCCTTGGCTTGGGCCAAGTAACACCCAGAGACCCACTGTCTATGCTCTGGGGTCAGCCTGGACCCGAGGGGGTCAGATTCCCTGAGAAGCAAGTGAGACCAGCGGGGCTGGTTCTTGAGGTGGAAGCGTTGCATTTCCATCATCCAACCATGAGGTCAAATCCAACACCACACGTCCATGGGTATACGACTGTCAAAACTCAGAAAATAACAATGGAGGATGTGGAGAAATCAAAGCCTTTGTTCGCTGCTGGTGGGAATGGGAAATGGGGCAGCCACAGTGGACAGCAGTCTGGCAGTTCCTCAAAAAATTAAACATAGGGCAACAGGCACATGAAAAGATGCTCAGCATCACTAATCATCAGAAAAATGCCAATCAAAATCACAATAAGGTGTCACCTCACACCTGTCAGAATGACTATTATCTAAAAGTCTACAAATAAAAAATGTTGGTGAGAATGTTGTGGAGAAAAGGGAACCCTCCTACACTGTTGGTGGGACTGTAAATTGGTGCAGCCACTATGGAGAACAATAAGGACGGTTCTGCAAAAACTAAAAATAGAAGTACCATATGACCCAGCAATTCCACTCCTGGGTATATATACAAAAGAAACAAAAACACTAATTCAAAAAGATACATGCACCCCAGTGTTCAGATCAAAATTATTTACAATAGCCAAGACATGGAAACAACCTAAGTGTCCAGCAACAGATGAATGGATAAAGATGTGGTACATATATATAATAGAATATTGTTCACCTATAAAAAAGGAAATTTTGCCATTTGCATCAACATGGATGGATTTGGAAGGTATTACACTAAGTGAAATAAGTCGAACAAAGATAAATACTGTATGATACTGGTCATCTAGGGAATCTAAAAAATACAGCAAACTAATGAATATAACAAAACAGAAGCAGACTCACAGATATAGAGAACAAACTAGTGGTTACCAGTGGAGGGAGAGAGGGGCAAGATAGGGGTCGGGGGTGGGAGGTACAAACTATTGGGTATAAGACTGGCTCAGGGATGTACTGTAGAACATGAGCAATATTGCCAATATTTGGTAATAACTGTAAATGGAAAGCACACTTTGAAAACTATAAAAGTTACCAAAAAAATATTAATGTTTTGCCCTTCTCAAAAAATGAACAAAAACAAAAAATTAAAATATAGGGTCGCCACGTGATCCAGTAATTCCAGCTCTGGGTGTGCACCCAAGAGAAGTAAAAGCAGGGCTGGGGTGGTGCTGGGGTCTCCTGTCACAGGAAGGCTGACAACTTTTTCCTTTAAGCGGCTTCATGTGCTTTCAGTGATTACAATGCACGCGTCTATCTTTGCAACTTTGATTTTTAAATGAAAACGAAGTCGCACACGCTGGGAGAAAACACAACAGCGGCCAGCACTGCTCTCTCTGGAAGGCCAAGTCCTAGAGCCCTGGGTTTGGGCCTGACCTACACACAGGCATCCAGTGCCCCGAACCAGCTTCGTAACGGGGTGACCGCTCGCCGATCAGGATGCCTCCCCGGCCACTATGCCCTTTGTCTGTGGGAGAGCAGCCCAGCTACCCCTTGGGGAACCCAGGAGGGAAAGGGACGTAAGGAATTGAGAAGTTGCACTTACCCGGGGACTTAATATAAATAAACAAGTGACACCTGCGGGCCATGGTCTTCGGTGTCCCGCCCAAGCCCCGCCTCCAACTAGAACAGGGACCTGGGGGGCCCCAAGGCTGCGAAGACACCTGCAGGGAGCTCCAGGTGCGCGGCCCAGGCCTGTTGCCCTCGGCGGAGCCCAGAGCCTTCCCACCCGCAGCCTGCCCCTCCCCCTCCCCCAGGGACCCGACGCCAGGACAGGCCCGTCGGGAGGCCCAGCCCGCTCCTGGCACTGCCCACAGCTCCGGCCACTCACTCAGCAGTCTTTTCTGAAGTACCTGCCCTGGGCCGGCCAGGCTCTGCCCTGGGGGAGCAGGGCAGGCAGGAGAGGGTCTGTGGGAGGGGGAGGGGACACAAGGGGGGGCGGGAGATTCCCAAGTAAGGGCCTGGAGCCCCAGGAGACAGAAAGCGGCTGGACTAAGGAGGAGGCAGGAAAAGGGGGCCGGATTCTGAGATGTCATTAAAGCGTCGGGTGGGCCTTGGGGTGTGGAGGTGGGTGGTCACCGACAATGACCCTAAACGCGGATGCCAATGACGAGACCAGGGAGGCGGCGGGAGGACGGTCCGGCACTGGACGGGCATCCCGGGACACAGACGGGGCCTCGGAGGAGACGCGGGAGAGAGACCAACCCGGACAGCGCAGCGGCAAGCAGGCGCCACCAGCCACTCGGGGGCGGGCCAGGGCGCAGGCGCGGAGCGGACGAGCCGCGCGCCGCCGCAGGCCCCGCCTTCAGGCCGCGCACTGATTGGCGCCGCCGCCGAGGGGCGGGGGCCGGAGGCCACGGGAGGGGCGGGGCCTGCGCGGCGCCTGCGCAGCACGGGGCCCCGCGCGCGGGCGGGTGGGCGGAGCGGGCCCCCCGAGAGGGGGCTGGCGAGCGCGGGGAGGGGGCCGAAAGGGCGGCAAAGCCGGCGCGCGCCCGGCTGGGGGCGGAGGGCGGAGGCCCACGGGTCGGAACAGCCGCGGCAAGTGGCGGCGGCAGCGGCGGAGGCAGCTGAGGCGGCGGCGGCGAGCGGGGGTCCGGGCGGCAGCGGCGGCGGCGGGCCGAGGAGCCGGGCGCGATGGAGCGGAAGAGGTGGGAGTGCCCGGCGCTCCCGCAGGGCTGGGAGAGGGAAGAAGTGCCCAGAAGGTCGGGGCTGTCGGCCGGCCACAGGGATGTCTTTTACTATAGGTGAATGAACGTGCCGGCCGGGCAGGGCCCCAACGGGCGCCTCCCAGCGGCCTCTGCGGCGGCCTGGGCGCCCCGACCCGGGCCGCGGCCTGGGCCCCGCGCGTGCGTTGTGCGTGCATGCGTGCGTGCGTGCCGGCGCGCGGCGGGCGCTTGGCCCAGTGCGCGTGCGTGCCCGGCGGGCCCGAGCCCAGTGCGCGTGCGTGCCCGGCGAAGCCCTCGCTCAGTGTGCTTGCGCTCCCCCCGCAGCCGCATGGCCCTGGGACCGGCCCCGGGTTGGCGGTGGCCTTTGTTCGGCGGCCGCGGCGAAGCGGCCGGCTGGGCAAGGGGCACCCCGGCGCGGGCCAGACGCCGCTGGGAGGCGGGGGTGGGGGCTGGGCTGTCCCTTTGGTCCTCGTGGGGCGCTCCTGGGGCCGCGCGCAGCCTGGGTCGGGTGGGGATCCCGGGTTTCAGGGACCAGGGTTCGCTCTGGGAGACCAGGGAGGGCTGCCTAGGGACGCAGGTTCCTGGGCCCTTCACAGGGTGGCTTGGTCTTGGAGCTGCGTGTCTTTTAAGAGCCGCCCCTCCCCCATCCTTGGGCACCGTGGGTAGTGACCTCTCCAGTCGCCAGACCGGGGACGCGGCCTTTGTGAGCGTCCCTCACCCAAACTGGAGGGAGGGCTGCCCTTGGCCTGAGAGAGGTGGCAGGACCCCCCTTCCAGTGAAACAGAATCAGTAGGCGGCTGGAAGCCCAGCCCCAGACCGTCAACCACCTGCTGTTTGCCTTTTCCTTCTTTTTTTTTTTTTTTTTTTTTTTTCTCCTGACTGGTGGAAGATGCTTTTGTTTCTGAGCCAGGCTTGATGGCTCCCTCCCCTTTGCTTTAGGACCCTGACAAAAGAAAGGCAGGCGGGACACCTGCCACGTGTTGAATGCCTGCCAGGTGTTGGGGGGTGTGCAGCAGGTCCTGGGCCTTTGCTGTCCCCGTTTTGGGAGGAGTGAAGGAAGTGAGCAGGGTTAGGATGGCTCATCCAAGAGAAGCTCAGGTTCTAGTGTCCAAAGAGTGCTGGTGGCCCTCCCGTGTGTACTGTAATTGGCTGGGGTCCCGTAATGTCAAGCATGAAATAGTGGGGTTACGATCAGCATCTCTTAGGGAAACGTGTGTATTCCCCCTCACTGCGGCTGTCTGTGACGTCACTCCCTCGCTGGCTGTTTAAAAAAGCTTACTTCTGGGTGCGTGAAGAGGCCTCTCACCACCTCCCCTCATTTAATTCTGAGCACACTTGTGTTTTCACTTCTTCCTTTTAGGTCTGAAGACTGAGGCAGGTCTCTGTTCCTCTAGTCCTTTGTTAATTTAACAGACGCCTCTGCAGCACATGCTGGGTGTCTGTCCTGGCCATTCAACTGGGAGTGAGACCTGGGCCCTCACCTCCTGGGTGACAGCTGGTGCCCCAGCCATCACCCCGTTGCTTTCATAGTTAACAGGTGATGACATATGCAGAGAGTTGTGGGGGTCTGTGAGGGGCAGATGATGGGAGTGCCTGGTCGAGCTGGGGGGCGGGTCAATGAGGGCTTGTCTGGAGAGGCAGCACAGAGCTGAGCCCTGGCAGTGGAGCCAGGAGGAGGTAGCGCCAGCAGCCTGTGAGGAGGCTCAGGAGCTGAACCGAGGCCAGCGTGGCTAGAGGGCCCCAGCCCGTCATCGCCTCACCTCTTGTCCCCACCTGCCTGGGAACCTCTCCGGGCTTCCGTCAAGTGGGACCCCGCTCCAAGGCCCCGCCCCCGAGCATAGGGGTCTGGTGGTAGGGAAGAGCTCCAAACTGGGGCTGGACAGATGGAATTTCAGGTTTCCCATGGCTCCAATGAGAGGTGAGGGCCTGAGACAGGATGCAGGGTGCAGGGTCCGATGCCACTCCCAGGTCCCTGGTGTGGGTGACCTACGCTGTCCCAGCAGGTCGGAGCTCTGGGGTTGGGGGGGATGTGATATGCTTTCTGGATTGTGGGCCCTTGGCCTTCTCACCACCCGATGCCGAGCCAGGTGACTAGGCAGGGAGCACAGATAGATTTCCCTGGTTCTCTCTTTTTTTTTTTTTTTTTTAATATTTATTTATTTGGCTGCACCAGGTCTTAGTTGCGGCACATGGAATCTCCGTTGCCGCTTGCGGGATCTGTAGTTGTGGCATGTGGGATCTTTTAGTTGCGGGATAAGGATCTAGTTCCCTGACCAGGGATTGAACCTGGACCCCCTGCATTGGGAGCGCGGAGTCTTAACCGCTGGACCACCAGGGAAGTCCCTTCCTGGTTCCTTAATGAAGAGGGAAAGCAGATCTCCGGTGCTGTTGAGTTGGACAGACCTGTCCTTGGATCTTAGCCGTGCCCCTAGGGATGTGGAACCTTGGTTTGCTAGTCCAGAGAGTGGGAGAGAGCCAGTGTGTTCTTTGCAGGAGAGGCGGAGCGACCTCACAGACCGTTCTGTAGGACTCACCCACACGCCCCTCCAGCTTGGCAACCTGGCCCTCAGGACTGGGAGATGGAGGCGGAGCATCTGGTTACAGCTGAGCATTTTCTTTGGAAAAATCATCTCCCTGCCTGACATTTACAATCCAGGCAAGAAGTTGAGGACTTGGAAGTTAGTGTCATTCTTTGGGGTGCGTGGAATAGAGAGGTCTTTCCAGAGCTTTTTTTTTTGGCCGCATCATTGCAGCATGCAGGATCCTAGTTCCCTGACAAGGGGTAGAACTCACGCCCCCTGCCTTGGGAGTGTGGAGGCTTAAACCACTGGACCACCAGGGAAGTCCCAGAGCTCTTTTTTTTTTTTTTTTAAATAAATAAATAAATAAATTTTATTTATTTATTTTTGGCTGCATTGGGTCTTCGTTGCTGCACGCGGGCTTTCTTTAGTTGTGTCGAGCGGGGCTACTCTTCGTTGCTGTGTGGGGGCTTCTCACTGCGTTGGCTTCTCTTGTTGTGGAGCATGGGCTCTAGGTGTGTGGGCTTCAGTAGTTGTGGCTTGTGGGCTCTACAGCGCAGGCTCTGTAGTTGTGGCGCATGGGCTTAGTTGCTCCGCGGCATGTGGGATCTTCCCGGACCAGGGCTCGAGCCCGTGTCCCCTGCATTGGCAGGCGGATTCTTAATCACTGCGCCACCAGGGAAGACCCCAGAAGTCATTTTAAAGGTGCAAATACTCAGGAAAGCAGGAGGTGCTCAGCAGGTTGACTCCCCTTCCTTGGGCAGCGGGCTCAGCTTGGCCAGAACCAGCTTCATCTTACTGTTTGGGCCTCACTGGGCATCTTGGGTTACAAGCCTCCTTATAGGCCTGGGGTCAACACCCACTCATCACCCCTCGTACAGCCCTGCATCCGGCCCAGGCCCTGGGCTCCGCGCTTGGTGCTGGCTCCATCCCCCTGATGGCCCCAATGCTTCAGGGTCCCACCGAGTCAGCCGAGGGCTGCCCTCCGCCCGGCTTCTGGCTACCTGTCTACTCCACCGGGTAGGCCTGTTTCCATAGAAAGACCGCAGTGCTCATTTTTGTTCTACACCTGTGGTTTTACTACAGAAGTTTTTTTTCTTTCATTGGATAAAACAACTCAGACATTTTGCTGTCCCAATACAGATCTGCAAAACCTGTTTTTAAAATTGAGATACAGTTCACATTCCATACGATTCAGTCTTTAAAAGTGTCCAATTCAGCAGTTTTCATGTACCCATCACCACCCTCTAGTTCCGGAACGTTCTCATCACCCCGAAGTGAGCCCTGTGTCCATTAGCTTCCCAGGTCCTCGTAGCCCCCATCCAGTCTCTGTCTTGCGTTCACTTTTGTGACAGCTTTATCGAGGTAGGAGTCACGTGCCATACTGTTCACTCATGTAAAGCATACAATTCACAGGTAGCTGCAGCCACCACCACGGTCAAAGTTAGAGCCTTTTCCTCCCCCCAGAAGAGCCCTAGACCTTTAACTATCTCTGCCCTTACCCCTGCTCCCCAGCCCCTAATCTACAGTTCTGCGTTTCTGTTTCCCTGTTCTCATGCATTTTTTAAAGCAGAACAGCAGCAGGTGGGGTGACTGGAGGCCAAGAAGTGCTGACGAGTGCTTGTCAGGGTCCTGGCCCTCTTTGTGGCCATAGTTGGAGCCAGAGTCGGGACTCAGGGTCCTTTCCGCTGCTCCAGGCACGTGGACTCTGTTCACGTCAGCCAGCACAGAGCATAACGGAAAAATGGATCTTCCAGAAGAGTCCACGGGGGTCTCAGAACCCAAGGTGGTGGGGCTGGCCCTGACCCAGGTGAGGCCCTGGTGGGGCTGGAACGGGTTCCACTCTTCCCGCTTTTGCCACTTGTCCGCAGTGCCCAGGGACACCTGGAGGGGGTGGGCGTGTGCTGGCTTGAATTCAGGCTTAGCCTAGAGGCTCTCAGGGGAGATCAGCAAAGTGCAGGCCCTCGTTAGCCTCAGATGGAGAGTGACAGGGACGTCCTAGATGGGTGCCAGGCCTGCTGGAGGCTTCATGTGTGCCGCTCACTGGTTTCTAGTACGTTCAGGGCTGTGCAACCATCACCACTAATTCCAGAACGTTCCATAACCCCAAAGAGAAGCCCCAGCCCATGACAACCAAGAACCCACTCTCTGTCTCTGGATTTGCCTGTTCTGGACGTTTCCCATCAATGGAATCACACACTGTGTGTCCTTCTGTGCCTGGCTTCTCTCACTGGGCATCATGTTCTCAAGGTCTGTCCACGTTGTAGCGAGTGTCACTGCTGCTCTCCTTTTCATGGCTGAGAGATGCTCCCATGTGTGGAGGGACAGCTGGGCTGTTTTCACTCTGCCCAGTGAGTCATGCTGCTATGAGTAATTAGATGTAAGTTATTATGTCGACATGTGTTTTGATTTCTCTTGGATACTTAGGGGTGGAATTGCTGTTTAACCATTAGCGGAACTGCCAGACTCTTTCCCAAAGTGGCTGCAGGAGTCCCCGTGCCCGGGACGTGTCATTATTAATGCTCGCTGGGTCCCATTCTGGTCAGCTGTAGCATGAGCTCTGAGTCTGCACTGCAGCTAGAGGTTGGCATTAGCTTTTCCTAGAAAGACGAGTCCCCTGTGCTGGTCCATGGGGTAAGCAGGATCGCAGAGCTTCACAGCCAGGTTTCAGGCTTTCCCAGCAGGTCCCGCCTGGGCAGCTCTTTGGTGTCCTGGCCCCCAAACTGAGGTTTTACAGCCCAGCCCCCCCAGGACAGGTCCATAATGCTGTAATGGACCTGCTATCCTTGGGTCTTTTCTCGAGATCACAGCCAGATTCTGCTTCTGGAATGTTCCAGAAACTCCAGCCAGGCTCTCAGGGCTGGGCCCCATCCTTCCGAAGGTCGGGGCGTCCATCCCTGCTCTCGGCCTCAGCATCTGCTGCGCTGGGGAGAGGGTGGACCGGCCTGGCCTGGCCCCCCCCCGCCCCCCGCCTCCGCTGACCGCGCTGTGTCCGCAGCCCGAGCGGGAAGAAGTTCCGGAGCAAGCCCCAGCTGGCGCGCTACCTGGGCGGCTCCATGGACCTGAGCACCTTCGACTTCCGCACGGGCAAGATGCTGATGGGCAAGATGAACAAGAGCCGGCAGCGGGTGCGCTACGACTCCCCGAGCCAGGTCAAGGTGAGCCCGCGCCGACCGCTGCTGGGTAGGGCTCACCCACCGTCGTGGAGTTAGAGGCCTAGCTACTCACTGGGGGAAGCTCAGCAGCTGTGGAAAAGCAGAAAGAAGACAGGAAACCGCCCGTCATCTATCCCCAGGAGAGGCTCGGGCACGGGGCCTGGGAGGCGGCTCGGCTCTGGTCCACACTTGGGCGCCTGGTGACCAGTGTGTCTGCGGGTCTCTGATGGACACGTGTTCGGGGGACTTTGTTCCCTGGCCCGGCTGCAGGACAGAGGTGGCCAGGGCGCCCCCAGGCCCGTGCTCTGCGGAGAACGAGGCGCGGGAGGTGAGAGGGGCAGGGGGGAGTGAGAGGGGGCAGGTGTGTGTCCGGAGCCCCCGCTGCTGCCGCACCGAGGGCGGCGAAGCGGCTGGGCCTGGGCTTGGCGTTGCCTCTGGATCCGTGGGTGCCACGGGGTGTGCTGGTGACCGGGGCCTGTTCCCCGAAGCCCCTTGCGGGGCACGGCTTTCTCGCTGACGGGGAAAGCCCGCTGAGGACCCCGCCCGACCCTGCAGGGCAAGCCCGACCTGAACACGGCCCTCCCGGTCAGGCAGACTGCGTCCATCTTCAAGCAGCCAGTGACCAAGATCACCAACCATCCCAGCAACAAGGTGAAGAGCGACCCCCAGAAGGCCGTGGAGCAGCCCCGGCAGGTGAGCTCTGGCAGTTGGTCCGCTCTTCAGAGCTGAGTCCGCGGGCCCGGGTCCCCAGTGCCGCGGTCAGGAGCCGTCACCCCGGGGCACGGTCCTGCAGGCACCAGCGCCCGACATGCGTATGCAGGGCCTCGGGCCGGCCGCTGTCTTGAACTGATTGATAAGATCCCACAAATGCAGTTTTGTGATCTGTTTTTCAAAAACTGAGCCTTAGCCGCATTTTCACGCATCTTTACAAAGGCCCGGTAGATAGTGGGGTGTGGAGGTGCTAGGCCAGAGCAGGGGGCCGTGGCCGTCAGAGGGGGAGACGCTCAGGGACCCTGCAGGGCATGGGCCCCGCTATGGGCAGCCACCCAGGGTGCTGTGCCGTTTGGGTTAGAGCCCTCTAGGTAACAGGTCAGAAACCTGTGGGGCTGCCTGTCGCCCCCCTCCCCAGAGTCTAGAGGTGCAGTTGAGGGTGTGAGCTTGTTGCCCGTGCGGGGGCTCCTGGGTCCCCTGTCTGCACCGGGCGGTGCCCACGGACAGCGCTGGCTCGGGCTGTGGCAGGGGTCAGCCGGGGCTGTTGCCCTGGGCCCGTGGCTCGGCCCGGGGTGGAGGTTGGACCTCCGAACCCCCAACTCCAGGGTGAAGGGGAGCCACAGACTGTCCGATGGCGCATTTGACGTCCTGGGTCTTCATCCTGCCGGAAACGGGGCTTGGGGTTTCTCTGCCCTGTGAGGACCCTGGGGCGCGAGCAGCCCCAGCAAGTGTGGGGGTCAGAGGTCACACTGAGACCCCCATCCCGGCCGCCTAGGGTCGCCTGCTGTGGGAGCAGGTGGCCTGGCCATCCCGTCAGCCTGACGTCTGTCTGTGTGGCGGTAGCTCTTCTGGGAGAAGAAGCTGAGCGGCCTGAATGCCTTTGACATCGCGGAGGAGCTCGTGAAGACCATGGACCTCCCCAAGGGCTTGCAAGGTGACCCCCTGCGGGGGGCAGGCGGGAGATGGAAGAGGGATGAGGCCTGTGCTCCCCCAGCCTGGGGCCAGCCGGGCTGCACCTGACGCTGGGGCCGCATCTGGTCACGGGGTCCTGAAAACACTCGGGGGTCTGGTTTCCCTGCTGCGCCATAAAAGCATCCCTGCTGTCCCTGAGCGGGTAGTTGTCTGCCTGTACGTCGTGGGTGTGACATGGAAACGGTCGGGGAGGGCCTGATTCAGACAGCGAGAGTCCTGGGGGGCAGGGCTCCTGGCCCTGCGACGGCTCCCTTGGGCGGGGCTGCCCGTGGGCTGTGAGGCCCTGGCGCATGCAGGACCGGGCAGGGCCAGCTGTAAAGGGTGGTTCAGGGTGAAATCGGGGCTGAGAGGGCAAGGCTGGTGCCTGCAGCGACCACCCTCCCTTGCCCGGCAGGCGTGGGTCCCGGCTGCACGGATGAGACGCTGCTCTCGGCCATCGCCAGCGCCCTACACACCAGCACCATGCCCATCACCGGGCAGCTCTCAGCCGCCGTGGAGAAGAACCCCGGAGTGTGGCTCAACACAGCCCAGCCACTCTGCAAGGCCTTCATGGTGACCGACGAGGACATCAGGTAGCCCCCCCCCCCACCCCGCCAGTGTCCAGGTGTGATGTGGAAGTGGCCGGGGGAGGGCTCGGTTCAGACAGGCGGGCGCCTGGGGGGTGGGGCAGCCTGCGAAGGCAGGAGAGGACGGGGCTCTTGGCCCTGCGACGGCTGCCCTGAGCGGGGCTGCACGTGGGCTGTGAGGCGCTGGGTCAGGGGGCGCTGGCACACGCAGGACCGGGCAGGGTGGGCTGAGGGGAAGTGGGACGCGTCCCGGGCCCTGGGTGCTGGGCGTGTGCTTGGCCAGGACCCCATGGGTGGTGTCCAGGTGCGGGTAGAGCTGTCTGGGAGGGCCTCCTGGAAGGTGGTTGGACGTGGCTCCTGGGCAGGAAACATCTAGAGGTGCTGAGAGGGTAGAACATGCGTCGTGTTCAGCTTTGAAACATCAGTGCACAGCTGAGGTTGGGAGAAGGCAGGGGTGCTTAGGAACCCACAGGAGGGGCTGCAAAGCAGAGCAGCTGCACCTGCAGTACTGTGGGGGGCAGTCTCAGGACTGCAGGTAAAAGCCAGGAGGGTGTGAGAGGGCAGCCCTGTGCCCTGAGAGAGGCGAGGACACGGCGGTGAGACCACACACGTGTACACATGCACACAGGTACACGTGTACACACGCATGCACTGCACGTATGCACAAACACATACGTACACTTACACATACATGTGTGCATGTTCACATACGTGTATGCACAGGACTCATCCCTAGGGAAGGGGCAGGAAAATAACACGACTCTCTGAAAAGTCCAGGCAGATCTTTAAAGCACAACTTGCAGAAATAGAAAGTCAGTGAGGTGGGAACCGCAGGTGTCAGGTCCAGCAGTGGCAGTGGCTGTGGTCCTGCCGGGAGGAGGGACTCGTGGCCGGTGGAGGGGAGCGACAGGCACAGAGTCAGGTCCACGTGCTGAGAGGGGCACCGTAGAGGCGGCAGGGAGGGGACAGGGGTCCTTGGCCCAGGCCGGCAGCCGCCCTCTCAGCGGTGCTGATTTGGGGAGGGCCTGCGGGCTGTGCTGGGGCCAGGGGCGGGGGCGTCTGTCTGGACAGGGCGCTCGCAGCACCCCCGTCTCCCCAGAGACGGGACGTGCCCTGGCCAGCGGGTCTTCCTGTGTCCCCAGGAGGCAGGAGGAACTGGTACAGCAGGTCCGCAAGCGGCTGGAGGAGGCGCTGATGGCCGACATGCTGGCCCACGTGGAGGAGCTGGCCCGCGACGGCGAGGCGCCGCTGGACAGGGTGGGCGCCGACGAGGATGAGGACGACGAGGACCAGGAGGAGGGGCCCGACCAGGACCAGGAGATGGAGCACGTCTAGAGCAGGCACTGGCCGGGTCCCAGGCCCCAGCTCGCGCGGGTAGTGACCACGGGTGAGGGGTGGTCCGGGTCCCTGGGACCTGCCTTGTGCCAGTGGCAGCAGTGCTGGGCCGGGCGCCTCCCGAGAGCACCTGTCTTCAAGGAGGACGGCCTGCCAGGCACGGATGGCGCCCTCTCTGTCCCTGCACGGGCCCCACCCGCCTGCCCTCCCGCACGGAGCCACCTGCAGACTCGGCCCTCACCCTGCCCAGGCGCGTCCCCTCCCCTGGGCCACGGGGACATGGCTGAAGCACGGCCTCTCGCCTGATGGACCCCCCATGTCTGCTCCTCCTCGGGGTCTTGGCTCTACACTGAACTTGGGCCTGCCTGGTCCCCGTGGCTGCTGCCCTGGACCTATTGCACAGGACAGCTGCCACTGGGCCACCTGCGAGGCTTCCCGCGGGGCTGGAGAAACATTTGCAGAATGGTCTCCCCTCCCTACCTGCACTCGTGAGGGACGGTCCCCTCCCTACCTGCACACGTGAGGGACGGTATCCCGGACCGCCCGTCAGCCCTTCCAGAAGGGGATGCAGGATGGCTCCCCGGGGCCCACCCGGCGGGCACAGCGCTCCCAAGAGCAGATGGCACAACCCGGACATTTTCCTTCAGTAAAACCCATGGTAGAGGCGAGGCCGATGTCCACGTAGCTGCTTAACCTTCTGTCTGTTGCACACGGACGGGAACTCAGGCCTCAGCGCCTGAAGACCTCGCTGTCTGCAGCCCGGCCCAGCCTGATGGTCGGCGCTGCGGACAGAGAACTACCTGCTCGCGGCCGGACTCAGGCCAGGCTCCAGGCCAGCGCCGCCATCGGCTGACCTCCAGGCCTCGGTCTCGCCTCACAGAACAGGGACAGTGGCGCTGATCCGGCAGGTGTGGGGCCTCCCACCACCTGGGGCCTCTGCATCCCCGTCCCAGGCACGTTTCCTGGCCGGGCCTGGGCCACGGCCTCCGTGGAGCATGGGGTTTGGAGGTGGTCAGAGTCGTGCTGTCCCTCCCTGCAGCGAGTGCCCCGGGCCAGGGGAGCTTCTGCTACCCTGAGTGGACCCCGGGCCAGCTCCCTTCCCTCAGCCCCAGGAATGCCTTTGGGGTGGCCCCCAGCCCGTCCATCAGCCTGGAGACACGAACCCCGGGCCGGTGCGGCGCCAGGGACTGCCAGCCCTGTCCCAGCCCCGCCACACGTGCGGCCGTGACTTGTCGGGGGGGCCCGGGTCGCCGCCTCGTCGGGCCAGACACCCTGGGATGCCGTGGCCTGCCCGGCGGGGCGACAGTGGTGGTGGGAGCCCCTCGGGGCTGGACTCACTGCCTGCTCCCTCCAAGGACTCTGGCCCAGGAGGTCAGGCTGACTGCATCCTTCCTAGTCCAGTCAAAGCACAAAGCCCTGAGGACCCTGGACGCTGCACTGCCGAAGCTGCAGTGACACTGCCTGGGGCCAGGCCATCACGGGCCCCAGGAAGGCCCCTCCACAAAGGCCGTGGCCCCGAGGGAGGCTCCTGTGGGCGGTGTTGAATAAAGCGTGTCGGGCGAGCGTGGTCTGGGGCCTTGGTTTATTGGAATCCCAGGTTTTGTGTCACAGCACTGGGAGCCTGCCTGTCCTGGAGTTCATCATCCTGCCCTGGGTTGGGGGATGGGAGGGGATGGCAGACCCCTGGCCTCTCCCAGGCAGGGTGGGCTTCCCATGGCCCCAAGTGGGGCCTCCTTTTCTGTGCGAGGGCTTTCTCTAGTTGCGGCAAGTGGGGGCCACTCTTCATCGCGGTGCGCGGGCCTCTCACTATCGTCGCCTCTCCCGTTGCGGAGCACAGGTTCCAGACGCGCAGGCTCAGTAGTTGTGGCTCACGGACCCAGTTGCCCCGCAGCATGTGGGATATTCCCGGACCAGGGCTCGAACCCGTCTCCCCTGAATTAGCAGGCAGATTGTCAACCACTGCGCCACCAGGGAAGCCCTGTTGTTGTTTTTAATTAATTTATTTGTTTATTTTTGGCTCTGTGACTGCCGGGTTTCTACAGTTCAGTTCGGACTCCATCCACCCGGCAGGGCGCTCGCAGCACCCCCGTCTCCCCAGAGACGGGACGTGCCCTGGCCAGCGGGTCTTCCTGTGTCCCCAGGAGGCAGGAGGAACTGGTACAGCAGGTCCGCAAGCGGCTGGAGGAGGCGCTGATGGCCGACATGCTGGCCCACGTGGAGGAGCTGGCCCGCGACGGCGAGGCGCCGCTGGACAGGGTGGGCGCCGACGAGGATGAGGACGACGAGGACCAGGAGGAGGGGCCCGACCAGGACCAGGAGATGGAGCACGTCTAGAGCAGGCACTGGCCGGGTCCCAGGCCCCAGCTCGCGCGGGTAGTGACCACGGGTGAGGGGTGGTCCGGGTCCCTGGGACCTGCCTTGTGCCAGTGGCAGCAGTGCTGGGCCGGGCGCCTCCCGAGAGCACCTGTCTTCAAGGAGGACGGCCTGCCAGGCACGGATGGCGCCCTCTCTGTCCCTGCACGGGCCCCACCCGCCTGCCCTCCCGCACGGAGCCACCTGCAGACTCGGCCCTCACCCTGCCCAGGCGCGTCCCCTCCCCTGGGCCACGGGGACATGGCTGAAGCACGGCCTCTCGCCTGATGGACCCCCCATGTCTGCTCCTCCTCGGGGTCTTGGCTCTACACTGAACTTGGGCCTGCCTGGTCCCCGTGGCTGCTGCCCTGGACCTATTGCACAGGACAGCTGCCACTGGGCCACCTGCGAGGCTTCCCGCGGGGCTGGAGAAACATTTGCAGAATGGTCTCCCCTCCCTACCTGCACTCGTGAGGGACGGTATCCCGGACCGCCCGTCAGCCCTTCCAGAAGGGGATGCAGGATGGCTCCCCGGGGCCCACCCGGCGGGCACAGCGCTCCCAAGAGCAGATGGCACAACCCGGACATTTTCCTTCAGTAAAACCCATGGTAGAGGCGAGGCCGATGTCCACGTAGCTGCTTAACCTTCTGTCTGTTGCACACGGACGGGAACTCAGGCCTCAGCGCCTGAAGACCTCGCTGTCTGCAGCCCGGCCCAGCCTGATGGTCGGCGCTGCGGACAGAGAACTACCTGCTCGCGGCCGGACTCAGGCCAGGCTCCAGGCCAGCGCCGCCATCGGCTGACCTCCAGGCCTCGGTCTCGCCTCACAGAACAGGGACAGTGGCGCTGATCCGGCAGGTGTGGGGCCTCCCACCACCTGGGGCCTCTGCATCCCCGTCCCAGGCACGTTTCCTGGCCGGGCCTGGGCCACGGCCTCCGTGGAGCATGGGGTTTGGAGGTGGTCAGAGTCGTGCTGTCCCTCCCTGCAGCGAGTGCCCCGGGCCAGGGGAGCTTCTGCTACCCTGAGTGGACCCCGGGCCAGCTCCCTTCCCTCAGCCCCAGGAATGCCTTTGGGGTGGCCCCCAGCCCGTCCATCAGCCTGGAGACACGAACCCCGGGCCGGTGCGGCGCCAGGGACTGCCAGCCCTGTCCCAGCCCCGCCACACGTGCGGCCGTGACTTGTCGGGGGGGCCCGGGTCGCCGCCTCGTCGGGCCAGACACCCTGGGATGCCGTGGCCTGCCCGGCGGGGCGACAGTGGTGGTGGGAGCCCCTCGGGGCTGGACTCACTGCCTGCTCCCTCCAAGGACTCTGGCCCAGGAGGTCAGGCTGACTGCATCCTTCCTAGTCCAGTCAAAGCACAAAGCCCTGAGGACCCTGGACGCTGCACTGCCGAAGCTGCAGTGACACTGCCTGGGGCCAGGCCATCACGGGCCCCAGGAAGGCCCCTCCACAAAGGCCGTGGCCCCGAGGGAGGCTCCTGTGGGCGGTGTTGAATAAAGCGTGTCGGGCGAGCGCGGTCTGGGGCCTTGGTTTATTGGAATCCCAGGTTTTGTGTCACAGCGCTGGGAGCCTGCCTGTCCTGGAGTTCATCATCCTGCCCTGGGTTGGGGGATGGGAGGGGATGGCAGACCCCTGGCCTCTCCCAGGCAGGGTGGGCTTCCCATGGCCCCAAGTGGGGCCTCCTGACACTCGGGCCCCGGCAGTGTTGTCGTGAGAGCTGGGTGTGGAGGCTTCCAGAAAGCTGGCACACTTGGGCGCCTTCAACGCAGTCCGCGCAGCTCCCTCGGAGGCCCCTGCCCACTCTGCGGGTGGGGGCGGGGCTGATGCCAGGTGCGCCCACGTCCTTCCTGGGAGAGACGAGGACCTGTCAGTGCGGTCCTTGCCGGTAGCTCAGCGGGGGCTCCTAGCAGCCCGGCGCAGGGGCAGGGGAGGGTGCGGCTGAGCTGGCCCTGCAGGCCCGGGCCAGTGCTGACGGGGCTGGGGAGGGTGGTGCTAGGACATCGGCCACACTGGCCCCCCTTCCAGCTGCCCCGCCACCCCTGGTCAGGTGGTCATTGCTGGCTTTTCTCCCGACCCAAAGCCAGGGCGTGGGAGCTGGGAGAACCCTGGCCCCTCACCTGCCCGGGCACCCCAGCCTGATTTTTTTGCAGGCAGCAGAGGGTCTGCCTTGCCCAGGGGGAGCAGGATCCCTCCCCAGCTGCCTGGACCCCCTCCTCGCCCCTACTGTGTGGGACTCACAGGCGTGGGCAGGGCGGATCCTTCCTGAGGCTCCAGGGCAGCATCGGTTCCCGCCTTTTTCAGCTTCTAGAGACGCCGCATCCCTGGCTCGCGGCCCCTCCGCCATCCTCACAGCCAGCAGCGCAGCTTCTGCCGTCTCTCTCTGCCTCTGACCCTCCCGCCTCCCTCTTATAAGGACCCTGTGATGACACTAGGCCCCCCCCCACCGGGGAATCCAGGGTCCTCCTCATCTCAGGGGCCTTAACTTAATGCCTCCTGCAAAGTCCCCTCTGCCCCATGAGGTGACACGTCCACAGGTCCCAGGGTGATTTGGGGGCACATTAGCCTGAAGACAAGTTTTCCTGTCTTGTCGAGGCCGCCCCTGGCCACCTGGCCTCAGCTTCCACCATCTCTTCTTTCACCCCCAGCTCATTCCAGCCTCTTGGGCTTTGTCCCCACTGTCCCCTCAAGGGGAATGAACAGCTGCTACAGAAGCCCTAGAACTGGCCAAGCTCAGGATGCATCAGGTTTGCAGAGCGAGGGAGCTGGAGGTGACTGGAGGCAACGATGCCTGGTGACAAGTTGGGAGTTTCCCGGTCAGAGAAGAGGCAGCAAGACCGGCTGTAGCAGAGGGGCCAGCTCAGATATCTGGAACAGTCCAGTGGGACACCCCGCCAGCCACATGTGGCTGGGAAGTTCCAACTGGTGACAACAAATTACGCGTTGCACTCCTCAGCTGTCCTGGCCACATGGGGCTGGGGGCCGTGACTGGACAGAGCAACAGGTAACATCTCCATCCACACCATCTAGAACATGGGTTCTGAGCCTTGGCGGGGGCGGGGTGGGCGACACCTGTAAGATCAGGTAAGTCTCGTCAAAAATTGACCACACGGGGCTTCCCTGGTGACGTGCGCACCCCTTCAGCTGCTTTGTGCCTCCCCAGTCGTCTCCCACCCCGCCCGCCCCTCCCCACACGACCATTCACCTGCTTCTGTCACTGGACATTCACTTGAGTTTCCTAAGGTTTTATGGAAATGAAACCACACAGGATGTCTTCTTTGTTAGGTTTTGTCTGGTTTCTTACGCCGAGGACAATTATTTTGAGAGGCGTCCAGGCGGACCCCCTTTTCTTGGTGAGCCCTATTCCGTAGTAGGGGATACACGTCTGTTTATTCTTTTCCTCTGGTCGGCTCTGAGGTTGCTTCCAGTCTGGGACGATTATGAATTACACTGCTGTGGACATTTGTGTACATGACCTACACCTTCATCTTTCTTGGGTAAATACCTGTGTATGGATTTTAGCCCTTCTCAGGTGTGACACGGCATCTCGCTGTGGGTTTACTTTGCTTCTCCCTCTTGGCACATGGTGCTGAGCGTCTTTCCATGTGCTCATTTGCCATCTGTGCATCCACACACGTATCACCCCTGAACCTATGACATAGTCACTCATGCATTTCCCTGTATTCTGTGAACCTCCAGCCCCACCTGCCTCACCTCATATGTGGTCTTAGTGGGTTCAATGCTGCATCCCCCCAGCACTGAGCCTGTTGTCAATGCGTACGTGTTGCTCAAGGAATATCTGCAAAATCAGTGAACTGAGGAGGCAGGCTGCGGTACTGGATGTGTCCAGCAGGTGGCAAGGCCTCACCACAGGTCGCCCTTCTAGGCTCATCCAGAAGGTACCTGGATGAAAGCCATCCTAAGATGTAGGACAGGTGTCTTGATCTCCTGGACCAGTGCCAGAGAAATACAACATGGGCTATGTGTCAGTCTAAATCTAGTAGCCAAGTGGATGGAAACAGGTGACGTCAACGTTAACAATATATTTTATTGAACCCAACGTATCCCAAATATCGTCTCAAAGTGTCATCACTATAAAAAGCTATTGGGGGCTTCCCTGGTGGCACAGTGGTTAAAGAACCCACCAGCCAATGCAGGGGACGCGGGTTCGAGACCTGATCCAGGAAGATCCCACGTGCCGTGGAGCAACTAAGCCCGTGCACCACAACTACTGAGCCTGCACTCTAGAGCCCACAAGCCACAACTGCTGAGCCCGTGTGCCACAACCACCGAAGCAGGTGGCGTGAGCGCCATCCATGAGTTCACTGCGTGGGAGCGGAGGTAAGCTTCCCGGCTTTGAACCCCACCTCTGTCGCATGCTGGCTGTGGCATCATGGAGAGCTCAGGATTCCCATCTGTAAAGTGGAGCGACATAGGGTGCAGCGTACAGAACCGCCTGAGAGTTCGGTGAGGTTAAAACACCCCGGGACACACAAAGTTTTCAAGTGACAGCTCCGTGTGCCACAACCACCGAAGCCCGTGCACCTAGAGCCCGTGCTCCACAACAAGAGAAGCCACCGCAGTGAGAAGCCCGTGCACCGCAACGAAGAGTAGCCCCAGCTCGCCACAACTAGAGAAAGCACGCGCGCAGCAACGAAGACCTAACGCAGCCAAAAATAAATAATAATTAATTTTTAAAACTCATATTAAAAAGCTATTAATGAGATTTTAAAAACATTTGTTTAGTTAGTTAGTTATTTAGTTAGTTAGTTAATTGTGCCGGGTCTTAGTTGCCGCAGGTGGGCTCCTTAGTTGTGGTAATGAGATATTTTATATTCTTTTTTGTTCCTGAACAAAGGCCTCAGAATCTGGTATCTATTTTTTAACACTCACAGCATAGCTTAGCACGGAATAGCCACATTGTTTTTCTTTGGCTGCGCCTTGCATCATGCGGGGATCTTAGTTCCCTGACCAAGGTCGAACCCACACCTCCTGCATTGGGAGTGCAGAGCCTTAACCAGCAGACTGCCAAGGAAGTCCCTGGAATAGCCACATTTCAAGACTCAGTAGCGCCAGCTGTAGCGGACAGCGCATGACTGGAAAAAAAGATGGCAGATGAAACCTCAGGCTTGAAGGCTGTCTCTGCAGATACTGGGCCGAGCCAGGGCTCGGAGGGAAAGCCGCTTTGTCTCTCCCTGTGCCCTGCTTCCCCTGTGTTGTAATGTGGATCTGCCTGTAATGCCTGTGTCTCAAACCCAGTGTGTTGAAGAGGTCCCTGATGATATGACCCACTTTGATGGGTGGTGGGTTCCCCCTGGGTGACCTCCCCAAGTCACTGAAATGGACGATAGGGTGAACTTGTCTCATGGATGATGATGATGAGAACTTAATTTTTTTTTTTTTGGCCGTGCTGCATGTCTTATGGGATCTTAGTTCCCTGACCAGGGATCAAACCCTCGCCCCCTGAAGTGGAAGGGCGGAGTCCTAACCACTGGACAGCCAGGGAAGTCCCGATGAGCGCTTGAAATAATTCACCCCAGGACCATGGCTCTCTCCATGTCCTGTTAAGGGATATAACGACTTTCCTCCTTAAAAGGGTAGTTTGAGTTGGGCATTGTGTTTCTCGTAGCTGCAAACTACAACTCAACACTATTGAACATTTTATCGGTCACCGAAAGGAATTGACCCAGAATGATGCATCCAGAGAGGGTTAGAAGAAATCAGGTTTGCTAAAAGCTACTGGGGGGCCTCCCTGGTGGCGCAGTGGTTGAGAGTCAGCCTGCCGATGCAGGGGACGCGGGTTCGTGCCCCGTCCGGGAAGATCCCACATGCCGCGGAGCGGCTGGGCCCGTGAGCCATGGCCGCTGAGCCTGCGCGTCCGGAGCCTGTGCTCCGCGACGGGAGAGGCCACAACGGTGAGAGGCCCGCGTACCGCAAAAAAAAAAAAAAAACAAAAAAATAGAAGCTACTGGGAACCCCATTTATCTGCTGAATGAAAGGATGAAAAGACAATTGATATGGTCATTACAAAAACAGTATGTTTCTTAGGCAGAGGACAAAGGCGGGGAGGCAAGCGCACCAGTAGGGCGTTTGGAGAGCAACAAGTCATTTTGGCTGGAACACAGCTGGGAGTCCCTTTTATGGGGAGCACAAAGGGGCGCTATGGAAGGGTTTTCATTTACGGGAGCGATGCCACCCGCGTACTCTATTTTAGAAAATCGGCATCCTTCTGCTGCCTCAACCCCAGGAGGGAAGGTCCACGTGGACCAGCACTCCCTCTGCACCTGCTCTGCCCTCGGTCCTCAGGGTCACAGGGCTTCCCCAGAGCACGGGCGGCGTGGGCCCTTCTCTGCGTCCCGCCCCAGCCCCGCCTCCTCCGGGCCCCCTGCCCCCCGTGGCTTTGCTGGGAGGGTCTCAAGAAAGGACCCTCTCCTTCGAGCCCACTCCACCCTCAGCCCCCGCTCCCACAGAGCTTCCGTCCCGATGCCAGGCCCTTGGGGCTCCCACAGCAGCAGCTCCGTGACTGCCGGGTTTCCACAGTTCAGTTCGGACTCCATCCACCCGGCGTCAGAGCCCGCAGGTCAGGGCTCGGCCCACGCCAGCCACAGGTCCACATCGTCCCCTGCACTTGTGGCCGACAGGCTGTGTCAGGAGTTCCCACGCGCCCACCCCGAGTTCCGTTCGTTGGCTAGCGCGGCCCCCAGGACACAGGCACCCGGTCCACGGACTAGACCACCGGGTTATTATAAAGGAACAGCCAGGTGGAAGGAGGAGGTGGGGAGGCGTGGGGCGGGGCCGGGGCTTCCAGGCCCCCTGCAGGCACCCACACGGCAGCTGTCTGAGCCCCAAGTTTACCGAGATTTTGTTCCATGAGCACGATTACATCGTTGGCCATGGGCCACTGATTCACGCTGCAGCCCCTGTCCCTCTCCCCTCCCAGGAGGTGGGCAGGCAGTGGGGCTGTAAGAGGCAGCCGATCCTGTGGCTTCAGGTTTATGTGCTGTTTGCCAGGACTGGGGGCCAAGATCCGACGCGTTTCTCCCGAATTCACAGCGCGGATCCCGCTGGGCACGGAGGCTGGGGCGACGGCAGGCTGACGAGCGTGGCGTCCGCCTTCACCCCCTCCCTCCTCTCTGGGCTGAGCCCTGCGGCCCCGCGGGTTCCCAGTGGGCCCAGCCCCCCGGGGCCCGTCCCTTCAGGTCCTCCCAGCTGCCTGACACCCCTCTTTCCCCAGCGTGGACCCCAGAGCCCTCAGCTCTTCCCACTCCTGGTCCAGCCGGACGGGGTCCCTGCGGCGCCCTGGACAGGCGGGCGATGGGCGGCCCGGCCCCTCCCGGGAGGCAGCCTCGTGGGGTGGGGAGGGGGGCGGGCACGGCGAGCCACCCACGGTCGAGCGCGTCACCTCGGTGGGGGGCGTGTGGCGCCGTGGCTGCACGCGTCTTGATGGCCGGGATCAGACCCAGCTCTGCCACCGACCGGCTGGGTCCCCGGAGGCCGGTCACTGGACCCCGTTGTCCCTGTTCAGCCTCTGCAACGTGCGTGACCCGAGGACCCCCTCGCAGGTGGTCGTGAGGCCTGACCGAGTCGGCTTGTGTGGAGGACAGAGAACAGTGAGGCCAGCAGATCAGGAAAGAGCTTGTCGCTCGTGGTTCTGGGCGGGGGCCCGCCTCGTCCCCTAGGGCCTCCCGGGAGCGCGAGGGCTGGGCAGGAAGGAGGGGAGGGGTGGCTGGGGACTGGAGCCCGAGGTGTGGGCCCCCGGGAGGGAGCAGGCTCAGGATCGGCTAGAATGACCGGGGCTCCGGGCCTACCCGGGCAGGATGTTGAGTGGTGCCTCCTGGAATTTTCTCTTGCCCACCTATCCTCCCTCTGTTCTTCCTGCAGCCCATTGTGAAGATGATGATAATTGTATTAATGATGATAATCATAATTATGGTGGCTAGAATGACCGGGGCTCCGGGCCTACCCGGGGTGATGGGCGCAGGGGGACGGTGGCCCCGAGTGTGGGAGCCCCGTACAGAAGGGCGCGGGGGCCCCGAAGTCCTGCAGAGCGGCAGGCACGTGGAGCTTCGAGGCTGAGGGAGCTGAGGGTGTGGACGCTGGGGCTGCGCAGGCTGCCTTGACGCCTGAGAACCACTGGCCCGAGGGACCACGGTGGCGTGTGGGCCCACATGCCTAGAGCCCGTGCACCGCAACGAGAGTAGCCCCCGCTCGCCACTACTAGAGGAAGCCTGCGCGCGAGAAAGACCCAACGCGGCCAAAAATAAATAAAATAAAAGATGGAGCTTGTATGTTTTGCAGTATTTGTAACACTGCTGTACAAAGTTGCTTGTTGGGGTTTGCTGAAACCTGAAATCAAAGGGGCCCCCTACTCTGCAGCCCCGGCAGGGCCTCCCCTGGGCGGCGGGCACTGCGGGCTTGGCTGCTCCCCTGGCTCCTCCTGTGCGCCTTTTTTTTTTTTTTTTTTTTTGCGGTACGCGGGCCTCTCACTGCTGTGGCCTCTCCTCCCGCCTTTGCTGAGCTCCTGGAGCCCTTCTTTACCACCAGATTTAATGCAGACTCACAGGCCCTCTTGTGCAGTTCTTGAAATCCAAAATATTCTGCAAAGATATTCTCTAATTTGAAGCAGTCATTTGGCCAGAAAAATTGAACCTATTGAGGTGAAGAGGCTCCCCCCGCCACTTAGTGTGTATCAGTGGTCTTCAGCTGGGGTGATGGTGTGTGGGGGGGGGGGCGTGTCCAGGGACATCTGTGGCCATCATGATTGGGGGCGCTCCTGGCATCGAGTGAGTGGGTCCAGGGTTGCTGCTTAACACCCCGCAGGGCCCGGGATGGTCCCCCACAGAGGATGGTCCAGCTACGAATGTTGATAATGCTGTTCAAAAAGAACAAACAAACCTACCCAAGAGCCACCCAACACAGGCCTGAGCCAGCAGCACCCTGCAAAACCCACCCCCACCAGTGTTTTCAAAAGCGGGGAGTCCAGGACCCAGTGGCCCTGCTCCACTCCTGCCTTCCAGAAGGGGGAAATGAGATACAGATGTTTCCTGGAGAAGCCCCTTCTACCTGCTTCTGACACATTCCACACCCAGCTGGAGGGAATGCACAGGCTTCACTCATTCTCTCAAGTAATTAGGGACAGGGGTAGCCATTGCAAATCTACAGGTGCTGTGGGAATGCCGCTGGGGGCTGCTCTGAGAAAGGGATGTGGAAAGAAAGACTGGTATGGTGAGGCTCGGGGCACAGGGGCAACCTGTGGGAAGGCCTGGAAGACTTCTGAAGAAAGCCAGCGTGCCCGGCCGCGGAGAAACTGGCAGACAGGCTGGCCAAACCAGGTAAAGCAGGGGTCAGCGAACCGGTCTATATAGGGCCAATTGGTTTAGATTTGGCGGGCAGGCTGCACATGTTCTCGGTCACAGCAGAATCATTTTTAGCTCGGGAGCTAGACCAAAACAGGCAGCCTGTTGTTTGCCAACCGCAGGTGTAGACTCTGATAAAGGGTTTGAACTCTAACCCCGCGTGCAGGGGGGAACCCTGGAAAGGGGACAGGAGGACCCTACCACCAGGTGTGCAGATTTATCAATACAAAGGTGGCGTGAGCGCCATCCATGAGTTCACTGCGTGGGAGCGGAGGTAAGCTTCCCGGCTTTGAACCCCACCTCTGTCGCATGCTGGCTGTGGCATCATGGAGAGCTCAGGATTCCCATCTGTAAAGTGGAGCGACATAGGGTGCAGCGTACAGAACCGCCTGAGAGTTCGGTGAGGTTAAAACACCCCGGGACACACAAAGTTTTCAAGTGTCAGCCTGCTTTGTTAGGGAGTTTGCTTTCTAGGAAACTGGCCAGCTCCCTTCCAGAGTGGCTGCACTGTCTTCCACTGCCTCCAGCGATGACTCCCCTGTTCTCTGCTGCCTCGCCAGCACTGGGCACCTTCTCGATGTTTTGCTGCGAGCAGAACTTTGGTTATCTTGTTCTAGGAGAAGGTCCAGAGTGACTCGCTGAGGCCAGAGGCGTCACGGTACCTGGAGCGGCTGATAAGGCTGGGCAGGAGGAACGGGCTCCACCTGCCCGAGGAGACGCAGGAGGTGAGCGCCTGGCCTGGGCCCCGCGTGCCTGCCCCTGCGCATCCTTCTGCTGCCTCAACCCCAGGAGGGAAGGTCCACGTGGACCAGCACTCCCTCTGCACCTGCTCTGCCCTCGGTCCTCAGGGTCACAGGGCTTCCCCAGAGCACGGGCGGCGTGGGCCCTTCTCTGCGTCCCGCCCCAGCCCCGCCTCCTCCGGGCCCCCTGCCCCCCGTGGCTTTGCTGGGAGGGTCTCAAGAAAGGACCCTCTCCTTCGAGCCCACTCCACCCTCAGCCCCCGCTCCCACAGAGCTTCCGTCCCGATGCCAGGCCCTTGGGGCTCCCACAGCAGCAGCTCCGTGACTGCCGGGTTTCCACAGTTCAGTTCGGACTCCATCCACCCGGCGTCAGAGCCCGCAGGTCAGGGCTCGGCCCACGCCAGCCACAGGTCCACATCGTCCCCTGCACTTGTGGCCGACAGGCTGTGTCAGGAGTTCCCACGCGCCCACCCCGAGTTCCGTTCGTTGGCTAGCGCGGCCCCCAGGACACAGGCACCCGGTCCACGGACTAGACCACCGGGTTATTATAAAGGAACAGCCAGGTGGAAGGAGGAGGTGGGGAGGCGTGGGGCGGGGCCGGGGCTTCCAGGCCCCCTGCAGGCACCCACACGGCAGCTGTCTGAGCCCCAAGTTTACCGAGATTTTGTTCCATGAGCACGATTACATCGTTGGCCATGGGCCACTGATTCACGCTGCAGCCCCTGTCCCTCTCCCCTCCCAGGAGGTGGGCAGGCAGTGGGGCTGTAAGAGGCAGCCGATCCTGTGGCTTCAGGTTTAGGAGCTGTGTGCCAGGACTGGGGGCCAAGATCCGACGCGTTTCTCCCGAATTCACAGCGCGGATCCCGCTGGGCACGGAGGCTGGGGCGACGGCAGGCTGACGAGCGTGGCGTCCGCCTTCACCCCCTCCCTCCTCTCTGGGCTGAGCCCTGCGGCCCCGCGGGTTCCCAGTGGGCCCAGCCCCCCGGGGCCCGTCCCTTCAGGTCCTCCCAGCTGCCTGACACCCCTCTTTCCCCAGCGTGGACCCCAGAGCCCTCAGCTCTTCCCACTCCTGGTCCAGCCGGACGGGGTCCCTGCGGCGCCCTGGACAGGCGGGCGATGGGCGGCCCGGCCCCTCCCGGGAGGCAGCCTCGTGGGGTGGGGAGGGAGGCGGGCACGGCGAGCCACCCACGGTCGAGCGCGTCATGATGATAATTGTATTAATGATGATAATCATAATTATGATTATTCAGGCCTCAGGGAGGCAGGAATGTTGTCTGCCTTGTTTGCTGCAGGATTGTTAGCTCAGAGACCTGGCACGTAGGTGACAATCAGTAAATATTTATGAAAAGAATGTTTCTGCTCCAAGTGTTCAAATCCTAGTTCCTCCAGAAGGTTTTCCCGACAATTCCACCTCACTCGTACCTCCCGCCTTTGCTGAGCTCCTGGAGCCCTTCTTTACCACCAGATTTAATGCAGACTCACAGGCCCTCTTGTGCAGTTCTTGAAATCCAAAATATTCTGCAAAGATATTCTCTAATTTGAAGCAGTCATTTGGCCAGAAAAATTGAACCTATTGAGGTGAAGAGGCTCCCCCCGCCACTTAGTGTGTATCAGTGGTCTTCAGCTGGGGTGATGGTGTGTGGGGGGGGGGGCGTGTCCAGGGACATCTGTGGCCATCATGATTGGGGGCGCTCCTGGCATCGAGTGAGTGGGTCCAGGGTTGCTGCTTAACACCCCGCAGGGCCCGGGATGGTCCCCCACAGAGGATGGTCCAGCTACGAATGTTGATAATGCTGTTCAAAAAGAACAAACAAACCTACCCAAGAGCCACCCAACACAGGCCTGAGCCAGCAGCACCCTGCAAAACCCACCCCCACCAGTGTTTTCAAAAGCGGGGAGTCCAGGACCCAGTGGCCCTGCTCCACTCCTGCCTTCCAGAAGGGGGAAATGAGATACAGATGTTTCCTGGAGAAGCCCCTTCTACCTGCTTCTGACACATTCCACACCCAGCTGGAGGGAATGCACAGGCTTCACTCATTCTCTCAAGTAATTAGGGACAGGGGTAGCCATTGCAAATCTACAGGTGCTGTGGGAATGCCGCTGGGGGCTGCTCTGAGAAAGGGATGTGGAAAGAAAGACTGGTATGGTGAGGCTCGGGGCACAGGGGCAACCTGTGGGAAGGCCTGGAAGACTTCTGAAGAAAGCCAGCGTGCCCGGCCGCGGAGAAACTGGCAGACAGGCTGGCCAAACCAGGTAAAGCAGGGGTCAGCGAACCGGTCTATATAGGGCCAATTGGTTTAGATTTGGCGGGCAGGCTGCACATGTTCTCGGTCACAGCAGAATCATTTTTAGCTCGGGAGCTAGACCAAAACAGGCAGCCTGTTGTTTGCCAACCGCAGGTGTAGACTCTGATAAAGGGTTTGAACTCTAACCCCGCGTGCAGGGGGGAACCCTGGAAAGGGGACAGGAGGACCCTACCACCAGGTGTGCAGATTTATCAATACAAAGGTGGCGTGAGCGCCATCCATGAGTTCACTGCGTGGGAGCGGAGGTAAGCTTCCCGGCTTTGAACCCCACCTCTGTCGCATGCTGGCTGTGGCATCATGGAGAGCTCAGGATTCCCATCTGTAAAGTGGAGCGACATAGGGTGCAGCGTACAGAACCGCCTGAGAGTTCGGTGAGGTTAAAACACCCCGGAACACACAAAGTTTTCAAGTGACAGCTGTTGTTGTTGTTGTTTTAATAGGTTTACCTTATTTATTTATTTATTTTGGCTGTGTTGGGTCTTCGTTTCTGTGCGAGGGCTTTCTCTAGTTGCGGCAAGTGGGGGCCACTCTTCATCGCGGTGCGCGGGCCTCTCACTATCGCCGCCTCTCCCGTTGCGGAGCACAGGTTCCAGACGCGCAGGCTCAGTAGTTGTGGCTCACGGACCCAGTTGCCCCGCAGCATGTGGGATATTCCCGGACCAGGGCTCGAACCCGTCTCCCCTG
>NC_041215.1:22121898-22134700 GCF_002837175.3 Physeter macrocephalus | reverse complement strand
GGACCGGGGCACGAACCCGCGTCCCCTGCATCGGCAGGCGGACTCTCAACCACTGCGCCCCCAGGGAAGCCCCTGCTCTCAAGTTTTGATCCTTCAACTACTTCTCATGTTCAGGACGCTGGGGAGAGCTTTGCCTCCTCTGTGGGACAGGTGGTACCCAGGGCACGTTGTGAGACGTTGGGTGCTGGGCTTGCGGTTGGGCACACGCTATTGCGTTTGTCACCCTCCCTGCCGGGTTGTCGCAGTCAGGCATCTCGGGAGCAGGGCCAGCATCCGCCCCTTCCTAGGTGTCCTCACCCGGCAGCGTAGGCAGGAGACAGCCCATGAGGGCCTCCCTGGTGGGGACAGCTTCTCACCCCGGGAACAGGCGACATCCTCTCGTGACACCCGAGTTCGATCCAGATGGGGACGGCAGTGCAGGGAGTGCGTCCGGCCTGCGCTGGGCGGTAGGGCTCTGGGTTCACGCCTCAGGGTTAGGGTGTCATGTGAGTGGGGCCCCGGGGCTGGGTCTCCTGGGAGACCGAGCTCACCTGGGCCGTGCACAGGTGGCCGCTGGCCAGTGCGCTGCTCTTGTCCACACATCCGGAACTGCCTGTGGCCCTCCCCTCTCACCCTTTGTGGCCCACGAGGCCCGGGACCCATCAGTCCCAGAGGGGGTTGGGGCCCCAGGCTAAAGCAGGTCGTGTGGGTCATTTCCCGGGCCACAGAGTTCAATCCAGGGGTGGACAGATAGTCCAGTTGAGGCCATCATGTCAGGCCCACGACTTTTTGTGGAAACCATTTGGGAAAAGAAAGCGTTTCCCCCAGGACTTGGAACTGGGAGAGTACGAGCCGCTGGGCAAACAGATCTGCTCAGAAGAGTGAGGCCGCTCAGCACAGAGGAACCTGAGCCGCAAGGGGGGCCTCCCCAGGACCCCATCCCCGCCCACACTTTGCACTTTGAGCCAGCGGATTCCCTCTTCTGCTTAAGTCAGTTTGAACAGACATTTGTTACCTGCAGCCCAGAGTCTGTCCTTGACCACGTCCCTGCCGACCCCACCTGAGATGCGCCACAGCTGAGGCCGCACTCGGTGGAAAACACCGCCCCCTGGGAGCCTCCAAGGACTGTCCTGGGGCCCCACCTGCTCGGATGGGGGGGTGTTGGTCCTGCTCATGAAGAAGGCATCATGGCTGCCCTTCCCGGGCTGAGCTGGACTCCAGGTTGGGGGGAGGGGGGAGCTGGCAAGGAATGGGATGTCACTGCTGCCTGGGGCTGGCCCAGTGCCCACATGACAGGGCACCTCCTTATGGGATGGGGAAGCCAGGGTCAGGACGGGAGAGTGCCGTGAGGCGGGGTCGGGGGCAGCACCCCACTCGCTCCCGGCTCTGTCCAGGAAGTTACCACAGATACCAGGACATTCCAGGAATTTCACTTCTAGGTCCTCACACCCAGATCGCCTGCCCACTGGGGCTCTCAGCTGGCCTGCTCACCTCCAACCTCAGGTGGCACCTCACGCATGAACCCGATGGCCTGTGTGCTGTCCACACTGCAGCAGCCAGGCCAACCATCCATCCAATCATCCGTCCACCCATCCAACTTACGATGAGGACACAACTGAACAAAGCAGAGAAAGGTCTCTTCCCTAGTGGAGCTGCCACTCCAGTGGGAGAGAGACAAGAACCATGATTTTAAAAATAAATAAGTAAAACATGAAACACCTGCTGGTGATAAGTGCTTGGGAGAAAAATAAAACCAGGAAGGGTGATCAGGAATGTGTGGCAGGGTTGCAATTTAATAGGATAGTCAGGGGAGGCGTCAATGAGAAGGCAACGTCAGAGCAAAGGCCTGGAGGTGAAAGAGGGAGCCCTGAGAACATCCGGGGGAAGAGCGGCGCAGGCAGAGGGCCCAGGAGCAGCACCATGCTTGGCACGTTGGATGAACAGTGAGGAGGCCCGTGGCCATTACAACTTCAGTTTTTCCCGAGAGCCATGGGGAACCATCGGAGGGTTGGGACGATCCGCCTGCCCAGAACAGGCCACCAGTGAGGGCAGGTATGGGGTAATCCGCCTGGCAGAGTCCTCCTAAGAGGATGAGGGCCCTCATTTTCCCGGGACCAGACAGAATTAGCCTCGGGGACCCTGCCCTTCCCGATCCGTCCAGCTCTGGAGGAGCCTGGAGGGCGAGAGGGCCCTGGTCCAGCCCCCCAAGCAGTGTGGTCCTGGCACTGTGTGTGTCCTCCAGCTTCCTTCAATCTGGTGGGCACCAGTGGGGGTGGATGGACAGGAGAATGATGAGTAGGCCCAGGTCCCTCGGCTCAAGTGACTGGACAATGAAGATAACCCCTGTGACCCTGGCAGAAAGGATTGAGAAGTCCCTTCCTTCTGGCTGGGCTTGCTGAACTGGATGGGGGGGTGTCAGCTAGAAGCCCTGGAGCCACCCCTGCCCGAGGGAACTACCCACTGGAGTTAAAAGGACCCAGAGATGGAGAGTCACACAGCTGAATACTGAAGCACCTGGATCCAGCTGTGCCTGAAGTCAGACCATACCCCTGGACATTTCAGTTCCTGAAGCTCACAAGGACTCTCTTCTCCGGATGACTTGATTCAGGTGTGAGTCCAGTGCAACCCAGAGCAGCTTGGCTAGAAAACCCTCCCCCTCGAGGATGCAGATTGGGGCCTCTTGGGCAACGCTAGGAATTCCAGGAATGAGGGTGAGCAGCTCAGTGAGGCGAGGGGAAGATGGACCTGCAGATGCCCAGCACTCATTGAGGGTGGAGGCTGGGCCATGGGACCACTGGGTCTGAAGTGCCCGCCTCCCCAACGCCTGCCCCAAGTCCCTCCTGGCCCTGACATGCGACAACACCCAGAGGCATCTGGAGCCTGCCAACAATTGCCCCAAGAAGTCTTTATTGGCCCCCAGGGCCCTGATTCAGCCTCAATGCAGGGGCTACCCAGTAACCCCAGTGAGGGGGGTAGTCTCCTCTGTTCTCGGAGAAGTCTGTTCTTCCAGAAAATAAAAAGTCCAGGGGGTGGGCTGGGGGAGGTACCCCCAACCCACCGCATCTCCTCCAGGTCACTGGAGGGTCAGGGTGCTCTGGTCCCTCCCCCGCTAGAACTTCTGGTTCTTGCTCAGCCGGTTGTGGCGCCAGATGTTGTGTTTCCGCAGCAGCCGCCAGTACTCCCGGGTCTCGGGGTCCAGCTCCTCCAGATTCTTGGGGGGACCCATGTTCATCTGGAACAGCCTGACGGGGAGTGGGCGGAGTCGGGGTTGCAGAGCAGCCCCCTTCCCCGCGGCTCCCCCACCCCAGACCCCCTGGGCACGGGCAGCAGCAGGCCTGGGCCCCACGGGGGCCGCGTGACCTCAGGGCAGTCCCTCCCCACCCTGAGGACATGGAACAAGGGGGCGCCCCCATCCCAAGGGCGCTGGGATCTGAGGTGGGCGCACGCCAAACCTTCTGCCTCCTGGCCTTTGTCCGTGTCGCCTGCCCACCTGTAAGGCCTCCCCACCCACTCGCTCAACCTTTCTAAACCTCCACCAGCTTGAAGGACTGGCACGTGGCATCGGCTTCCGCATTCTACCACTGCTCTCAGGGCCAAGAGCAAAATTCCCCCTGCAGCCCCCTGAAAGCTGGGCTCCATCAAGTTCTTGCCCTGTCTCCCTCTACTCTCCACCTTGCCTCCCGGGCTCCACTAACAAACCAGGTGCAGTTCTGCCTGGGGCCTTTGCACTGGCTGTTCCCGCCCACCTCTAAAGCTCTGTCCACGCACTCAGGTCTTGACTCACACACCACCTCCCCAGGGAAGCCCTCCCAGGTCCCCAGATTTGGTTAGCCCGGCCCTCCTTACCCAGTCCTGGCCCACTCACCACTCTGGGTATTCGGAATCCGGCTTCAGGACCACATCCTGGCCCTCCTTGTAGATGTTGACACCCATGGCGTGCGTGGTGAGCCGGATGGGGTCTGTACACACCTCTGGGCCCTTCAGGGCCTCACCGACCACAGCGCCTTTGCCCCCCTTAATGACTACGGTGGGGGAGAATCATTTCAGCCCAGCTCCACCCTCGGGAGGCCAGCCGTCCCTTTCTGCCCTGGCTGGACCCTGTCTGCTGCATTCAAAATGATTTTAACTGGGACACGGATACTGCATTAAATGACACTGATATTCAGATTAACCAAGTCATTCCTCTTCAATCCCATTTTCACTCCTTCTGTTTATCTCACGAAGAAAGAGCCTCCGCTGGCTGCTCTGTGTCTTTAAAAACCTCACGTCTGACAAATCCCTCATTTCAACAAAGGAGATCGGTCAAGGCTGTATCCAGAGAAAATTTAAATAAACTTGTTTTGGTTTTAATACTTAGATGGGTCCCAATTTCTGGTGATAACCTGCCAAAGGTGACTGATTTGGAGGCAGAAACGACATAGGGACCCAAGATCACGACCTACTCCTACCCCCGCCCCCACATAAAATAAAAACAAAACAACTTGGGCCTGCGCGCTGAGTCCAATCGCGCCCTAGGTACCTCAAACTGCGCCTGCGCATACAGCTTAGCCTCTATGTTTGCGCGCTGACTCTAGGACATGCCTCCCAACCAGCGCTTGCGCACTACCAACTCCCCAGTGTCCCTACCATTCCCATCTTGGTCCCTCCTAACCCAGCTCACCCGGTCTCTTGGCATAATCTCGTACATGGAGTCTTACAGAAGCGGCGGGATCCGGGAGCTCCCGAACCCGCCAGCCGGCCGAGCTCCACGTAGCAACGAAAAGGCGCCTGGCCGCCATGACGTATGCCGGCCGCCTGCACGTGCACGTTTCCGGAGGACGTCTGCGGCCGAGGGGTGCTTGGGAGTTGTAGGCTCCCAGAGATTTATGGGAAATGTAGTATTCCGGCCGTAAGCATACGTTAATTGTGATTTCTTTAAACTTTTGTAGATATCCCCAGGTACTGCACGAGGCGATTTCCAAAGGATGTCCGACTTCTTGCCCTTCAGTTACTTATCACTTACTTTAAGTATCACAACTTATACATCCTTGATTCTAGTCAATGAGCAATTACTGAAAACCTAAAACTAATAAAAGTTAACACTATTATTGGGCTCATTATTTTCTAAACCTATTGCTAAATCTGTAACCAGCTCGATTTCGTTTAATTAGGAGGTAGGTACTATTATTATCCCCAGTTTACAATTGAGGAAGCCGGAAGTTTAGGGAGGTAAAGGTAAGCCGGGCGAGCCATTCGGCCGCCCTACTGAGTGCCACACCGGAAGTCTGTCTACAATATGGTCCTCGCGTCGCTTCCGGTGTCCCTGGAGTCTAAAGAGTCCGCCTCTCACGCTTCTTTAGTATTTTCCAGTCCCATTTCTTCCCATCTGCCATCCCTTGGAATAATGAGCAAAGCCGTAGCAGTCAAGCAGTGGCTTTAAACCGCACTTTGCAGTTCAGGAAACAGGCTCAGAAGCCAGCCCGAGCTTTCACTGTGCGTAAATGAAGGTTCGGGATTCGAACTCACGGTCCCAACATCTAGCGCGCCCGCGAGGCCAGGCTGGCCGAGAGAACTACATTTCCCAGCAAGCCCCGCGGGCGTGCGCGTGCCCAGTGGTCCAGGAGCGCTGCGCGGACAGATCTGCCAGCGCCCAGTCCGGGAATTGGCGAGCGGCGGTGACTGGCAGGACCGGACCAGCCAGGGAGCGGGGTCCTGGGGGCCGCGAGGGTTGAGGCCACCTCGGTTTGGGAAGTGAGTGTGCCGGCGGAGCAGAGCGAGGTCTGGAGCCAGCGCCTGAGGTCACGGGTCTGAAGTGTTGAGTCTGGGGTCTGCTAGAGGACTGGGGTCTTAACTCAGCTTTAGGCTCGAGTTGTGTCTTCAGGCTGGGTCTGAGGTCCAGGTCTGAGTCTGGGGTCGATCTTGAGGGTGGCATTGGAGGTTTTGAGATGAGAGTCCGTTTTCTGGCATCTTGGAACTCTAGTATTAAGTCTGAAATTCTGGGTCTAAAGTCTTGGACTGAGGTCTTGAGTCCTGGGTCTCGGCGACCTACACCGGTCGGGTCTATATAGTCAGAGTATGTCTCCAGCCTCCACATCCCCGGGGAGGAAGACTTGGAAGAACCAGGGCTGGGGTGAACAGGGTTCATGGATGGGGAGAGGTCTGGGGCAACGGGTAGAGGGGAATCCCCCGGGGTTTGCAGCCTGGGAAGCCACAGCCTTACAGCTGCTCTTTCTGCACCTCAGTCTCCTCGTCTGTAAAATGAGGATCATAGCAGAACCTTCCTTGCAGGGTATGATGGGGATTAAATTATGTGTCCTGTATGAATACATACCAGGTGAGAGCCTGGTACCAAATTGGCAGCCAGGAAATCTCATCTTTGATTCTCTCTTTCAGATGCTGGCTTGAGCCCAGGGTCCAGGCATGGAATTCCTGACAAACTCCCAGCCCCCTCCAGGACCTCCAGCCATGGACTTGGAGGAGCCCAGGGACACACTTTCACCCTCTCAGGACCTCACCCCTGATTGCCAGTGGGACCCGGCACCAAGAGGCCCCGGCAGCCTGAGTCAGATGGAACTTGACGGGCTAAATATTCAGGACCTGCTGCAACAGTTTGAAGCTCTGCCAGGTGATCTGGTGGGCCTGTCCCCAGACGGACCCCCGTGCCCCTTGCACATTGCCACTGGCCATGGCCTGGCCCCTCAGGACATCACCGATGCCCATGGGCTCTTGTCCGCCGAGGCTGGCCGGGAAGACTTGCTGAGCCTCTTGCAGCAAGACGAGCGCCCTCCTTCCCAGTCAGATCCCCAGGAACCTCCGGACCCTGCTCCTCGCCTGTTGCAGCCCCCTGATGACCCAGAGGGGGATATGGGCCCCCAGGAGTGGGAAGAAGGAGCCTCTGTCGAGCAGGACGAGGGCAGGAGCTCAAGCAGCTCCCCAGAACCCTGGCTGGAGACGGTACCTCTGGTCACTTCTGAAGAGCCACCTGCCAGTGCCCAGGTAGAGCCCGCCCCGCCCCCCAGACTGCTCCACTGCTGGGAGCCAAGCAGGAGGACTCAGGCCTACCCCTCTTCTGTCTTCTTCCAGAACCCCAAGACCCTGGCTTCCTACCCTGCCCTCCAGGAGGGTGAGTGTCCCGCCCACCCTGGCCCCAGGGACTTTGGGATTTCAGAACAGCCCGACTCAAGCTCCCAAAACCTGGCACAAAGTTTGCCAGTAACGAGTTGCTTCTAGAGAGGCTCTGAGGTTGGTTTTGAGTAGATTCCAGACAGCTGAAAGAAGAGAGACAGTCCTGAGAATGTTCTAGAATGAATAGGGAGCGTTAGGGCAGACTTGGCAAATTGTGGCACTTGATTCTAGAGCAAGGGTTGGTAAATTACCATCCATGGACTTTCTGGTATGTTTTGTGAGCTAAGACGGCTTCTGCATTTTTATTTATTTATTAATTTTTAAAAAAATTTTTTTTTTTTTTTTGGCCATGCCGCACAGCATGTGGGATCTTAGTTCCCCAACCAGGGATCGAACCTGCACCCCCCTGCAGTGGAAGCGCTAGTCCTAACCACTGGACCGCCAGGGAAGTCCCATGCATTTTTATTTTTATTTTATTTTATTATTATTTTTAAATTTATTTTTGGTTGTGTTGGGTGTTCGTTGCTGCTCATGGGCTTTCTCTAGTTGCGGCGAGCAGGGACTGCTCTTCGTCGCGATGCGCGGGCTGCTCATTGCGGTGGCTTCTCTTGTTGCAGAGCACAGGCTCTAGGCGCGCAGGCTTCAGTAGCTGTGGCTCACTGGCTCTAGAGCGCAGGCTCAGTAGTTGTGGTGCATGGGGCACGCGCTTAGTTGCTCCATGGCATGTGGGATCTTCCCAGACCAGGGCTCGAACCCATGTCCCCTGCATTGCCAGGCAGATTCTTAACCATTGGGCCGCCAGGGAAGCCCCCATGCATTTTTAAATGGTTGAAAAAACTTGAAAGAAGAACATTTCTTGACAGGTGAAAACGATAGGCAATTCAGATTTCAGCGTCTGCAAATAAAGTTTTATCGGGACAGACTCATGCCCATTCATTAGCATGTTGTCTGTGTCAGCTTTCATGTTACAACAGACAGACTGAGTAGTTACAACCGACACACTGAGTAGTTGCAATGGAGACCATCTGGCCCACAAAATAAAAAATATTTACTCTTTGGGCCTTTGCAGAAAAGCTTGCCAATCTGCTCTCAAGGCATGAGAAGTACCTGTTCTGGACACCTGGCATGTTCTAGAACATTCTCCCCCACACTCTCTGAGGCGCTAGGTCAAAGAACAAGTTCTGTGGTTGTGGGAAAGGAAGCTGGTTTGAACTTGTAATTCCAAGAAGGTTCTAGAGTCATGGGTGGAGCTGTGATTCACCTAGAGAGTTTCAGAACCTAGCATTTTGCCTGTGGTTCTAGATTAAAGTGACCTAAGCTGATGAGGGTGTTCTGGAATGATGAACAGAGCTGTCAGGTTCTACTCAGACTGGGGAGTTCTAGAACCATGTAGTGAATAGAATTTATCTCTGGTTCTAGACCTTTAGGAGCTGTACTAGAACTGGGCAGAACTCTCCAATTCTAGAAAGTTCTACAGCTATACAACAGAAATAGAATTTGAGCCACATGTCACTTGAGATTTTTTTAGTTATCCACATTAGAAAAGCAAACACTTAAAATTAACTTTAATAACATTTAAATTAAGCCCATATATTTAAAATGTTATTTTAACATACAATCAACATTTCATAATTTTACATTTTTTTTATGAGAGCTTCTAAATCCGGCGTGCATTTTACACTTACAGCACATCTAAGTCCAGACCAGCCACATTTCAAGGGCACAATACCCACATGTGCCTGGTGGCTACCATATTGGATGGTGCAGTTCTAGAACCCAGAGCAGAGTTATCTGTTGTTCTGGAATGCTTAGATCATGAAGGACAGTGGGCAGAACTGGCTATCCTTTAAGTTCACGGGAATGTGGTTTCATTCCCTGTGGCCTGTGGTTCTCCAAAAGTAATAGCTATTGGTTAGAATATTCTAGAATCACTGGCACTGCTGTCTGGCTCTAGGTTGCTCAGAGAATTCTAGAGCCATGGGGGCAAAGCTTTTTGTGGTTCTGGGCTGGGCTGGGGGGATTCTAGAACCATGAGCAGAGTTGTTCGTTTCTGGATTGTTCAGATAATTCTTAGAATTGCCCAGTGCATCTGCAGTTGTGAGTTTGTGAGGGGATTCTAGAACCACAGGAGGAGCTTCCCAATGCTATCTTGATCAAGACATTCTGGAATCACGTAGTGGAAAAGCGTGATTCTGGAGCAGTGTAGTTTTCTAAAATCCCAGGCAGAATTCTGTGGTTTGAGACGTGTCAGGGAGTTCTAGAATCACAGATCAGGAACCACCTGGGTTTCTGGACAGTATGAGAGTCTGAGGTATGTGGACAGTTGCCTCTTTCTACTCTGTTTGGGCAGTTCTATGACCATGGAGTAGAGTTGTCTGTGGTCCTGGGCCGATAGAGAATTCTAGAGCAGTGGGCAGAGCTGACTGGCTCTAGATTGATTGGGATTCCAGAACCATCCAGCAGAGTTGACTGTGGTTCTATAATGTCAAGGGTTTTAGAAACAGGAGTGGGACTGTCTGGTTCTAGCCTGATTCCTGGAATTCTAGCAACACAGGGCGGCGCTGTCTGTGGGCACTAGAGCTGTTTCTGGCCGTGGTTCTGGATGCAGAGCCTGCTCCTGAAACCGCGTCCTCTGCCTGGGAGTCCTTGAGCTGTGGGCAGAGCCGGCTCTAGACTGATGGAGGGCTGTACATCCGTGAGGGCCGAACCACTGATCTGTGGCTCCGGCTGATGGGGTGGCTCTGGGACCGTGGGCCGACACGTGTGGCTCCAAGTGCCAAGCCGCAGGGCAGAACTCTCTGTGCTTCCAGACCATTCAGGGCTCTGGGCAGAGCCCGCAGGGGTGGACAAGCCTGGCAGAGGTTCAAGGGGGCTCACCCGCCTCTGCTGTCACCCTCAGCGTCCGGCCCCTGTGACCACGAAGACCTCCTAGATGGTGTCATATTCGGGGTCAAATACCTGGGCTCCACCCAGCTGGTGTCCGAGCGAAACCCTCCCCCCAGCATGCGCATGGCGCAGGCCCAGGAGGCCATGGACCGCGTCAAGGTGAAGCCAGGGGCCAGCAGGTGGGTGGGAGGGTAGGTGGGCTGCAGGCCGGGTCCCCCGAGGCCCTCTGAGCCTGGCGGGTCAGAGTCTGGGTTTTTTGGGGCCTCCACGTCCCACCCCGCCCCCCGCAGGCCCCCGATGGGGAGACCCAGCCCATGACAGAGGTAGACCTCTTCGTCTCCACCAAGAGGGTCAAGGTTCTGACTGCTGAATCCCAGGTACGGGGCCCAGGCCTGGCCTCTGGGGCGTGGGCGCCTCCGCTGAGGGTGAGGCCGAGCGAGGCCCCCGCAGCCCACCCAGCCTGGTCTCCCCGCCCCCTCCAGGAGGCCCTGATGGAGCATGCCCTGCAGACCATCTCCTACATCGCCGACATCGGCAGTGCCCTGGTGCTCATGGCCCGGCGGCGGCTGGCCCAGCGGCCGGCGCCCCAGCCCCGCAGCCGCCGGCTCTACAAGATGATCTGCCACGTTTTCCACTCAGAGGACGTGAGCAGCGGGCTCCGGGTGTCCTGAGGGCGAGGGGGGCTCACAGCGGCCCCCGCTCTCCGCCAGAGCCCCACCTGGCCACACTGCTACCCCGGCGTCCTTCCATCCTCACCCTTCTGAAGGCCCTGAGCCATATATTCCAGGCCTTCCTGTAAGAGCCTGAGACTGGCAGCCATCTCCCCAAACCCTCCCTGCCCCAGGCCTGTCTCCTTCCCCCCCGACCTAGATTCTCGGCCAGCGGCTGGCGGGCCAGTCCCACTCGGGGGTGGATGGGCTGGTAGTAGGGATGTCAGTGGCTGGGGCGGGACCTGAAGGAGGTGGGTGGGACCCCCAGAGAGGTGCCGCCCACCCCACAGGCCCAGCTCATTGCCCAGGCCATCGGCCAGGCCTTCGCCGTGGCCTACAGCCAGTTCCTGCGGGAAAGTGGGATCAACCCCGGCCGGGCGGGCTCCCAGCAGAGCCAGGGGGCCACGGGCCCCGGCCACCTCCACAACGGGGACCTCGACCACTTCTCCAACAGTGAGAACTGCAGGGAGGTGAGCAAGCGGCCCGCCCGGCCCACCGAGTGGCCCTGAGGCCCTCCCGCGCCCCCCGCCCCGTCTCCTCCCACCCCCGCAAGCAGCCCTCAGGCGCCACCTGTGACCCCCCAGGTGTGCATCGAGAAACGCCGGGGTGAGGGTCTGGGCGTGGCCCTGGTGGAGTCGGGCTGGGGCTCCTTGCTGCCCACGGCCGTCATCGCCAACCTGCTGCACGGGGGCCCCGCCGAGCGCTCAGGGGCCCTCAGCATCGGAGACCGCATCACTGCCATCAACGGGACCAGCCTGGTGGGGCTGCCCCTGGCCGCCTGCCAGGCCGCCGTCCGCGTGAGTCCTCTGGGGTGGCCGGGGCAGAGGGCCTGCGAGGGCCCCCCAGATGGCGGGCCCCCCCTCCCCAGGTGGCCGGGAAAGTGAGCCCGAGGCCAGGTCTCCGTGTCTCGGTCCCGAAGGGGCAAGTAGAGCTTCAAGTTCTACCCGCTCCTGTGCACTTTGGGAAACCGAGGCTCAGAGAGGGTAAGTCCAGGGACACCGCTGTGCTGCGGGAGCAGGATTGGAACACAAGGCCTTTCCTCTCTGCCATGAGGCAGCAAGCGTATTCTCGAGTCTTGACCCTCATTGCCCAGATGGGGAGACTGAGGTCCAGAGATGGGGAGGGGCCTGGCCAGGCCAGAAGGGCAAGTCTGACACGGTTCACGTAGTGTGTTACTGAGTGCTTGTAACCCTGCCTTGCGGGCACTGCTAGAACCTTGCTTTTGACCGTGAGGAAACGGGCCCAGGGAGGTGAGAGGTGGCACAGCTCTGACTCCAAGGCCGCCCAGCTCTGGTCTGCATTCTTTTTTTTTTTTTAAATTTATTTATATTTTTGGCTGTGTTGGGTCTTCGTTCCCGTGCGAGGGCTTTCGCTAGTTGCGGCGAGCGGGGGCCACTCTTCATCGCGGTGCGCGGGCCTCTCACTTTCGTGGCCTCTCTTGTTTGCGGAGCACAGGCTCCAGACACGCAGGCTCGGTAGTTGTGGCTCACGGGCCTAGTTGCTCCACGGCATGTGGGATCTTCCCAGACCGCGGCACGAACCCGTGTCCCCTGCATCGGCAGGCGGACTCTCAACCACTGCGCCACCAGGGAAGCCCCTGGTCTGCATTCTTAACCACTTCTCAACGGGTCTTGTAGAATCTATAGGTTCCATTTTATGAGTGGGTAAACAGGCCCAGGAGGGGCTGCAGCTCGACAGGAAGTCTGGCAGCCCCCTGGAGGCCCAGCCAGGCCAACAGCCCCCATCCTGCACAGGAAGTGAAGTCTCAGACGCTGGTGACCCTCAGCATCGTCCACTGCCCGCCGGTCACCACGGCCATCATCCGCCGGCCCCACGTCCGCGAGCAGCTGGGCTTCTGCGTGGAGGATGGCATAGTGAGTCCCCAGCCCAGGCACCGGGTGGGGGGTGGGCGGCCCCAGGCCTGGACCCCTGAGCAGCGTGGCCTTTCCTGTCCCCCCAGATCTGCAGCCTCCTCCGGGGTGGCATTGCCGAGCGTGGGGGCGTCCGCGTGGGGCACCGCATCATTGAGATCAACGGGCAGAGTGTGGTGGCCACGCCCCACGCCCGCATCATTGAGCTGCTCACGGAGGCCCACACTGTGGTGCGCTGCGCGGGGAGGGGGG
>NC_041215.1:22075986-22121058 GCF_002837175.3 Physeter macrocephalus | reverse complement strand
CTACTGCGGGGAGGACATACATTCCTCCGGCCCCCTCGTCCCTCCCAGGTCTGCTCTCACCACTAGAACATGCTTGGGGCTCCCCCAGCCGCCTTCTCCTCTCTCTTCCTTCAACGTCCCCCACAGCCTGTGACCTCCACACCCCACCCCCCGCCAGAGCACACACCTGTCCTGGCCGCGTCCCCCTGGGCGTCCCACGGCCCCTAAGCCCACCATGGCACCCCAAGACCCACCCCTCCTCGGCGGGCTTGGGGCACCACCAGCAACCGGCCTCTGCCCTGCTGCCCTCGGGGCCCGCCGGCCGCCTCTGCGCCTGCTCCGCCCCACCATCCCCGCAGCTCACAGGCCATCCCGGTACCCGTGTGGGCCCAGGCCGCGCACGCACGAGAACCGTGTCCACCTACGGAGGGGTTCGCACAAAGCGTCTGGGGCAGCAGGGCGAGACCCCAGCTCGGGCCCCGCCCATTCCTTCGGCGGGGGGGGGGGGGGGTCACAAAGCAATAACCCCCCTGGCCCCCTGCCCACTTGGGAGCCCGGAGGGCGGGGCCGGGCCCGTCTGGGGCCACAGCAGCTCCTGACACTGGGGTGGCTGCCCTGCTGGGCTCAGAGTGGGGACGACACAGGGGTCCCGCAGGGAGCCCCGTGAGGAGCCGGCCCTGGGTGACCCACGGGAGTCGGGCCAAGGGCACGCCTGCCCCGCACAGCGGGCCTCGGGGTCCGGCCTTCCTCTTGCCGCTCCCTCTCCTCCCGTCGGCCTCCAGGCTCCTGCCTCTTCGGTGCTCCAGCCAAGACCACCCTTCCTCTTCCGCCTCCCCACACCCCACGCGTTTCTCAAAGTCCGGGTCAACCCCCCTCCAGGCAGCCTCTGCCACCAGCGCCCCACCCCATGGCCCTTGTGGACCACGTGTCCCCGACTCTGGGACCATCTCTGGGGAGTGGCGTCCCCGGCTGGACCAAGCGTGGCGGGAGGGCTGTGGAAGCGGTCTCCCTTTTTCAGGCTCGCCCGGCAGCGCCCGACACCCAGTGACGCTCAGAGGGGCTGCTGACGGGGCTGGAGTGTGGTCTCCGAGGGGCCTCATCTTGAGAACACAAAGTCTCGCTTTAGGCCTCTGCCTTGTCCTGCCCGTTTGAGTGCTGTGTGCCTCTGGGAGGTTACTTGGCCTCTCTGGGCCCCCATTTATTGCTCACAATGACAACAACAAGCACTAACGATGCCGCCGCTACACAATATCCCCACAGCATCCCAGGCACACTGGGTGGATAAGTGTTTATTAGACACACAGGTGCCTGAAGCTTGGGATCCAGATTGTGTCTACCCTGCACTCTCATGGGCTCCCTGGAGAGCCAGGGACTCGGTGTCTCCATCTGTGAAATGGGTATGGAGACACCAGCTCCTTTCTCCTGCAATTGAGAGCTTGGCTTTGCAGTCCCTCTGCTGATCCATGACGCCACCCCCTTCATGGGACAGACACCCCATGGGAGCCGTCAGCAGCAAGGTCTGAACAAGTGGGAGCAGTGCACCTGGAACGTCCCTGACCCGGGAGGGTTGGGACAAGGGGCAAGGGCGGCCAGGGGATGGGGGTCAGATGCAGACCCTGCCACAGCCAGGCCGGCCCCCGGAGCCCCAGCTGTGTGCCCGCAGGCCCAGTGATGCCCACCTCGGAGGGGAGTGAGCAACGTCCCCATGGGATGCCTGCAGCACAGAGCCCCACACGGGCCAGCACGGCCGACCTCAGCCACAGTGACATTTTCCCCAAGTCCCTTCTCAGAGGAAGAGGAACAGCCAGGACCTGTGGCTCCCTGCTGCCCATGGCGCGGGGCGGGGCTGGGCTCCCTGGAGGCCTGCCACGGTCACTTACAGTCCCTGAGGAGCTCAGCGTCACGGCCCGCAGTCGGCGATGCCGGGGAGAGTAAATCCAGTACCTCCCATCGGTGAACTGGGCGGGCCGGGTGGGCGGGGGAGGAAGCAAACAGAGGACAGGATGAAGTGACAGGATGAGGCCACAGGGATCTGGCAGGCGGTCAGGCAGGGAGGGCACCGGGAGGGGCAGGCGAGCCGACGGCCAAGCAGGAGGTGCGGGCGGAGGTCCCACTGGCTTCCTTCTGTGCTGCGCGCAGGGCCCGGCTGCCCACTCGGGGGTTTCGGGACCCTGACGCGCGTGACAGGACGCGGCCCCGGGGGCCGCCTCCCACACAGATCCAGAGAGCGGCAGGCGACCAGCCCCGGCGGGAGCTGACGGCAGGTGGGGGGGCACACGGGGTGCACTTGGTAGCCTCCAGGCCAGGCAGGGCCGTGCCCTGGCAGCACTGGCTCGGGGACCGAGAGCAGGGAGGTCGGTGTTAGTTACAAAGCGGCGATGCCAGCGGGAGGGCCAGGCTCACCCAAACAGGCCCCAAGGCCCAGCGCCGGGCAGGGGGCAGGCCCCGGCTCACTTTCCTGCGGCAGGGTCGGGGGTCAGAGGTGAGAATGAAGGTCCGGGAAGAGGACGGGCGGCGGGGCGCGTGTCTGGCCCTCTCTGTTGTAACTGGGACCGTGTGATCCCTGAGCAGGGCCACCCAAGGGAGATGGCTCCAGGACCCACTGTCGGGGGCTCCCTGGCCCCCAGGCACCCACTTCACCCAGGCTCCTGGTTCAGCTCCCTGCCCGCCCATGGGAGGTGTGTGGGGAAGGAGACCCCCAGCTCTGGAGAGAGGTCCCGGGTCCCCGGGGCAGGGCCCTTCCTACTCTGACGGACGCCACCTCGTCCAGGAGCAGCTGTGCATCCTCATCCTGTGAAGTCGGCAGAGTGGAGCCCACCTGCCCCTCTTGGCGGGGCCCTGGCCCCCCTGAGCACGGAGCCCACCCTCCGCACCCACCACCCGGAGAGAGGAGGTGCGCGTCACGCCAGCCCACCACGGCCGGCCCGGGCTGCCCCGGGACCCAGGGCCTGCGCCTCCCCTCAGGCCAGCGCGGCCGAGCACTTGAGGGCTCCAGATGTTTCCCGGGGCACCGCTGAAGACAGGGCCTTGGCTCGCGCCCAGCTGTGGTCACGGGGCCTGGGCGGGATGGGGAGGGACGGGGGTGCTCCCCAACACCTGAGTGTGAGCGTGCTGGGCGGGCACGTGGCCCTGAGAGCTGAAAGGTGAGCACACACGTGTGCCTGGGCGTGAGTGCACGTGCAGGTGTGCACAGGCGCCTTGAGTGTGCGACGTGTCAGCACGAGCCTGTGGGGGAGCAGGGTGCGCGCGTGTGAACGGGTGTGGGTGTAAGCACACGTGGGTTCGTACAGGCACGTGCGTGTGTGTGCACGTGTGAGCACACACAGGTGGCGGAGGGTCCGGCGACGGGAGGGATCCCGGGAGGACTTACAAAGTAGATGTCTGTGGCGGGCGCGTCCTCCTCATCTGAGGCCTGGCTGGCAGGCTCGGAGGCCTGGCTGGCGGTTTCCACTTCGACGGCGGCAGAGGCACAGGCTGGGGACGACCCCTCCCTGGGGACACGGGGAAGACACGGGAGTCCTGGCTGGGGGTGCTCTGGACAGCCCGCGCCTTCTCCAGCCCACACCCCAGGATCCTCCCTGCTCCGCACCGTCCTTCATCACAGAGACCACCGACGCAGGGAGTCCGACTGCAGGGATGCATCCCGTCTGACATGTTTTAGTTCCCGCACAAAACAAATAGAACACCCCCAAGCGCTGGTGCGGCCCAGGGAACAATGTGCCCACCCCGGAGCAGGCGGGCCCTTCCCCCTCTATTTGCTCAGGGTCACGCCCGTGGGCAGATCCCTGCCTCACCACTCACTTGCTGGGCAGCCACGAGGACCACGTTCTTTCTCGGAGCCTCAGTTTCCTCGTCTGTAAAGTGGGGACACGTGGCACCTACCCCCGAGGGGCCAGAACCTCTTTCTCCTCTTTTCTGAGCACTTACTAGGTGCCAGGCCTGTCTGAGGGCCTTGCGTGAATGAACCCACCAAACTTCCACTCGGGAAGGGGGGATGCTGCTGCTGTCCTGTGTTACAGATGAGGAAACTGAGGCTCAGAGTGAAGGTGAGGAACATGCCCGAGGCCGCGGCTGGCGGCCATGTGACTGGTGACTAAATTTCACCTCCTGGATAAAACGACGAGTTCTGAGAAGAAAGAGCACCTGCAACCGTGCAGAACTGCTTCTCCAGTCACGTTTGAGGGCAGTTTGTTTTGTGGGGCAAAGACTGAATGACATTTCTCACCGCGACACTTCAGTTAATGGCAAAAAGCTGACAGTGGCAAGAACTGGTGCGTGTGTGTGAAATAATAGCAAAGTGCACCTGGGAATGTGTGCTGGGAGTGCTACGTAAAGTCTCAAGAAATAGAACCGAAATTCTAAAAAGTATATAAAGCAAAAATTACGGGACAGGCAAGAAGAACTGAATAAGGCAATTATAGAATTAAACAGCCCAAACAGACAAGAGACAAGAAAGGACATAAAGGAACCGATGACACCAATCAAGATACTGGACAGAAAAGGCTTGTAAAGAACTTTCCATCCTTTCACAGAGAAGACAGTTTTCTCCCAAGTGTCCACGGACACTTAAAAAGTGAATTTTGGGGACTTCCCTGGTGGTGCAGTGGTGAAGAATCTGCCTGCCAATGCAGGGCACACGGGTTCGAGCCCTAGTCCAGGAAGATCCCACATGCCGCGGAGCAACTAAGCCTGTGCGCTGCAACTACTAAGCCTGCTCTCTACAGCCTGAGAGCCACAACTACTGAGCCCGCCTGCCACAACTACTGAAGCCTGCACGCCTGGAGCCCTTTCTCTGCAACAAAGAGAAGCCACCGCAATGAGAAGCCCGCGCACCACAACGAAGAGTAGCCCCCCTCACCACAACTAGAGAAAGCCCGCACTCAGCAACAAAGACCCAACCTAGCCAAAAAAAAAAAAAAAAAAAAAAAAAAGCGTAGACTTTTTGGCTGCGTTACGCGGCATGCGGGATCTCAGTTCCCCGACCAGGGATCGAACCCCTGCCCCCTGCAGTGGAAGCGCAGAGTCTTAACCACCGGGGAATTCCCCAAAGTGTAGACTTTTTTAGGCCATTTTCTTCAGCTCAAAACCTAATAAAGTTAGAAGTAGGTACCAAAAAGGTAAAAAAAAAAACTTAAACACTTGAGAGACACCCCTAAAAAGCCTTAGTCCAGGGTTTCCCCCTCAGCACTGCTGACATCGGGCAGGTCATTCTCTGCTGGGGGCCATCCTGGGCGCTGTGGGGTGTGGAGCAGCGTCCCTGGCTCCCACCATGATGCCAAGAGCACCCCCGGTCGTGACCATCAAAGATGTTCCCAGACATTGCCCACTCTCCCGAGGGCAAAATCACCCTCAGGTGGTTGAAAGCGACTACCTTAATTCAAAGAGCAAATAAGAAAAAAAATCACTAACCATGCACATGTGAGTCAGTATAAAAGAACTGCTTCATGTCAAAACCCATGGGACACGGCAAAAGCAGTACTCAGAGGAAACTACATAGCCTTAAGGGCCTCATTATTAAAGAAAAAAGGGAATTTAAGCACTGGAAAAAAGAAACAAGTGAGAAAACAAACCAGAAGCAGCTAGAGAGAAGTCATTACTGGCGAGTTACAGTGAATGAGATAAAAACAAAACACAACAGGGGAAAAGGTAACTAAGTCCCGAACCGGTTCTTTGAAAAGCTTCTAAGTCGCTGTCTTGCAAGCCCCGGCAAAGCTAAGAGGGAGAAGAGAGGAAGGGTGGGAGGAAAAGTGACCTCAGATGACAGGGCGGCTCTGAGCCCTGGAGGAGGCGACCCTTCCCCGAGTGCAAGACCCCCGCTGCTCCCGGCATCACGTGCCCCCTTCCCCCACCATGCCCCACGCCCCTGAAGCCCCATTCCCGCCCCCAGCTTGCGGACTACTTTTCCCAGCCTGCCCCGCGGCCATCTGGCCACGTGACCACGCTTGACCAATGGGGCCAGAGCAGAACTGGAAAGCAGGAACCAGGTAACGGACCGCAGGGACTCGGGGGCCACTCACCCCGCATCCTCCTCTTTGGGGACCACGATTTCAACGCTGCACGCGGGCTCCACCTGCACCGTGATCTGCTGCAGGTCCTCCTCCGCATGCGCCTCCTCCTGGGGCCTGCAGGCAACGGAAAGCCGCGCCTCAGTTTCCCTCCTCACCCCCCGCCCCCCCCCACCACCACCAGGAGCACTAGCCGAGCTCCAGGCCGGTGCCAATTTCCAGTCCCGGTAACAAGCTGGAAGCCTCCACGAGGTGCTGTCTCCACGCACCACCAGACCAGGGCCCTGAGCCAGCCCATCTCGCACCTGGTCCCTCTGGCCGTCATGCCCGCCTGGGGGCTGCAGGGTCCATCTGGGGCTATCCTGTGACTCTGGCACCAGCAGAGGCATGATGAGTGAATGGTGGCCTGGATCCCGCCCACCCCCTCGGGGCAGCTAGGCACCTGCCTGGGGCCTGGACTAGGGGGTGAGGTGGTTCTGGGGTTCCAGGCTGAGACCCGTGGTGTAGGTGGGTCAGAACATTCCAGCATCCAGGCGTGCAGAATCTCTGGATGGCAACACCAGGGAGCAAAATGGTGGCTGACGTCAGAGCAGGTAGCTGGACAGAGGGGGTTGCACTTTGCCCCAAAGATGTTTTGTACCATGACTTTTTTTCAACTGGCAGGAATTATCCCCAAAAAACTAATTACAGAAATGCCCTCTTCACTGCAGTCCTGTTACAAGATCAAACAACTGGGAACAACCCAAGTGTCCATGGCCCATTAGAGGGATGGCAACCAGCACATGCTCCACCTGCTCAGACAGGTGACCTTCTGCTGGTAGGTGACAGAGTGAGGGGCAGTGTGCCGCCCAGAGTGCACGCTGGTCAAAATGCGAGGAGAGACAGGCCCGAATGTGTGTCTGCTTGTATATTCACAAATATCTCCGGAAAGAGACAAAAAATCCGTCCGGGGAGTTGCTCCCAGAGAGGGGAGCAGGCATGGGGCAGGGGGAAACATCTTAACTATTTTCCTTTTTGTATCTCTTAGAATAAAAATATTAATAAAAAGAGAAAGAAGAACCAACAGGCAGATGCGGGAGCAGGGTCCTCTGGGCACCCAGGTGGGAGACAGACACAAAATGACCTGAGATATTCTACGCGGTTCTAGAGCCTGACTTGAATCTGTGCCCAGAAAGGAGTGGTCAGAGACGAAGGGCTCTGGGTGGGGAAAGCGGAGGAGGGACTGGGGCGGGCGGGGGGAGAGAGGGAGAGGGCTGGGGTCTCAGCTCACCGGCCATCCTGTCCGGAGGACTGCGTGCGCCGCCTGCAGAGAGACCACAAGCAGGTGGGAGAAGTGGGGTGAGGCCCCGCCCACGCACAGCCCCCCACGGAGGGACACGGCTGGTCTGCTCACCTGTACCGTGGCTGCTCTGATGTCTCCGAGGGGGACCGCTCCGGGATGGAGAGGGACGTGGAGGACAGGGTCGTGGCGATGGAGGCGGTGGTGGCCTCCTCAAAAGAAGGCGGTGTGCGGGGCAGGAGGTCTGGCCGGCCTGCGGCGAGGAGCGGGAGGGCACTTGCGGGGGCCTGGGAGGCCTCTGGGCTCACCCTCCACCACCCATGCCCCCCACTCCCACCTGCCACCCCACACTGTGGTCCCTGCCAGCTTTAAGCGGGCAGATGTGCTCCAGTCTCCCCCGGCATAAGGCCTTCCAGTAGCTTCCCTCTGCTCTCAAACTAAAATCCGAACCCCTCCCTTCGGCCCACAGGGGGTCCTGCTCCACAGGCCTCACCTGCCCTCTCCCCCTCTCCCCCTCTGCTCCAGATACACAGGCTCCTTGCTGTTGCTCTGACACAACAGGCTAGGCCAGGTCCCACCCCAGGGCCTCTTGCACAGGCAGCTTCTCCCTTCCTTGATGCTCTTCCACCAGCCCCTCCCCGCCTGGAATCTCTGACCCAGGGGACGGGAGGGACCTTCCAGAACATCAGGCCCAACCCCATCAAGCACTTCATCCCTCCAGGTCTCTGTGCACGTCTGATGTGAAGGGAGCCTGTCACCTCTGGGGCGTGGGTTGGTGGGGGATGGGCGGGGAGGCAAATTCTATGCTCAACGTTCGCTGTGGCTCTTCCGGGGGCCCCGTCCCAGCTGCTCCCCACTTCCCAGCTGGGTTACAGTCACCCCCCCCTTCCCATCCGGGCTGGGCCCAGATGCAGGGGCCCCTTCCTCCCGTTGGACTGCTGCTGTTGCTCCCTGAGCCCCTCCTTTCTCAGCCCCCCAGGGATGACGCCTTGCCCCAGGGGCCCCCTGATCTCCCGGCCTGCCTGCTCACCTTCGTCCTCCAGCGTGGGGTAGCTGCGGGCCCCCCGCAGGTCGTACTGCGCGTCCTCCCGCTCGCTGGGGATCTGGCTGGCCGAGAAGGCGGCAGTGGGCCCCAGGGGCTTGACGGCCAGCAAGGCACCGCGGCCCTTCTTGGACGGCGAGGACTTGAGGGCTGCAGAAGGAGGGCGGTTGGTGCTTGGGTGGCAGCACCAAGGCCGGGCCCTGCAGCCCCTGGCACCTCCGTTGTACAAAAGCCTGGTTGCCCCCCGTGCCCCGCCTCCAGCCTGTCCCCCGGTGCTCTTCACTACTGGTGGAGAAAGCCTGCCCTGCTTTCCACCCGGCTTGCCTCGGGAGGTACCGGGAGCCCCAGGTACCTGTCCTGCCTGTCAAGGGAGATGGGACGAGCCCCCGGGGACCCAGCACTCCCACCCCGGCCCCCAGAAACAGCAGCAGACCAGCAGCTGCCAACATTTACCAAGCACTCTGGGGCCTCACCCACTGTGTCCCAGCCCACCCGGCCATGGCCCCGCCGCTGACAGGGAAGTCAAGGGCCTGGGACAGTGGGGCTCAGCACCAAGGGCCTGGCTCCCATGCAGGCTGCACGGCCTGGGGAACGCAGCTCAGCTCTCGGGGCCCCCAAGTCCTCGTCTGCAACATCGGGATCAGGGGAGGCGGGTAAACCCCGAGACGCCCTCTGCGCCCCGTCAGGACCTGTCACCACCCTCTCCCAGCGGGCCCTGTGACCTCTGCCCCCAGCATGGCGAGCTTAGCTCCCGCATACAGTAGGCGCTCGGTTTGCCTTAGGCACAGCCATCCAGTCCCTGGAGGCCTGCGAACCCCCTGGACCACAGTGGGAACAGCGCCCTGAGAAGGTTCCAGGAAGAGGTGTGCTGGTAAAGGATAACAACCGGCTCTCTGGGGACAGATGCTGGGTTTGTGGTATTTGCCGATTTCCATGGTGTAAACATTCCCTCCACAGTCAACCTCAGCGTACAACTAGATGTCACAGAACGTGGAGCTGTGCCGAGAGCCAGCTGCAGGTGACTGGCACTGGCTCGCGGCCCGCACACGTCTGGCCCAGGCAGGGAGAGCAGCCCCCCAACTGAGAGCCAGACACTGGGCCTGCCCCTTCCCGCTGCCTGTGTGGAGCCCACATGGAGCGCAAGGCCTGGACAGTAAGGCGCACACCAAGACCATCCCCACGCCCACAGACGCTTACTGAGCACCTACTGTGTGCCAGGCCCCGGGCTGGACGCTGGGGACGTGGAGCAACCAGAGTGAACAAGCACCCTGCCTTTTGGGGGTGGGTGAGGGGTTGCGGGGGGGGGCAATGACAGACGTGTAGGGAGAAAGACCCCTTCAGGCCCCATGTGGGGTCTCGCCTGGGGCGCACCAGGGTCTGTGACTCCGGAGGCCCAGCACGGACATGGGACCTCCAGAGGCCACCACGGGCCGAGGCCACCACGCTCGCCCTGTGCCCTCCCCGACGACGCCCAGTTTGGCTGATGACCGGCGCTTCCGTGTGGCAAGGTCCCGTTTCCTTGGCAACGGTGCTTCCCCACTGATCGCGTGCGTGAACACACCTCCCCCTCCTGACTCTGTACAGATGGGGAAACTGAGGCGCGGAGGAGGCGTCACTTGCTCGAGGTTGCGCGGGAAGCATGAGGAAGAGCAGGAGTGGGACTGGGCGGGCGCCAGGCCCTGTGCCGTGTCCTGGAGGGGCCACCCCAACCGCCCTGTTCCCTGGACCAGGTCCCCGCCTGAGGCCCGAGGCTGGCCCAACACAGGACCAGCGCTGCAGGTTGACCCTGCCCTTGACCTTCCGCCCTCCTCCCTCCACGCCCCCACCCAGAGGGCCTGGGCACTCACAGGAGTTCTTCCGGAAGACCGTGTTGCTCATGAACTTGAAGAAGCGCTCGGCGTAGAAGCTGGGCCGGTGGACAGAGATAGTGTCCTGGGAAGGGAAGCAGGGGCCCGAGGGCAGGCAGGGGTGAGCGCTGCGGCCCCACGGGGGCTCCCGTGTCGGGGGCGGGATGTAACCTCTGTGGGGAGGGGACCCAAGGAGCAGGTACGGATGGGGAAGCAGGGAGGTGGTTTCCTAATAACTGCATCTATAATTTTAACTTTTTGAACCATGTTTCAAAGAGGTAAACAGGTAAGTATCAAAATCAAGAAACCGGAAAGAATCTCTAAAGCAAGGGTCGGGGAGAGCACGGCCCGAGCCTGCTTCGAAAGCTGGGTTGCAGGCCTGTCCCCGCGACTGAGGAAGGCTGGTGTCCTCGGGGCATGCAGGCCCGGCGTCCTGCACTCAGGTGGGGGCGGCCCTGGCCACGCACTGCTCCTCATCTGTGCCACGGGGAGACTGGAGGCTGCCGGGCTCGCCAGGATGTAGGGACGGGATGTCCGTGAGGCAGGGAGCCCGGCACACGGTCAGGGCGCAATACGGGCTGGGCCCCTGGACGGACACCCTTGCTGTCCCCGGGATCCAGTCTCCCCAGCGATGCTGACAGCAGGCCGGTCGTTCTCTGGGGGCCTGTCCTGGGCACCATGGGGTGATGGAGCAGCATCCCTGGTCCCCACCCACTCGATGCCAGGAGCCCCCCAGTGTGACCACCAAAGATGTCCCCAGACACCGCCCAGTGTCCTCCCACCGCTGTAACATGACAGAACCCATCTGGACACGGGGCCTCCCACAATGAACGCTGCACTCTATCCTTGCCTGCGCGGAGGCGTGGCCACGTGACCATGTTCCGGCCGATGGCTGGCGAGCTGAGCTGAGCTGAGCTGACGGAAAAGTCTCTCCGCCCTGAGACGAAGGGCGCCCCTCCCTCCGGCTGGGGCCAGGGGCCGAGGACAACGCCTGGGGGTGTGCGGCAACACCAGGAAGAACCTGGCCCCCAACACCTGGCCCCCCCATCCTACTGGCCAGGACGCTCACACCTGGATGGTTACTTCCCCATCGACATTTGAGGCTCCTGGGGAGCCGACCCAAACGCCCTGATGGGGGCTGCGGCCGCCTGCCGCACCCGGACCTTCTCAGCGCTTATTCCGGAAGCTCCCCCAGACCCTCCAAACCCTCTCTTAGTGGCGGGCGGGCTTGTTAGGACCCTGGATTTCACGGACTGCAGGCACACACACAGCCCTTAGCACTTGAGTGAGAACTGGCCTGCGGGGGGCGAGAGGGCCCGCGGGAGGAGAGGCCTCCGCCTGAGGGCCCACAGCTGGCCCAGGGGTGCGCGGGCTGCCTCGGGCCCACAGGCAGGCTCTGTTTAGCCCCTACTGTTGGTCCTCACAGCCTTTTACATTTTGAAGTAATTCACTGCAAGTGTTCACGGGTTGGCTGTGCTCACAGGAAAACATGAATTTCAAGCTTTTCTCAAATAACTGAGCCGGTCCGTCTAAGCAGGCCCCACCCCCATGGGGCAGCAGGGGTCAGAGTTGTGCAGTATTGCCCCCGGGGTGCAGCCTGGGGCCCAAGACGCCCTTCACATCACACGTGTCCAGAATGCTCTCTGCCTGGCCGGCCCCTGACTTTCCGGGTCAGCCTGTCCTTGGGAATCCTTCCCACTCAGCTTGGGGCCCCCCGACCTGCTCCAGGAAGCCTTCCTGTACCCCTCACAGATGGCTCGGACCCCTCGTTGAGGATCCTGCAGCTGCCTTGCTTCCTCATCTCGGCCCTGACCCCTTGGCCCGTGACTGTGGCTCCAGAAAGGGGGATGCATCGCTCAGCTCTTTAGCACCTGTGCCTGGCCCAGGGAGACAGTCAGTGCGTTTGTGGACAGATGGACGGAATGAATGAACAAACGATGCTCACCCCATCGTGAACGAGAGCCTTCCAGGTGTGTTCCAGCTTCTTGATGAACCTGCAGAGAAGAAAACGCCCAGGACGTCAGCCAAACCTTCAGGTCCAGGGGTTCTCTTCTGGGCAAGCCCGTCCCAGGGGATACTAGTGGTGTCTAGGGACGTTTGTGGTTGGCACAGGTGGGAGTGTTCCTGGCATCAAGGGGGTAGAGGAGCGCTGGTCTAGAGGAACGAGGCCACCTGTTGCATCAGCCAGAGGCCACCTCCCCTTTCCTGCCCCCTTGACCGCCCCCCCCGCAACCGCCTGCTGGCTGCTCCCACCACATTCTCCGGGGGCGGCAGTGGAAAGGTCGTGGTGTGTAGTAGCCCCCCGTGGGGGACAGAGCCCACCCTTCCTCTCTCCCACGGGCCAGGCTGAGCCCGGCCCCTCGCTGCTGGAGTGAGCGCCCTGCACCGTGACCCCCAGCTAGGCCCCACCCAACACCGGGGCTGGGGAGAACGTTGCCTCCTCCGGGCAGCCTTCCTGGACACCTCTAGGCTGCAGGGGGAAGGAGCCCCTCCTTTGGCACACACCTCCGCCCCGGGGTGAGCGTGTGGCTGCCTGCCCCGTGCTGTCCCGCTCCCCTCGCCCCACCCGGGGCCTCTGCAGAAACCCTGGCTTGCTACTCGGAAAGCTGCCTGCTCCTGCCCCAAACGGGAGGGAGATGCCTGCAGGGGATGGGGTCAGCCCTCAGGTGAGAAAACAGGCTGCAAACGTCAGCAGTCTGATGGGCAAGAGGTGACCGGCAGGCAGAGAAGTCACCCAACGCCAAGTGGAGTTCCCGGCACGGGGTGGGGTGTGGATGGGAAAGGGGGACCGCCACGGCCACAACCTGCCTGTCATGCCTGGACTGTGTGTGATGCATGTAACTCCTTCGATAAAAAATTAACAAGTAAGAGACGCTCACTGCTGTAAGCGTGCAAAGCACAAGGCACGGGTAACGGAACTGCCCGTCACCCAAGGGCGTCTGTTCCTTCGGCTACACTACGCTCGTGTCCACACTCGAGACCACAGAGCACATGGCACCGGCTGTGAGCATTTATTTCTGGAAGTGTAGGAACCTTCCAGAGATGTTGCGCTTCCCAGCCACAGGGTGTTTCCATCTTGCTCTGTTCAGCCCAGCACTTGGCACATGGCAGGGCCCACAGTCAGTCAGCTGGCGACACCTCACCCACCACCCAGCCCTGCATTGGCCCTGACCGGGCCCTGACCGGGCCCTCACTAGGGAGTGGGGAGACAGGGCGGGGGCAGGCACCCACCCGTAGGACCGCAGGCTGGACGGGGCGTGGGCTCCCACCTGGAGGACCTCAGGATGGGGGGCAGGCACCCACCTGTAGGACTGCAGGATGTCGATGATACCAATGTGTAGCAGAAGCCGCTCCCCGCGGCCGTTCACAGCGGGGATCCCGCCCATCCTGGGGAAAGGGGTCGAGAGTATCAGCACCTGCAGAGCTGGCCCAGGGGCGGGCCTGCCTGTCAGGGGCACAGGCTGGAGGTGGCCTGGAGCCCCGAGCCTGGGGCCCTGGGCCTGGTCTGGGACTTGCGGGGACAGAGATGGAGGGAGACGCAGGCAGGACTGATGGGGCCTGGGGCTTGAGGATCCACACGCTCCCGGTAGGTGGCAGCCTGGCTGGACCCTCAGAGGGGGTCCAGGCACCTGGGAACCCCACCCTGGTGAGGGGTCGAGCAGCTCTCCTGGCCAGCTCACCGAGTCAAAGCTGGAGGCCACAGGATGCAGAGGGGTCCCGGCCATGAGACCCAGATGTGCGCACACCCACCCACACGTGCACACGCAGAACTTGCACACACGTGCAGGCACACGCACACATGCCCGCACGTGCACGCGCAGGCTCCCGGGCAGGACCAGGCGACCAGGCTTCCAGGTGCAACCTGGGGAGTTAATGGCCTCATGCAGCCCCAGGCCGAGCCTACCCGGCGCACTTAGTGAGGCTGCACCATGCAGCAGCTGTCCTGCAGTCATTTGGGCCCCAGAGGCTCTGTCAGCCACACTCTACACCCGAGCTCACCTGCATGCCCTGCCATCTCGCCTGGCCTGGCACCAACCCTACGAACACCAGACGGCTGAGCTCCGGGCCAGCCCATGTCCCCCCAGCCGCAGCCTGGTCAGGGCCCTTCAGCTGGGCCCAGTGTGGTGGCCAGGCCGGGGTCAAGCCTCGGCCCGTCCCCCAGCCGGCTGTTGCACCCTGACGGCTACCCCCACCTCTGAGCCTCCTTCTCCCAACTGAAGACAGGGGGATGCCACCCTCCTCCTCCAGGGCCCCCTACCCCCCAAGGACTGAACAGGGTCCGGAAGTGGAGGGTGCCGCCGGTTCCCGGCATGGTCAGTGCCTGGTGATGTGGGGACAATCGTGACACCTGTCCACAGCAGCGGTTTCCAGCTGGGGCGACTCTGTCCCCAGGGGACAGTGATGCCACCTGGGGACGTGTGTGGTTGTCATGACTGGAGGGCAGGGATGCTGCTCCACCCACCACAGTGCCCAGGACGCCCCAGAGAAAGTGACCCGACCCTGAATGTGAGAAGCACAGGGTGGGCGGTAGGGATACCCCGTGAGTATGTCTGCGACCGCGCCCAAGCCCCCAGGGCAGGACCAGGTCGGCCGGGTGGGTGGGGTCGGGGGACGCACTCCTCTCTGGACCCGGTCACCCCTCACTGCCGCCTGGCATCGCCAGGGAAGGACTGTTCTCAGCCCTGCCCCTGGTGGGTCCCGGGTTTGGTATCTTGCTATGAAAGGGTCCCTCATCCACAGCTGTTTCCACCTTCTCCGGGGCTGTCTTTCAACACCTTTCCAGCTTTGCTGCCTACAGTGGCGCTTTAACCCACCCTGGGGTCCAGCGGGAGGGAAGGGGATCTGTGCTTCCCACAGGGATGGCCAATGACCTCTGTCTACTGACTGACTGATCTGGACGCCCTGGTCAGAACACCTGGCCGCAGCTGTGCGTCCGCTGTCCACCCCTCGGGGCGCGGGGGGCTGGGGGATGGGTGGGTGCTGCTGTCCGGCTGACAAACCAGGAACAGGCCAGACCCTGGACTCGGTCGTATCCCTCTCACCTTCCTCACGACTCCCCCCCACCCCGCTTCTCGCCTGGCAAGGGGGCCGGGGCAAGGACGAGAGCAGGAAGCCCCCAAGCCCCGCCACCTACGTGTCGTCCGTCTCGATGGCCTCCCCGCGCGCGGCCCCGCCCTGGATGGACTCCATGGCCGTGGAGTAGAGCGCCTTCTGGCCCAGCGGCCGCTTCTCGTCAGCGGTGCTCTGGGCGCCCTCGGCCTGCCGCTCGCGCTCCTGCTGGTCGATGTTGTGCACGCCCAGGAGCAGGCTGTAGTCCATGATCTTGAAGCTCTCCAGCACCTGCGGGGCCGGGGGTCAGGGGGAGGCGCCAGCTGCCCCCCAACCCCCATACCCCGCCCCCATCTGGGTCTGTGTCCACTCAGTCCCCACAGCCAGGTGGGAGGCCCCGTCCTCATCCCACTGGGGACCCCAGTGGTGGGCCTGGGGCGCAGCTTCTGACTCGAGGCCAGGCTGCCCTGGCCCTGGCCCTGGTTCAGGAGCCCGGTTCACTGGCCACCACTCCTGCTCCAGGCCCCGAGGTGCAGCCCAGGACGTGGACACCCGGGCCCTGGGGGGTGGGCTCTTGGAAGCCGTGGGGCCCTGAGGTGTCTGGTGGTTTTCCGGGGAGTCTGTGTCGAGCTTCCAAAGGGGTCTGGGAGCCGGGGTGCAGAGGGGACCCTGGAGGACCCAGGCCTGGCCTGAGCCCCGCCAGGCCTCCGTATCCTCGCCTCTGAGGCCGAGGGGGGCGCGGGTGGACTGCAGTTGCAAGGCCTGCGAAGAGCCTGGCGGGCGTTCTTTTTTCCTAAGAAGCACCTGCCCGTGGAGGAGGGCAGCTCGGAGCCCGCACGAGCCTGATCTGAGGTGCACTGTAAGGTGAGGGCCCTCCCTGAAAACACCAGGCTGCTCCTGGGGCTTTGTTTCGGCAGCAGGAACGCAGCCTGAGGTGCGGCTGGGGCAGGGAGGGACCGCGTATCTCGGGCTCTCACTGCGTCCCTTTACAGGTCCCTTTACAGGCGGGGCTCAGAGACGGAGGCCCCGCAATCACGGCCCAGGTCCGGCCCCTCCTCACCAGGCAGTCACGCTGCAGCGTCTTGACGAGCGCGGAGAAGGTGTCGGCATCGAGCATGAGCCCCTCAGGCATGTCCTGGATGAAGTCCAGGTCTTTGTAGGTGGGGATGCTCTTTTCCTTCTCCTTCTTGCTGGCCCGCCGCTTGTACGTGGAGCCCTTGAGGTCGAACTTGAGGTGCATCTTGACCACGCGCGGCAGCACGTTGTTCATCACCACCACGCGGATGTTCTTCCCGCCCGACTGCACACAGTACAGCCCGTAAAACTTGGGCAGCAGCGTCCGTGGGTTCTGGTTGAGGTTCTGGGGGGGAGACGGTCAGTGGAGATGACGCCGGGAGCTGTGCCCGCACCCTGCACGGCACCTCGTCTGCCCCACAGATCTCAGGCCAGAGGCCACCTCCTCAGGAAGCCCACCCTGACCACCTTTCCCAGGCTCGTCCCTCTCTCCGCGCCCCCAGCACCCTGACTGTACAGCCAGCCAGATGAGTTCCCCATCACCCCACCTGGAAGAGCCAGGAGGGTCTGTTTCTACAGAGCCAGGCCCAGCGAGAGACAGCCTTTCCATAAAGGGCCCCAGGGGATGCTCCTGAGGTGTCTGGGCGTGGCTTCCCACCAGGTCAGACCCAGGTGTCCCACCTCCCCAGCCCAAACTGGGGGGATGGCGGGCACGGCCCCAGGCGTGTCCAGGGCAGGGATCAGCAAACTCCAGCCCGAGGGCCAAATCCAGTTCACTCGTCTTTGTACAGCCGGGAGCTAAGAATGGTTTTACATTGTTAAAAAACAACAACAAAAAAAAAACAGTGTCCTGTGACATGTGAAAATTACGTGAAATGCTCACGTCAGCATCCAGAAAAGAAGTTTTACTGGCACTCGGCCATGGCTACTTGCTCTCGCCTTGTCTGCGGCAGCTCTCTCGCTGCAACAGCAGAGCTGAGCCGTGGAGACAGAGGCTGTCACTCACAAAGCTGAAGATGTTTACTATCTGGCTCTTTACAGAAGAAGTTTGCTGACCCCGAGCTAGGGAGGCTGGGGGTCTCACCCAAGATCATACACGGCTGGGGTGGGTGGTGCACCCCACAGGGAGAGATGGGTCACAAGCTGTGCAGAGCTGTCCGGGGCCTCTGCCCCCGCCCCCATCTGTGTGTGTATCAGGACCCCCGGCTACTGCGGGCCAGGAAGCCTGAGGCTCCTGCTCCCACCCCCGCCCAGCGGCCCAAATGCCAGCTGGCAGCCAGGCCCACCTCCCCAGCGCCTCTATGAGTCACCGGCTGTTGAGACACGAGGCGCGGAGCCATGATTTCTAGGACCCATGACTCAGGGCAGTGGGCTGGGGGGATGGCCCACAGGGCCCAGATGGCTGTTCCTGCTCGCCACGTGAGGGGGTCCTGAGGGTGAGGCTCAGTGACCCAGGACGGCACGTCGAGGCCTGCCTGGAGGGGATGGTGCCCAGGGTGGGTGGTGCCGGGGTGTGTGGGGGGGGGAGGGAGGTGCCGGTGCCCGGGGGGTAGTGCCGGTGTGGGGGGGACTAGTGCCCACGGCTCCTCGGGCAGAGGGAGGAAGAGGGTGTGAGGTCGGGGGTGCTGGGGCTGGAGGGGCACGGCGCTCCCACCATGTAGTAGCCGGGTAGCAGCTTCTGCAGGAACTCGGCCTCCTTGTGCATCACCGTCTTGATGATGAACTCATCGTCGCTGGTGACGTAGAACAGGGAGCCGCTGGCACCGGGGTTGGACAGCTCGATGAGCGGCTCATTGCACAACGAGTACTGAAAAGGGGGGCAGCGAGTGGGCGGGGTGCTCACCACCCCCCACCCCCCGGGGGCCCAGGGGCTGGCGGGCAACCCCGAAACTGGTCACCGTCAGCTCCATTTTACAGACAAGGTCAGTGAGGCTTGGAGAGGGGGACGGTCTCGCCCAAGGCCACACAGCAAGGATTTGAGCCCGGGCTAAGCCTGCAGCCTCAGTGCTGACCCACTAGAGTGTGTTCCCTCTCCTGTGAGGGACAGACACCTGACCATATGGGGAGCCGACACACCTGGCCACGACTTGCCTCCCGGCCTCCCTGCAGCCACGACGGTCAGCTCTGGCCCGTGAGCCGTAAGCACAGGCTGCCGCGTGGCACTTGGGAGAGGCTCTCTAAACGGGTGGCAGGAGCTGGCGCACCTCCTGTCTGCACCCCTCTCTCCTTCCCACCTGGAACCCCCGCAGCCGCACTGGACCACGTGGTAACCTTGGGGATGGAAGACCGGCACCGGGGAACAGGGGATCGGCAAAAACAGAAGCCGCGTGCCTGGTGAGCGGCCCCACCCCGGCCCCCGGACACCCTGGCCCCTCCCATCTCTCTTCCCCATCTCCTAGTCCCTGACACCCACGTTCCACCCCTGCGATCACTGCCCATCATCCCTGCGCACCCCCTCCGCACCATTAGATGGTAAGTTCTAGGGAGACAGGGATATCTACATGATTTTGTTCACATAACAAAAGGGGTCCCCAGCACATACTTCAGTGCCTGGCACAGAGTAGATGCTCAATTGTTAAGCAAATGAATGAAGAGCAAGGCCTGCAGGCCTTTTCAGCTGAGTCAATGAAGTACTTTTTGGGGTTGAGGCTGTCTGGGTCAGGTTTTCTGTCCCTTGCACCCCCCAAATCCTAATTGAGTACCGCTGGTATACACAGCGTGGAGGACGGGCCCCCTTTCCTATCCACAGAGAAAAGCAGGGAGACAGACACAGGACCCCACTGCCCTCGGCCCAGCTCCTGGATCCAACTATGCCTGACGCCACAGCTGCCCCTGGATGTCCAGGCCCCTGAGCCAAAGGCTTCCCTGTGTCCACAAGCACTAGGTGTGGGGGTGCTCACAACATGGAGCCCACTTCCAGGGCTCCTCAGAGCCCACTGACGGCCAGCCCTGGATCCCACCTGCCATCACCCCTTTCGGGCACGGAGCTGGACTGCACTGCCTGGCTTCTCCGGGGTGGGGTGAGGCTGTCTGACGAGCACTGGCCAGTGAACTGTGAGCACAAGTGGTGGGTCATCCCCAGGTTGGAAGATTTAAATGCTGCTGTGAGCCTTCCAGAACGCTCCCTCTGCCACGGAGACCAGACATTTGGGGTGGGAGCTGCTTCATCAGCCTGGGTGTGCCAGTGATGAGCACAGCCCCTAGCCAACCCAGGGCGGACACAGAGTGTGAGCAAGAAACACATCACTGTCATTTTAGGCCACAAGGATGCAGGGGTCTGTTTCTTACCCAGCATAATCTGCTCCATGCTGACTGATACATGCTGTTCCCAGTGCTCCTGTTTCTCACGTATTACTGACTCTCAGGAGCACCAGCAGAGGCAGACTAAGGCAGTCTAAGGGAGGAGTGGGGCCTTCCTCAGCCCCTTGACCAAAAGCCAACTGCCACTTTCTCAGTACTACCTGACACCCAAGCATATTTCCATGTACCCCCTCGTCTGCTGGTGCCTGACCTCAGCCCTGAGAGGTAGGAGCCGGCAGTTTTATTGCCCCCACTCAGTGTGACGGAGGCAGAAGCCAGCTCATACGGCAGTCAGCACAGTCAGGATATGCCGACTAACAAGCAGCCCCCAGACAGCACTCACACTGTGTCTGCTGTGGATCAGTTGGGGCTGTGTTCTTCGCTGTCACTCAGGGGCCCAGGCGGGGGCCACCCCGAGTGAGGCACTAACACTTCGGGCATCTCTCCTGGAGTGGTGGGGGGACATCCTGGAGCTGACTTTTTTTTTTTTTTTAACCTATTTTATTTTTAGTTTTGGCTGTGTTGGGTCTTCGTTGCTGTGTGCGGGCTTTCTCTAGTTGTGGTGAGCGGGGGCTACTCTTCACTGTGGTGCGCGGGCTTCTCATCGCGGTGGCTTCTCTTGTTGTGGAGCAGAGGCTCTAGGCTCGCGGGCTCAGTAGTTGTGGCGCGTGGGCTTCAGTACTTGTGGCTCACAGGCTCTAGAGCACAGGCTCAGTAGTTGTGGCGCACGGGCTTAGTTGCTCTGTGGCATGTGGGATCTTCCTGGCCCAGGGCTCTAACCCGTGTCCCCTGCATTGGCAGGCGGGTTCTTAACCACTGTGCCACCAGGGAAGCCCTGGAGCTGACATTCTAGTTGAAGCCAGACAGATAAATAAAGTAAAACACAGTGTGTCAGATGGTGACAAAGGGCACAGAGAAATCCCGTGGTTGAAAGGCAGACGTGCTGGAGGCAGCTACGGTGGCCGGGTGGCCAGGAAGGGTGTCTCCCCTGAGGAAGCAACATCGAGCAAAAGAACGTGACCGAGCCCGTGCAAAGGCCCTGAGCGCGTGCAGCTGGTGGAGGACAGCACAGGGAGGAGGCCGGGGTTGGGGGGCGGGTGGCCAAGGGGATGATGCAGCGGAGTTCGGTTGGGAAGGGAACGAAGGAGGCCGACCTTTATTCCGAGTGCGGGGACAGCTAGGGAGTGACATGGTGTGATCTGTGCCTTAAGAGGCGCCTATGGACTTTGGGGGTGCGAGCCTGACGGGGTGCCCAGGTGGGCGGGGCAGGGGCTGGCCAGGGTCATCAGTGGAGGGTGAGGAGTGGCCAGATTCCAATGCACCCGACAGCAGGGTTGGCAGGACCCCCCGCAGGGCTGGCCGTGGGAGCAAGAGCAGCTCAGGGAAGGCTCGGACGGGGGCGAGGGGCGTGCAGCCGCGGCCACAGCCATTGTCCATCCCCGCTCCGCCTGTAGCCACTAGCCACAAACATCCACAGCACAGAGGCTCCGCCCAGGTGCCTGTCCTCCTTGCACTCTGCCAGGCATGGGCCCGCAGCCACTGCCGGGCACCTTTGGGCACAGACTACAGAGAAGCACCCTGCAGGAGAGCAGGGACGTCGAGTGGAAAACCCAGCAGAAGGGACGTGTCCAGTTCTGTACAGGATAAATCTACGGGCGGAGGAAAGCTCTGGAACCAGATGGCTGACAGCAGCTGCCCTGGGGAGCAGCTTGGTCGGGACCACGGGTCTTGGGCCTCACTGGGTGCCGCTGCCGAGGGGCAGGCAGGTGACAAGCAGGGGCTCCTGAGCCAGGTAACCCACCGTCAGGACGGGGTCACGGGCAGATGACCCCCAATTCAGGAAACAGCCCGCCACCCCACCCCACCCCCATGCCCTGCTGTCCTGAACTGAGATTAAATGACATTTAACCCCAGGAGAGCGCAGGGGTCTCACAAGGGGTGAGAGTGACTATGCACAAAAAAACTCAGGCCTGGTGCCTGTAGCTGGGGCGGGGGGTGGCAGCCAGGGGCCGAGGCCGTGACCGTGGAGGAGGGGAACCCTGGGGGAGGCAGAGCCGGTGAGGGAGGCTGGGGACAGTCCAGGCACCCGGTCCATCCCTGCCCCGCCGCGTGGGCTTCACTCCTGCAGCTTGGAGCGACCCGGCCCGCAGGCTGAGGGGCTCCACTTGCCCTCCGCACGGCACCCATTTCCTTGCCGCGTTTCCCAGCTCGCTCCCTGACGGCCGACCCCAGCAGGCTCCCTGAGGCCCTGTCTGCAGCACCCCCACCCCCTCGGGCCTAGGACGGCCACGCCTCAGGTCTGAACCTTCCAGCGAGTTTCCAGCCCGCCAGGGCCCCGTGGCCCAGAACACCCGGGCCATCTCCACACTCCTGCTGCCATTCTAGGCTCACGCTCCCTCCGTGGCCTACGTTGGAGGCCGCAGGGCTGCTGCCTGCCTGTCCCTGGCGGTGTTGGTGGGAGTGGAGGTTAGGGAGAAACGAGAACACTCCCCCTCTGGGAAAAGCAGGGAGAATGAAGTTGAAGGTCGCCAAGGTGGGGCCGGGTGACCTCAGACGTCTGAGGTCCCTGCACTTTGCTTATCAAGTTCAAAATCAGGCCCCAGCCATCTCCGTGGCCCACCTCTGTGGACGTGGCAGTTCCACAGTCCACTCCCTGCTAAAGGACATGGAGGCCATTTCTCCCCAACTGTGAACAAAGCCGTAGGTTTCCCCTCCCGGTAACATGATAACACAGAGTCTGGGTAACCGGCGTCCTTTCTGCTGTAGAACCACCAGGCTGCACACGAAATGCTCCTCCTCGTGCTGCGGGGCTCACAGACGAGGGAAGCTCTTCCCAGGGCTGGGATGGGAGAGGTCGCGTGGGACTCGGTGACTTCTGGGCACTGACCGGGCAGAGCTGGGGAGCCCCAGGTCACGTGTCCCCGGCCGGAGCAAACACTGGGCCTCCAGAAGGACGTGGCCCTGGCTGAGGGCACACCTTTCCCACAGATTAAGACCCGAAGGGGAGCAGTCGGAACACAGTCAAGGCCCCCCAGACCCACGGATCAGGCCTCCCGGGGGATGGCAGGTGCTGGGAGGTCAGACGTGGGCGTCTTCACAGACGCCGAGGCCTCCACGTGCAAAGTCACAACATGTGACCAGGCGGGCCTGGAACAGACCAGCCGGACCTTCTGAAATGGAGACTCTGGCCGATGATCCAGACGCTGCTGCCGTGAAGCCCCACCTGGACGTGACCTTCAGGAGTCCTGACCATGGATGCGAGGTCAGAGGGTCTGGCCTAGGTTTTGGTTTTTCTAACTTGAGAGTCTAAAACCACACTGGAGCCGGGAGGACAGAGTCCAGGCCGGTGGCCAGGAGCACAAGCATGGCCAGTGACGGGACAGTCCCTCCAGGATGAGCGCACAGAAGACTGTAACGTCTGGAAGGAACAGACGGCCCAGCCAACAGCCAGCGAGGACTGAGTCCGGCCCACCCCGACTACAAACTGAGCAGGGAGTCCGGCGACGCTGCACCCACGTTCCTGCCCCACAGAGACCAAGAGGCAACAAACAGGTGGTGATCTGAGCCGGCGAGCCTGGGCTGAAGCCGGGGGACTGGGCACGCAGCAGCAGCCGAGGACACACTCACCAAGTAGTCATCCGGCCGGATCCCAAAGAGTTCCCGGAAGTAGCGGAAGGCGACGGGCGCGTAGGTCTTGAACCTGAAGTCCTGGAAGTGATGGGCGGGGGTGAGGTTGCTGCCTTCACTGCAGAGGAAGCAGGGGGGAGGTCTGTGAGGGACGGCGGCTCATGTGCTCTCCCCTCACCCACTGACGACCTGCCTGCCTGCCCAGGCCCAGGCTCGGCCCCAAGGTCCCCAAAGAGCCAATCCAAAAAGCAACACGGGGCTCCCGATGGGGCAAAAGGCCATGGCCAGCCTCGGGCTGTCCCCCAACAACCACCCACCCTTCATCAGCAACAGAGCCCACAGCGCTGGGTGTACACATGGCTGCCCAGAATAAGACCACTGCCAGCCTCTCCCACAGCCAGGTGTGGTCAGGGGGCTGTGCTCAGCCAATCCCCTGTGAGTGGAGGGGAAATGATGTGGGTCCTTTGCTGGTCATGCCCTTAAAGGGCAGGGGCATGTGCTCTCCTTCTCTTCCTTCCTGCTGTTGGAATGCAGGTGTGATGGCAGGAGCCTAGGCAGCCCCCGGGGGCCACTGGTAAGTAAAGCGGCATATTGAAGATGCTGGAGAAACCAGAAGGAATCCGGGCCCCCCAACATCATGGAGCCACCTGACCAGCCCTAGACTGACTGTCAGTGTGTGTGTGTCACGCGAGCGTGCGCGCGTGCACACAGGCACACACACACATGAGAAACAACGAACTTCTGTGTTTCCCTATTTTTAAAAGTCACCATTATATTGCGTCCCTGTGATTCAGCAGCAAACTAACATCCTGACACAGGGTTGGACCTCAAAGCCAGGAGACCCCAGGAGGGGCCAGTGCTATTTTTGGCAGAGAAAGGAGCTGAGAGAACGGGAAGACTATTTCCTATCACTGCTGTCTGCGAGCAGGGCAAGCTGCGGAAGGCACGGGAGCTGCCCCCGCGGGCCGGGCCTGGTACCTGGGGAAGAAAATGCTCTCCACCACGTAGAAGTCCTGCATGAGCACGTCGCGCTCCGGCTTGGAACTCAGGTTGCCCACGGTGTAGCCAATGCCCAGCTGGATGGCCCCCTTCAGGGTGGAGGACGTGGTCTGCGGAGGAATCCAGCCACATCAAGACCCCCGGGGCCGGTCCCTGGCCCACCCCTCGGCCGCCAGGGTGAGAGGTAAGATGGGAGGCCCCCTTGGGACGGGGGGGGCGGCATCTGGCCTGCCGCTCAGCCTGCACGACCATCTCAGCAAGGAAGTGGCCTGGCTGAGATGCCAACACCACCTGGCGCGGCCCCAAGGCCTGTTTTCTATCCAGCTTCTAGAAGGTTCCCACATCTCAAAACTGCCCCAACACAGCAAGGGTCTTTGGGGGATTTTGCCAGGGTTTCCTTTGGGGGGAGGGCACAATACACAGAGGTGCCCAGGCTGCACTTCCGCGACCAGGGTTCCATCTGTCCACCTTCGAGGGGCCCTGCCTCTCTATTCCTCGGTCCCTACCCCGGTCGGGGATGGAGGTGACAGCGTCAGCCCTCCCGGGGCCACCCTCATGCCCGCCCACACTGGAGAAGCACCAGCTGCCTGTCCGTCTGTCAGCACCGCCGCTCATGTTACTGTCACTGTGAGCCCTAAGCAACGCGCCCACCGCTGAGGAAAGACACCTCGGCCCCCAAGTCACTGACTCTGGTCCCCAGCACCCCCACTGCAGGAGCAAGCCCTTCCCCGGCACCCGCCTCTCCTCCCGAAGCCCCCCGCGAGCCACTCCCTCAAGATGCTACTGACTGAACACAGTTCTCCAGAGAAGAGACGCAGACAGTCAACAAGCACAGGAGAAGGTGCTGAACACCAGCAGCCACCAGGAAGATGCAAATCTCGACACAGTGAGACCCACTTCCCACGTGCTGGGAGGGACAGAACCAGACAGACAGACAACAAGCGCCATGGAGGCCCAGAGAGTGGAATCCTTGTGCTTGGCTGCTGAGAATGGAAAAAAGGGCAGCCGCTGTGGACAGAGTCTGGCAGCTCCTCCGTTGGGTTACACCTGGCTCTCATGGGACTCAGCGGTTCCACTCCTAGGTGTGCAGCCCAGAGAGAGAAGCACAGTCCACACGAAAACCTGTACACAAACCTTCACAGCAGCACTACTCACAACAACCAAAAAGTGGAAACAACCCAAGTGTCCATCGACGGACTCCATCGACGGATGGTGGATACACAAAATGGTTCCCTCCCCACACGGGAGCGTCACTCGGCCATGAAAAGGGGTGAAGCCCCGACACTCGCTACCGCGTGGATGGACCCTGAGAACGCGACGCTCAGTGAGAGAAGCCAGACACAGAAGGACGCACAGGGTGTGATTCCACTGATGGGAAACGTCCAGGACAGGCAGATCCACAGAGACGGAGAGTGGGTTCGTGGTTGTCAGGGGCTGGGGAGAGGGTGGAGGAGGCTAAGGAGTACGGGGTTTCTCTTGGAGGTTAAGAGAAATGTTTTAAAGTTGACCGTGGCGATGGCTGTACAGCTCTGAATACTCTAGAAACCACCTAACTGAACACTTCAGAAGGGTGATTCATAGGCTGCACGCACTGGCTCCCAGCAAAGCTGGTATTTTAGGAGGTGCAGCAAGGTGGGGGGAGGGGGGACCAGAGGTAGCGGGGCCCAGGCTTGCCTCTCATATCCCCGGCCCAACCCCGCCTCTCCTCAGCCCCGCTTTCAGAGGGAAGGGAGGGAGCTGTGATTTCTTCTTGCCCAAGGTCACGCCCGAGGCCACAGGTGACTCAAGGAGCCCGGCAGCTGGTTCAGCCTCAGAGCACCTGCCGGCAACGGAGAGCAACTGTCTCCAGCCACCTAGTCTCCAGCCACCTACGGCCGCAGCCCACACCCGACCTTCAGGGCCCGGTGCACCCACAAGGACCCCTCGTCCCACCCCCGCCGGCGGAGGGCGGAGCAGGAACCTTCTTGTAGGTGGTTTCGCCAGATGCGTCCACACCCCGATGACCCAGCTTCTTCCCGTGGCCAGGGCCCGGCTGTCCAGTCATCAGTGGGGCCTGGAGAAGAGGAAGCAGGAAGTGTTCAAAACTGGCAACGGGGCACTGCTGCAGGGGCCAGAGTGCTCTGGAAATCCTGCCAGAAGGGGGCTTCGTCGCCGTGCCCAGCTGAAGCCCAGGGCGGGGGCTGCTGGGGGTGGGCTGCAGGGCACTCGGGCTCCACGCCCGGGGGGCCACCCCAGACCAGGACCGCCGGCTCCTCCAGAAAGCAGGAAGGTCGGCAGCCCCGGCCCTCTGCAGGTGGGGGGAGAAGAACCCCAATTTCAGGGTCTCCCCCCGCCTGGCACTGCTGACTTGGGGCTGGTCGCTCTGTGAAGGGGGCGTCCTGGGCGCTGCGGGGTGTGGAGCAGCATCCCTGGCGACCCCCCACTTGCTGCCAGGAGCCCCCCAGTTGTGACAACCACAGACGCCCCAAGACACGGCCAGGTGAGACCCTCTGGGCTCGAACGACTGCAAACGGCATCTCCTCCCTGAGGGAGGAAGTCCCTCCGGCCTGGGAGGAGGCTGGCTCCTGCCAGCTCCAGGGGGCACATGTGGCATCCCAGCAAAGTCGTGTGGAAGCCGCTGACCCCCGTGTGTGACATCACAGGGGGAGGATGGTGGATGGGGCAGTGGGGCCTGGAGGGACACAGATGCCAGCTCAGGGCCGGGGCTCCACGAGTCACAGACATTTAAGAAGCACCTGCCGCCACTTGAAGGGCTCAGACCAGCCTGTTCTGCACGCTGGCCACCAGGGGGCGGGCTCCGCTCAGGTAACGTTAGTTGCCAGCCCTGCTCTGCACCCCTCTCTGGCTCCCCACTGCCTGCGGCCTGGACGCCCTCCGGGACCCCAGCAGGTGGACAAAGCTTGCCTAAGAGAGTGCCCAGCGGCGTCCTGGGAGAGGAGCCTGGCTGGGAGGGAAGGCAGACCCCCGGACGGGGCGGGGGCTCCTGTGCACCTGGGCTGCCTCTAACCCGCTGTCCGCGGCTCCTTGGACAACAGGGCTCACAGACGCCCCTCGCAGGCGGCCTCCGGGAGTGACCGGAAACTGACTAGGGACTGGGCACCCGGGGCTCACGCGAGCGGACAGGACTGGAGGGACCTGGACAGGTGTGTGGGGCTGCGGGGGCGCCGTCCTGGAGGCGCGGCTGGCGGGCGGTGGCACCACCCTCTCCAGGCCCCTTCCGCCTCCCCGCTCCCTGGAGAGCCCAGGGTAGGATCCACGGGGGCCCTGCCCGCCCGCCCCACCCCTCCCTGAAACTCAAGACACTGGCGGGACAGACAGGTTTTCACCGTCTGACGACAGTTGCTTATTTACTTGGCCAGCATCTGGGGCCCAGAGAGGTGCAGGGAGATGCCCGAGGCCACAGAGCAGGATGCGGGCTGGGCCGGGCACTTCCGGTCCACCTTCAGGAGGCAGGCCAGGGTGGGACCCATGGGACACTCACCTCCACTGGGGTCGTCTTCTTCGGGGCCGAACCTGAGGGAGAGAAGGGAGACATCAGTCTGGACACAGGGGCGCCCCCATACACGCACCCTGCGCCCCTGGGAGGGCCGTGAGGACCCCACATGGGCGATGGGCCTGGGGACGTGATGCAGGCGGGCTGGACGAGGGGCCCCGAGGCGGGAGAAGCTGGGGGAGCGACCACCCCGACGTGGCCGCGCAGACGGGGGGCAGGGGCAGGAGAGGAGAAACGGCACAGCCCACTGCCAGGAGGGCCCCGGGCGAGGGCAGGTGGTCAACGCAGGGACGGGGCAGCAGCGGTCAGCGGCTGGGACCCAGGCTGGAGTGATGGCGTGGCTCCCGAGGCAGCCAGGCCAGCCAAGGACGCTGCCTGGCTCCCACCCACACAGCTCCCAGCTGGGGTCTGGGGGGCCCAGGAGGCTCATGAGGGGTGGCCTCAGGCCAACCGCTGACCCCTCTGACCTCGGTGTCCTCACCCAGAAAGCAGGCTTCTGCTAAGGATTATCTGTTCATTGAGTGTGATCGGCAGATATCCGTCGCCCCAAGGATGTCCACATTCTGATCCCAGAAGGGGCTTTAAAGGTGGGGTTAAGTTAAGGCCCCTGAGACGGGGACGACCCTGGATTCCCCGTGGGGCCCCAGCATCATCACAGGGTCCTTATAAGAGGGAGGCGGGAGGGTCAGAGGCAGAGAGAGACAGGAGAGGCTGCGCTGCTGGCTGTGAGGATGCAGGAGGGGCCGCGAGCCAGGGATGCGGCGCCTCTAGAAGCTGAAAAAGGCGGGAACCGATGCTGCCCTGGAGCCTCCGGAAGGACCAGCCCTGCCCACGCCTGCATTTAGCCCCGTGAGACCCCAGTCAGACTCCTGATCTCCAGGACTGTGAGAGAATCAGTCTGTGTGGTTTTAGATCAAGTTTGTGGGGGGCCACTGGTAAGTAAAGCGGCATATTGAAGATGCTGGAGAAACCAGAAGGAATCCGGGCCCCCCAACATCATGGAGCCACCTGACCAGCCCTAGACTGACCGTCAGTGTGTGTGTGTCACGCGAGCGTGCGCGCGTGCACACAGGCACACACACACATGAGAAACAACGAACTTCTGTGTTTCCCTATTTTTAAAAGTCACCATTATATTGCGTCCCTGTGATTCAGCAGCAAACTAACATCCTGACACAGGGTTGGACCTCAAAGCCAGGAGACCCCAGGAGGGGCCAGTGCTATTTTTGGCAGAGAAAGGAGCTGAGAGAACGGGAAGACTATTTCCTATCACTGCTGTCTGCGAGCAGGGCAAGCTGCGGAAGGCACGGGAGCTGCCCCCGCGGGCCGGGCCTGGTACCTGGGGAAGAAAATGCTCTCCACCACGTAGAAGTCCTGCATGAGCACGTCGCGCTCCGGCTTGGAACTCAGGTTGCCCACGGTGTAGCCAATGCCCAGCTGGATGGCCCCCTTCAGGGTGGAGGACGTGGTCTGCGGAGGAATCCAGCCACATCAAGACCCCCGGGGCCGGTCCCTGGCCCACCCCTCGGCCGCCAGGGTGAGAGGTAAGATGGGAGGCCCCCTTGGGACGGGGGGGGCGGCATCTGGCCTGCCGCTCAGCCTGCACGACCATCTCAGCAAGGAAGTGGCCTGGCTGAGATGCCAACACCACCTGGCGCGGCCCCAAGGCCTGTTTTCTATCCAGCTTCTAGAAGGTTCCCACATCTCAAAACTGCCCCAACACAGCAAGGGTCTTTGGGGGATTTTGCCAGGGTTTCCTTTGGGGGGAGGGCACAATACACAGAGGTGCCCAGGCTGCACTTCCGCGACCAGGGTTCCATCTGTCCACCTTCGAGGGGCCCTGCCTCTCTATTCCTCGGTCCCTACCCCGGTCGGGGATGGAGGTGACAGCGTCAGCCCTCCCGGGGCCACCCTCATGCCCGCCCACACTGGAGAAGCACCAGCTGCCTGTCCGTCTGTCAGCACCGCCGCTCATGTTACTGTCACTGTGAGCCCTAAGCAACGCGCCCACCGCTGAGGAAAGACACCTCGGCCCCCAAGTCACTGACTCTGGTCCCCAGCACCCCCACTGCAGGAGCAAGCCCTTCCCCGGCACCCGCCTCTCCTCCCGAAGCCCCCCGCGAGCCACTCCCTCAAGATGCTACTGACTGAACACAGTTCTCCAGAGAAGAGACGCAGACAGTCAACAAGCACAGGAGAAGGTGCTGAACACCAGCAGCCACCAGGAAGATGCAAATCTCGACACAGTGAGACCCACTTCCCACGTGCTGGGAGGGACAGAACCAGACAGACAGACAACAAGCGCCATGGAGGCCCAGAGAGTGGAATCCTTGTGCTTGGCTGCTGAGAATGGAAAAAAGGGCAGCCGCTGTGGACAGAGTCTGGCAGCTCCTCCGTTGGGTTACACCTGGCTCTCATGGGACTCAGCGGTTCCACTCCTAGGTGTGCAGCCCAGAGAGAGAAGCACAGTCCACACGAAAACCTGTACACAAACCTTCACAGCAGCACTACTCACAACAACCAAAAAGTGGAAACAACCCAAGTGTCCATCGACGGACTCCATCGACGGATGGTGGATACACAAAATGGTTCCCTCCCCACACGGGAGCGTCACTCGGCCATGAAAAGGGGTGAAGCCCCGACACTCGCTACCGCGTGGATGGACCCTGAGAACGCGACGCTCAGTGAGAGAAGCCAGACACAGAAGGACGCACAGGGTGTGATTCCACTGATGGGAAACGTCCAGGACAGGCAGATCCACAGAGACGGAGAGTGGGTTCGTGGTTGTCAGGGGCTGGGGAGAGGGTGGAGGAGGCTAAGGAGTACGGGGTTTCTCTTGGAGGTTAAGAGAAATGTTTTAAAGTTGACCGTGGCGATGGCTGTACAGCTCTGAATACTCTAGAAACCACCTAACTGAACACTTCAGAAGGGTGATTCATAGGCTGCACGCACTGGCTCCCAGCAAAGCTGGTATTTTAGGAGGTGCAGCAAGGTGGGGGGAGGGGGGACCAGAGGTAGCGGGGCCCAGGCTTGCCTCTCATATCCCCGGCCCAACCCCGCCTCTCCTCAGCCCCGCTTTCAGAGGGAAGGGAGGGAGCTGTGATTTCTTCTTGCCCAAGGTCACGCCCGAGGCCACAGGTGACTCAAGGAGCCCGGCAGCTGGTTCAGCCTCAGAGCACCTGCCGGCAACGGAGAGCAACTGTCTCCAGCCACCTAGTCTCCAGCCACCTACGGCCGCAGCCCACACCCGACCTTCAGGGCCCGGTGCACCCACAAGGACCCCTCGTCCCACCCCCGCCGGCGGAGGGCGGAGCAGGAACCTTCTTGTAGGTGGTTTCGCCAGATGCGTCCACACCCCGATGACCCAGCTTCTTCCCGTGGCCAGGGCCCGGCTGTCCAGTCATCAGTGGGGCCTGGAGAAGAGGAAGCAGGAAGTGTTCAAAACTGGCAACGGGGCACTGCTGCAGGGGCCAGAGTGCTCTGGAAATCCTGCCAGAAGGGGGCTTCGTCGCCGTGCCCAGCTGAAGCCCAGGGCGGGGGCTGCTGGGGGTGGGCTGCAGGGCACTCGGGCTCCACGCCCGGGGGGCCACCCCAGACCAGGACCGCCGGCTCCTCCAGAAAGCAGGAAGGTCGGCAGCCCCGGCCCTCTGCAGGTGGGGGGAGAAGAACCCCAATTTCAGGGTCTCCCCCCGCCTGGCACTGCTGACTTGGGGCTGGTCGCTCTGTGAAGGGGGCGTCCTGGGCGCTGCGGGGTGTGGAGCAGCATCCCTGGCGACCCCCCACTTGCTGCCAGGAGCCCCCCAGTTGTGACAACCACAGACGCCCCAAGACACGGCCAGGTGAGACCCTCTGGGCTCGAACGACTGCAAACGGCATCTCCTCCCTGAGGGAGGAAGTCCCTCCGGCCTGGGAGGAGGCTGGCTCCTGCCAGCTCCAGGGGGCACATGTGGCATCCCAGCAAAGTCGTGTGGAAGCCGCTGACCCCCGTGTGTGACATCACAGGGGGAGGATGGTGGATGGGGCAGTGGGGCCTGGAGGGACACAGATGCCAGCTCAGGGCCGGGGCTCCACGAGTCACAGACATTTAAGAAGCACCTGCCGCCACTTGAAGGGCTCAGACCAGCCTGTTCTGCACGCTGGCCACCAGGGGGCGGGCTCCGCTCAGGTAACGTTAGTTGCCAGCCCTGCTCTGCACCCCTCTCTGGCTCCCCACTGCCTGCGGCCTGGACGCCCTCCGGGACCCCAGCAGGTGGACAAAGCTTGCCTAAGAGAGTGCCCAGCGGCGTCCTGGGAGAGGAGCCTGGCTGGGAGGGAAGGCAGACCCCCGGACGGGGCGGGGGCTCCTGTGCACCTGGGCTGCCTCTAACCCGCTGTCCGCGGCTCCTTGGACAACAGGGCTCACAGACGCCCCTCGCAGGCGGCCTCCGGGAGTGACCGGAAACTGACTAGGGACTGGGCACCCGGGGCTCACGCGAGCGGACAGGACTGGAGGGACCTGGACAGGTGTGTGGGGCTGCGGGGGCGCCGTCCTGGAGGCGCGGCTGGCGGGCGGTGGCACCACCCTCTCCAGGCCCCTTCCGCCTCCCCGCTCCCTGGAGAGCCCAGGGTAGGATCCACGGGGGCCCTGCCCGCCCGCCCCACCCCTCCCTGAAACTCAAGACACTGGCGGGACAGACAGGTTTTCACCGTCTGACGACAGTTGCTTATTTACTTGGCCAGCATCTGGGGCCCAGAGAGGTGCAGGGAGATGCCCGAGGCCACAGAGCAGGATGCGGGCTGGGCCGGGCACTTCCGGTCCACCTTCAGGAGGCAGGCCAGGGTGGGACCCATGGGACACTCACCTCCACTGGGGTCGTCTTCTTCGGGGCCGAACCTGAGGGAGAGAAGGGAGACATCAGTCTGGACACAGGGGCGCCCCCATACACGCACCCTGCGCCCCTGGGAGGGCCGTGAGGACCCCACATGGGCGATGGGCCTGGGGACGTGATGCAGGCGGGCTGGACGAGGGGCCCCGAGGCGGGAGAAGCTGGGGGAGCGACCACCCCGACGTGGCCGCGCAGACGGGGGGCAGGGGCAGGAGAGGAGAAACGGCACAGCCCACTGCCAGGAGGGCCCCGGGCGAGGGCAGGTGGTCAACGCAGGGACGGGGCAGCAGCGGTCAGCGGCTGGGACCCAGGCTGGAGTGATGGCGTGGCTCCCGAGGCAGCCAGGCCAGCCAAGGACGCTGCCTGGCTCCCACCCACACAGCTCCCAGCTGGGGTCTGGGGGGCCCAGGAGGCTCATGAGGGGTGGCCTCAGGCCAACCGCTGACCCCTCTGACCTCGGTGTCCTCACCCAGAAAGCAGGCTTCTGCTAAGGATTATCTGTTCATTGAGTGTGATCGGCAGATATCCGTCGCCCCAAGGATGTCCACATTCTGATCCCAGAAGGGGCTTTAAAGGTGGGGTTAAGTTAAGGCCCCTGAGACGGGGACGACCCTGGATTCCCCGTGGGGCCCCAGCATCATCACAGGGTCCTTATAAGAGGGAGGCGGGAGGGTCAGAGGCAGAGAGAGACAGGAGAGGCTGCGCTGCTGGCTGTGAGGATGCAGGAGGGGCCGCGAGCCAGGGATGCGGCGCCTCTAGAAGCTGAAAAAGGCGGGAACCGATGCTGCCCTGGAGCCTCCGGAAGGACCAGCCCTGCCCACGCCTGCATTTAGCCCCGTGAGACCCCAGTCAGACTCCTGATCTCCAGGACTGTGAGAGAATCAGTCTGTGTGGTTTTAGATCAAGTTTGTGGTGATTTGTCACAGCTGCAACAGGAAACTCAAGACACCGGTATCTACCAGGTGTCAGCTTGGAGAGGGGGGGCAAGTGGTGACCAGGACAGTCCCGGCCCCGGCCTTCAAGGGCTCACAGCCCAGGGGGAGCAGAGAAGGGCCTGGACAGTGCAGCGAGTGCCCGCAGGATGACTTGGGGTGACAGGTGGGGGGTCAGATCAGCAAGGGAGTACTTGGGCTTTTACCCCAGGGAGGTGGGAGTCCTGTAGGACCGGGGGTGGGAAACACACCAGACCTGACTCAGGTGCCCTCTGGTGGCCGTGGAAGGACAGACAGGGTGAGGAAAGAGCCGGGGACCAGTGGGGAGGGGACCGTGCTGGTGTGGGAGATGATGGGGTGGACCAGGGTGGCTGCCGTGGAGGGGTGAGTGAGAAGTGGGCGGATTCTGGTTAGCTCTGAAGTCAGGATAGACAGGCTGTGCGCACTGGGGGCGGAGTGAAGAAAAGTGAGGAGTCAGGAATGACTCAGGATCTTTGAGCGACTCACAGGAGAGAGCTGCCTCGACCAAGATGGGGGACCCAGCAGGAGCAGCTTTGGGGGGTGGTCGGGTGCAGGGTGGCCATGCTGAGTGGAATGCGAGAGCCCCGTGAACCCCCAGCGTGAAGACGTCAAGGGGCAGCTGGACCCTGCGTCAGGAGCTCGGGGGGGCCCAGGCTGGAGACAGGGCTGGAGACAGGGCTGTAGGCAGCTGTCCGGGGGTAAAGGGGGTTCGAGCCCCAAGAGTGGACAAGGCCGTCTGGGGAAGGTAGGGGTGGGGGAGGAGTTGCGTCCCTGTGATTCAGCAGCAAACTAACATCCTGACACAGGGTTGGACCTCAAAGCCAGGAGACCCCAGGAGGGGCCAGTGCTATTTTTGGCAGAGAAAGGAGCTGAGAGAACGGGAAGACTATTTCCTATCACTGCTGTCTGCGAGCAGGGCAAGCTGCGGAAGGCACGGGAGCTGCCCCCGCGGGCCGGGCCTGGTACCTGGGGAAGAAAATGCTCTCCACCACGTAGAAGTCCTGCATGAGCACGTCGCGCTCCGGCTTGGAACTCAGGTTGCCCACGGTGTAGCCAATGCCCAGCTGGATGGCCCCCTTCAGGGTGGAGGACGTGGTCTGCGGAGGAATCCAGCCACATCAAGACCCCCGGGGCCGGTCCCTGGCCCACCCCTCGGCCGCCAGGGTGAGAGGTAAGATGGGAGGCCCCCTTGGGACGGGGGGGGCGGCATCTGGCCTGCCGCTCAGCCTGCACGACCATCTCAGCAAGGAAGTGGCCTGGCTGAGATGCCAACACCACCTGGCGCGGCCCCAAGGCCTGTTTTCTATCCAGCTTCTAGAAGGTTCCCACATCTCAAAACTGCCCCAACACAGCAAGGGTCTTTGGGGGATTTTGCCAGGGTTTCCTTTGGGGGGAGGGCACAATACACAGAGGTGCCCAGGCTGCACTTCCGCGACCAGGGTTCCATCTGTCCACCTTCGAGGGGCCCTGCCTCTCTATTCCTCGGTCCCTACCCCGGTCGGGGATGGAGGTGACAGCGTCAGCCCTCCCGGGGCCACCCTCATGCCCGCCCACACTGGAGAAGCACCAGCTGCCTGTCCGTCTGTCAGCACCGCCGCTCATGTTACTGTCACTGTGAGCCCTAAGCAACGCGCCCACCGCTGAGGAAAGACACCTCGGCCCCCAAGTCACTGACTCTGGTCCCCAGCACCCCCACTGCAGGAGCAAGCCCTTCCCCGGCACCCGCCTCTCCTCCCGAAGCCCCCCGCGAGCCACTCCCTCAAGATGCTACTGACTGAACACAGTTCTCCAGAGAAGAGACGCAGACAGTCAACAAGCACAGGAGAAGGTGCTGAACACCAGCAGCCACCAGGAAGATGCAAATCTCGACACAGTGAGACCCACTTCCCACGTGCTGGGAGGGACAGAACCAGACAGACAGACAGCAAGCGCCATGGAGGCCCAGAGAGTGGAATCCTTGTGCTTGGCTGCTGAGAATGGAAAAAAGGGCAGCCGCTGTGGACAGAGTCTGGCAGCTCCTCCGTTGGGTTACACCTGGCTCTCATGGGACTCAGCGGTTCCACTCCTAGGTGTGCAGCCCAGAGAGAGAAGCACAGTCCACACGAAAACCTGTACACAAACCTTCACAGCAGCACTACTCACAACAACCAAAAAGTGGAAACAACCCAAGTGTCCATCGACGGACTCCATCGACGGATGGTGGATACACAAAATGGTTCCCTCCCCACACGGGAGCGTCACTCGGCCATGAAAAGGGGTGAAGCCCCGACACTCGCTACCGCGTGGATGGACCCTGAGAACGCGACGCTCAGTGAGAGAAGCCAGACACAGAAGGACGCACAGGGTGTGATTCCACTGGTGGGAAACGTCCAGGACAGGCAGATCCACAGACACAGAGAGCAGGTTTATGGTTGTCAGGGGCTGGGGAGGGGGATGGGGGGATGCTAATGGGCACGAGGTGTCTCTTTGGGGTGACGGAATGTTCTGGAATTAGTGGTGATGGTTGTCCAACCTTGTGAAGATACTAGAAACACTGAACTGTTAAGCAGGTGAGCTGGATAATATGTAAAATATTATCTCAATAAAGTTATTAAAAGTGAACAAAACAGGCAGCAGCTGGTTTTGGCCCGTGGGCCGTTGTCTGCAGACCCGATATAAAGTGCCATCTAAACTGGACAAGAGGAAGGGGTGGAGCTCACGCCTGGGCCCAGCGGCAGATGCAGACCAGGATGCAGCCCACGCGGGGCTGGGCACGGAGGGGAGCGCACGCGGTGAGGTACCCTGTTGCCCTCAGTTTGGGGCTGTCAGCACCAGACACTCCCCGAGGGCCCCTGGAAGGTGCGGGCCGCCCGCCCCACTCACCGGAAGGCCTTGTATGCGGGCCGGAACCAGCACACGTAGCCGCAGGGGGAGAAGAGCAACAGCCAGACCAGGGCCAGGCCGAAGTTGGCTCCAGAGCCGCCGGCGATCCACCAGGCCAGGCAGGCGACGAGGTTGACGCCCAGGGTGGCGCAGTAGACTGGGGGGAGAGGGCAAGGGGGGAGAGAGGGGCTGAGCCGGGACACCCTCCACCCCTGGACGGTGGCTCCCATGAGTGCAGGGACCCCGAGGCCAGAGGAGGGTACAGGGGGACCAGCCCCCCCACCTGCTCCATCCACACCGGACGGGAGCTCATCAGAAAGGAGCTTTATTACCAAACCCTCAGGCTCTCATCGCCCGGGCGCAGGGCTGCCTCCTAGCCTGCCCCTGTCCCGGGCCTGGGTCTCTGGGTGGTGCAGGTGGCCCCCCATTTCTGCCCTGTCCACTCACACAGCCACAGGCGGTAGATCCTCTTCACCAAGACCTGGTGCTCGATAGGGATCTCATCAGAGAAGTTCTGGTAGAAGCAGGGCTTCAGGGGGATGAACTTGGGCAGCGGGGGGAAGTTGTTCTCCTTTCCTGCAGGGACAGAGGGGCCAGAACAAAACCCACACTGCAATCAGCTCGTAGCGGCCCCAAAGATGCGCCCATCTGGTCCCAGGACCTGAGGACATGTCACTCTACAGGGCAGAGGGCACTTTGCAGGTGGGACTAAGTTAAGGCCCCTGGGATGGGGAGGACCCTGGATTCCCCGAGGGGCCCAGCGTCATCACAAGGTCCTTATAAGAGGGAGGCGGGAGGGTCAGAGGCAGAGAGAGACGGCAGAGGCTGCGCTGCTGGCTGTGAGGATGGCGGAGGGGCCGCGAGCCAGGGATGCGGCGTCTCTAGAAGCTGAAAAAGGCGGGAACCGATGCTGCCCTGGAGCCTCGGGAAGGACCAGCCCTGCCCACGCCTGCATTTAGCCCCGTGAGACCCCAGTCAGACTCCTGACCTCAGGACTGTCAGAGAACAAATTTTATTTGAATCACTGAGTTTGTGGTGATTTCTCAGAAGTCACAGGAACACACACAGACTCGATGGCAGGGCCCACGTGCCATTCACACCTTTGACTCCAGGGAAGATTCCGGCACTCAGGACATATGAACTTCCCGGGGCGGCGGTAACAAACGACCACAGAGGGCGGGCCTTACCACAGCAGAGATTTCCCCATCTCCACTCTGGACACCAGATGACTGAGACCCAGGTGAGACAGGGCCACGCTCCCTCCACGCTCCAGGGAAGGGTCCTTCCTGCCCTTTCCAGCTTCTGGGGGCTCCACACATCCTGGGCTTGTGGACCCGTCCCTCCAGCGTCCGCCCCCATCTTCCCTGGCTTCTGTGTGTCTGTGCCCATATTTCCTCCTTCTTAGGACGTCTGCCATGAGACATCAGGGCCACCCTATTCCATTGGGACCTCAAATTAAGTCACATCTGCAATAGGGTCCTGTTCCTAAGGTCCAGACTTCATGGTTTTCAACACGAAACTTTTCCGACCTCGCGTGTCCCCCGGCGCAGGGGCCGTGCTCATCTCCATTTTATGGAGATGGCTCCATTTTAGCACACACACTGCTGTGGCAGGCACTGCACGGGCCTCAAGGGGGACGTGATCCTGCCCGCAGCACAGTGTCCAGTGCCCGAGCGCTTCCCAGAGGGGTGGAGTAGCTGGAACCCTCGCTGCGCGATGCGGCCAGGACTCACCTGACATTTCCGCTGTGAAGACAGGGCAGGGGCAGAAGGCTGCAGCCACCTGGAGGGGAGACAGTCACAGTCAGGGGGTCCCCATGGCTGCTGGGCGACCCCAACACCAGCTGCAGACCCAGAGGGCCACCGTGGGCCCCGTCCTAACCACCAAACCATCCACAGGGGTATCTGGGCTCTCGGCCCAAAGGCTGGCCCAGCCCTGAACGTGCAATCCCAGTCACCACCTCACCTCAGAGCCCCCCGGGCAGCCTGGCACTTATGCGAGGGGAGGCATCAGGCCAGAGGATCCCGGCAACCCACTCCCACTGCCCTCCTGCCTCATCCCCCCCACCCCCCAAACTTCCCCTTTATCCACGGATGGCTCTGGGCACCTCCTATGGCCACAAAGAATCTCTGAATCACCGATAAATGGGTCCATGCTCATTGCTGTGTGACCTCAGGCAAACCACACAACCTCTCTGGTCTGTGATTTTTGCCCTTGTGAGACTTGCAAGGCCAAGGACCCCACTGCAATCCAAGTAAAACGCCAGGGGACAGGCCCGGCACCCAGCGGCCCTGCCCAGAAGGAGCCCAGGAGCCTGCGTCACAGAGCCGCCCCTCACAGGAGACACCACCGAGGCGTGTAACTGAGCTGAATTCACCTGTTCCACGATGGCCCTGCGGGCAGATGGTGCCATCTTCAGGAAACGGGCCAGGCAATGTGGCCATGCCTGGCGCCCACCTGGCCCTCACGGTACAGCTGGGCCTGCACTGCCCCCTGTGCCTGGCACCAGAGTGGGTGGGGGAGCCCTGCCTGGAGGTGGCCAGGTGGGAAGGATCCAGTGACCGAGAGTTCCCTGGGTCCACCCCCCGGCCCCCTGCTCAGTGAGGGCCCCACCGGGACCCTCAGCCCAGCCTGGCCCTGCCCTCCTGCCTGCAGGCCCCACTGTCTGTCCACTGCTCCAGCTCTGGCCGAGCCCCCCTGCCCTGTCCCCATGGACTGGGAGCATCCCCAAGCTGGGGGATGGAGTCAGGGCTCAGGGCAGGGATGTCTCAGGGCCCTGTGGCACCGTGTGGTCAGTCAACGTGTGTCTGCTGGATGGACAAACAGGCTGCTCCGAGCCCCACGCACACGGGTCCTAGTGCTAACCCGCCTTGGAAGAGCCCAACGGCCCCTCTGGGGACCCCGTGGGCACCTGCGAAGGATGGGAAATTGATGTGGTCAGCTGAGTCCAGGCTGGCAGGCTTCTCCCCAGAGTCCAGCCACAGCCTTCCAGACTCCGGGGGCCCCGCCCTGCCCACGCGTGGCTCAGAAGCTCACCACCCGCCCCCCACCCCACCCAGTACAAGCCCAGGTGTCGGCGAAAGCAGCCACCCTGACCCAGGGACCCTCGCTCCTCTGTCAACAGACAATGACCTGGTTTCTTTGTTTCTCTTGGCCGCACCGCGTGATACGTGGGATCTTATCGAACCTGCGCCCCCTGCACTGGAAGCGCAGAGCCCTAACTACTGGACCGCCAGGGAAGTCCCAGACACCGACCTGGTTTTCAGTTGTTTATTTTCACACGTCAGAGCTGTTTCCTGACACCTGAGAAAAGGAGACACAATCCCGGTGGCCCCAGAGGCCCAGGTCTGAAGCTGCCCGGCTACTTGGCCTGGCTGGAGCCCCGCTATGCCCAAGCCCGGGGAAGAGCTCACCCAGACAGGCATGCACCCCACGCGCCGGCAGCAACAGCGCGAGTGTCCCCAAGCCGAGATGGGCCAGCAGCCCCTGGCAACATGAGGGAGGCCGAGAAAGGTCCGGGCCGGGCCTATGTGTCAGGGTCCAGCCGGCGGCACTGGGCCTCCGGGTGGGGGAGGAGAGACACCCACGGCGGGGGCGGGGGGAGCAAGGGCAGCCGGGGAGCAGCAGGCCCAGGTCAGGGGTCAGAACACCCACTCTATCCACCCGGCTCGGGCCAGGGCTGGGGGTTGGGGACTGACAGCGAACGGGCATTCGGCTTCCTCCGGGAGGATGAGAATGTTCTGGAATCAGTGGTAATGGCTGCACAACACTGTGCAAGAAACACTGAACTGTACACTTAATAAGGAATTTTATGGTATCTATGAATTATCTCTCAATAAAAAACATAGGGCTTCCCTGGTGGCGCAGTGGTTGAGAGTCCGCCTGCCGATGCAGGGGACGCGGGTTCGTGCCCCGGTCCGGGAAGATCCCACATGCCGCGGAGCGGCTGGGCCCGTGAGCCACGGGCGCTGAGCCTGCGCGTCCGGAGCCTGTGCTCCGCAATGGGAGGGGCCACAACAGTGAGAGGCCCGCGTACCGCAAAAATAATAATAATAATAATGATAAATAATAAAAAAAAATAAAGAACATAAACCCAAGACGACACGGCCGTGGTGCAGCCAGGCTGGACAGGGTGGGGACTCCCCTGAGCGCCCATCTCCGTGCGCGATCCCCAGAAGACAGGAAACTGAGGCCAGGTGGGCAGCCAGCTGGGCGCTTCGTGGCAGCACAGCCCACAGAAAGGACCCCCCACCCCCAGAGGACAAAGCCCACAGGCCCTGGAAGGCGCATACCACCACCAGAACGGGAAACGCCAGCCACAAGTGGGTCACACCATCCACGCCCGCCGGCAACACGCGGGCCTCCCAGCCCGGGCTCCCCGGCCACAGGGACGAACCTGGGCTCAGCCCATCCCGAGGCCCGGGGGGTGGCGGAAGGTGCTGGAAAGCCGACATAATATTTTCGTTGGCTGTCCAACAGCAGAACAATGCATGGTTTTGTGTCTGGGGTGTGGGGGAAGGAAGAGGGAACAAGGCAGGAAGCGACAGTGGACCACGTAGAACATTCCAGACTCCGTCTGGGGGCCCTAGGCAACCCCTTCTCGGCCCCCCTGGGGCACCTGAGCCCACAGCGCAACCCCTGTGACCACCCGAGTCCTCTGCAGCTCCCGGCCCCTCATCCCGGGGTCCAGCTGGTCCAACACGGTGGTCCCGAGTCCCCCCCAAGCCCCAGCCCACCACCGAGGCCTCTGCAGTCTCAGGCCTGTGGGAGCAGCCTGGCCAACACCAGTATTGGACGCAAAGTCCCAGCCGGGTCCGCCCTGCCTGGGGACACTTGAGGGACTGACCTCAGGGTCTCCCCGCTTTGTGCTTGGATCTCACCCCCAGGCCCCCGTTTCTCCTGCCCAACTCACACGCTGGCTGGTGAAGGGGGAGACCCACCCCACCTGGAACACCCCCAGGCGTGAGGCCAGGAGGGGCAGCAGGCAGGCTCCACGCTGGCCCAGGTCACAGGGCAGGGGTGGCAGGGACAGAGCGAGGGACGGACAAGGAATGGATGGCATACCAGGGACGGCGCAGCGCCCTCTGCCCGGACACTCTCCCCGACGTCCCCTCGGAGGGGCCTCCTCATGGCCTCCCAGGGTCCCGCCATCCACACGCTCTCACTCACTCTCTGCAGTTCCTTTTGGAACCTCGTCTGTCCGTCGCCCCCGTGACCAGGTGGTCCTGTTGCCGGGGGCCACGCGGTTCCTGCACCCGCTTCCACCAGCCGGGCCGGGGGCGGCCGGGACCACACCAAGATGTCGAACTCCTCCCAGCCCAAGATGTGACCAATTATCTTTTGAATGAGCCACCCCGTTTTCAAGGAAATTAAGTTTTAAAAATAGCCGGGGGGAGGAGGAGAGTGTGAGGCGCTGCAGAGCTGAGACCTGGGGGAATCTGGGGGCACAGCTGTGCCTCGGGCCGGGCTCCCCGCAGACACCCCTGAAGCCCGTTGACGAGGGACCCACCCCCTCCTCGGCACACACAGGACCGCTTCTCTACATTCGATGTGGCAAATGAGGCAGAGAAAGCTCCCCAAGGACCCAGGGAGGGGCCTTAACATCTGTCCTTCAGCAAAACCACTAGGTTTTTTCTACCTTGACGTCTACCCAGAATTCACCACTGTCCCTGGCTCCTCTCAGCCCCCATCCTCTCCCACCTGGACCAGCTCAGTCCCCTCCCCTCTGATCTCCAGCTCCCACCCTCCCTCCAGTCTGCCCTCCCCGCAGCAGCCACCAGGGGGCACCTGTGAGCACCTGAGTCAGGCCCCACCCCTCCTCTGCCCACAGCCCTTCAGGGCTCCCACCTCCCTGGAGGTAAAAGCCCAAGTCCTCCCTGTGGCCCACAGGGACCTGCACAACCTGCCCCATCCCCTCCAGAGACGGAGAGTGGGTTCGTGGTTGTCAGGGGCTGGGGAGAGGGTGGAGGAGGCTAAGGAGTACGGGGTTTCTCTTGGAGGTTAAGAGAAATGTTTTAAAGTTGACCGTGGCGATGGCTGTACAGCTCTGAATACTCTAGAAACCACCTAACTGAACACTTCAGAAGGGTGATTCATAGGCTGCACGCACTGGCTCCCAGCAAAGCTGGTATTTTAGGAGGTGCAGCAAGGTGGGGGGAGGGGGGACCAGAGGTAGCGGGGCCCAGGCTTGCCTCTCATATCCCCGGCCCAACCCCGCCTCTCCTCAGCCCCGCTTTCAGAGGGAAGGGAGGGAGCTGTGATTTCTTCTTGCCCAAGGTCACGCCCGAGGCCACAGGTGACTCAAGGAGCCCGGCAGCTGGTTCAGCCTCAGAGCACCTGCCGGCAACGGAGAGCAACTGTCTCCAGCCACCTAGTCTCCAGCCACCTACGGCCGCAGCCCACACCCGACCTTCAGGGCCCGGTGCACCCACAAGGACCCCTCGTCCCACCCCCGCCGGCGGAGGGCGGAGCAGGAACCTTCTTGTAGGTGGTTTCGCCAGATGCGTCCACACCCCGATGACCCAGCTTCTTCCCGTGGCCAGGGCCCGGCTGTCCAGTCATCAGTGGGGCCTGGAGAAGAGGAAGCAGGAAGTGTTCAAAACTGGCAACGGGGCACTGCTGCAGGGGCCAGAGTGCTCTGGAAATCCTGCCAGAAGGGGGCTTCGTCGCCGTGCCCAGCTGAAGCCCAGGGCGGGGGCTGCTGGGGGTGGGCTGCAGGGCACTCGGGCTCCACGCCCGGGGGGCCACCCCAGACCAGGACCGCCGGCTCCTCCAGAAAGCAGGAAGGTCGGCAGCCCCGGCCCTCTGCAGGTGGGGGGAGAAGAACCCCAATTTCAGGGTCTCCCCCCGCCTGGCACTGCTGACTTGGGGCTGGTCGCTCTGTGAAGGGGGCGTCCTGGGCGCTGCGGGGTGTGGAGCAGCATCCCTGGCGACCCCCCACTTGCTGCCAGGAGCCCCCCAGTTGTGACAACCACAGACGCCCCAAGACACGGCCAGGTGAGACCCTCTGGGCTCGAACGACTGCAAACGGCATCTCCTCCCTGAGGGAGGAAGTCCCTCCGGCCTGGGAGGAGGCTGGCTCCTGCCAGCTCCAGGGGGCACATGTGGCATCCCAGCAAAGTCGTGTGGAAGCCGCTGACCCCCGTGTGTGACATCACAGGGGGAGGATGGTGGATGGGGCAGTGGGGCCTGGAGGGACACAGATGCCAGCTCAGGGCCGGGGCTCCACGAGTCACAGACATTTAAGAAGCACCTGCCGCCACTTGAAGGGCTCAGACCAGCCTGTTCTGCACGCTGGCCACCAGGGGGCGGGCTCCGCTCAGGTAACGTTAGTTGCCAGCCCTGCTCTGCACCCCTCTCTGGCTCCCCACTGCCTGCGGCCTGGACGCCCTCCGGGACCCCAGCAGGTGGACAAAGCTTGCCTAAGAGAGTGCCCAGCGGCGTCCTGGGAGAGGAGCCTGGCTGGGAGGGAAGGCAGACCCCCGGACGGGGCGGGGGCTCCTGTGCACCTGGGCTGCCTCTAACCCGCTGTCCGCGGCTCCTTGGACAACAGGGCTCACAGACGCCCCTCGCAGGCGGCCTCCGGGAGTGACCGGAAACTGACTAGGGACTGGGCACCCGGGGCTCACGCGAGCGGACAGGACTGGAGGGACCTGGACAGGTGTGTGGGGCTGCGGGGGCGCCGTCCTGGAGGCGCGGCTGGCGGGCGGTGGCACCACCCTCTCCAGGCCCCTTCCGCCTCCCCGCTCCCTGGAGAGCCCAGGGTAGGATCCACGGGGGCCCTGCCCGCCCGCCCCACCCCTCCCTGAAACTCAAGACACTGGCGGGACAGACAGGTTTTCACCGTCTGACGACAGTTGCTTATTTACTTGGCCAGCATCTGGGGCCCAGAGAGGTGCAGGGAGATGCCCGAGGCCACAGAGCAGGATGCGGGCTGGGCCGGGCACTTCCGGTCCACCTTCAGGAGGCAGGCCAGGGTGGGACCCATGGGACACTCACCTCCACTGGGGTCGTCTTCTTCGGGGCCGAACCTGAGGGAGAGAAGGGAGACATCAGTCTGGACACAGGGGCGCCCCCATACACGCACCCTGCGCCCCTGGGAGGGCCGTGAGGACCCCACATGGGCGATGGGCCTGGGGACGTGATGCAGGCGGGCTGGACGAGGGGCCCCGAGGCGGGAGAAGCTGGGGGAGCGACCACCCCGACGTGGCCGCGCAGACGGGGGGCAGGGGCAGGAGAGGAGAAACGGCACAGCCCACTGCCAGGAGGGCCCCGGGCGAGGGCAGGTGGTCAACGCAGGGACGGGGCAGCAGCGGTCAGCGGCTGGGACCCAGGCTGGAGTGATGGCGTGGCTCCCGAGGCAGCCGGGCCAGCCAAGGACGCTGCCTGGCTCCCACCCACACAGCTCCCAGCTGGGGTCTGGGGGGCCCAGGAGGCTCATGAGGGGTGGCCTCAGGCCAACCGCTGACCCCTCTGACCTCGGTGTCCTCACCCAGAAAGCAGGCTTCTGCTAAGGATTATCTGTTCATTGAGTGTGATCGGCAGATATCCGTCGCCCCAAGGATGTCCACATTCTGATCCCAGAAGGGGCTTTAAAGGTGGGGTTAAGTTAAGGCCCCTGAGACGGGGACGACCCTGGATTCCCCGTGGGGCCCCAGCATCATCACAGGGTCCTTATAAGAGGGAGGCGGGAGGGTCAGAGGCAGAGAGAGATGGGAGATGCTGCGCTGCTGGCTGTGAGGATGCAGGAGGGGCCGCG